>NW_021940764.1:2452701-2504068 GCF_001715985.3 Manacus vitellinus
CAGGGGGGAGATCGGAGAGGGAAGGGCAGGAGGCGGCTCCGGGGGGTCGGGGGGTCACCACAGCTTCGCTCCACTCCCGCCCGGCCCCAGCTCAGGGCTCGGTTCCGTTTCATTCCCGGGGGGTCCGGGGGGTCCCCTCTGACAGTGTTGGAGTTTGAACCCGAGTTCGCTGTCCCTGCCCCGCCCGGTTCCGCACCCGCAGTGACTCCCCACGCACCGTCCCCATCTGTAACGCTCTCCCATCCCGACGGTGTGGCTCCTGGTCCCTGTCCTGTTGCTATAGCATTGTGCCTGTCTTATGTATAATCACATCACCAAAAAAAAAAAAACCAAAAAAAAAAAAAAAAAAAAAAAAAAAACGGGAAAAAAATTACAAAGGACTTTTTTTTTTTTTTTTTCCATTTTGTAATCGTAAAGAAATAGTCGCTGAACTGCTTCATGGTCGGGGTTTTCACAATTTTCAACATTATCTCGTGGTTTTGGTTCTGTTCTAGTTTAAAAGGATCCGTCATCGTTTCTTTAAAACAAACAAACAAACAAACCCAACAAACAACGGCGCTACCATATCCCTCTGCAGAAGTGCTTTTCTATTTATAAGGTTGAAAATTCTGAATAACCCTTTTAGCATTATAAAAACCACACACACACACACGAAAAAAAAACCAACCCACCTTGTATTTTGTAAATATTTTCTTTTCCTGCTTTGAGCTGTGTAATGTCCTTGTTATATAGAAATGCTTTTCTTCCGAGAAGCTGATCTTTGTTAATGTCTTGATTCTGTTGGCAAAGCACAAATGTGCTTATAAAAAAAAAAAAAGAAGAAAAGATTAAAAAAAAAATTAAAACGGAATATTCCATGTGATGAGTGTGCAGTACCAGGCTGGGATGGGGAAGGGGCCCTTCGGCGCCCTCAGATCAGCCCCTTCCCTCCCACGCCACATTTCAGTGGCCTCTTTTTCCCTCTGTGAAATGGTTATTTCCCAACCATTGCTCTCAGTGAGAGGAGGAATTGTCTGGATTTGGGCTTTGCTCTGGGGCAGGTGATGGAGCAGGACCAGGGCTCAGTGGTGCTTCCCTGGGACCGAGCTCTGCTTCCCATTGCTCCGTCCAAACACCCAGGCTGGGGTTTAATTTTCGTTTTTGGGGTTAACTCAGTGCTGCTGGTTCACACCCAGGGACTGTTGGTGGGGAGTATTTGCCCCCTGTGGTGGGATTGGTGTGAGTTCAGTGTTTGCAGGAGGTGAGTGGGGGGAGGCAACTTCATGGGTGCTCCTATAGTCCCAAAATAAGGGAATTATACGCTGTGCCTCGTTATTCCCACAGATGGGAAACGGGAAGGTGCCATTTGATTGTTAGCCAGGAGATCAAAGTATGGGCATCGCCAGGTTCAGTACAAGGCATTAACAGGGCAGGAAGAATCCAATTGGAAAAGCAAACATTGGCAGGAGCAGCTGTGCCAAGGCTGGAAAGTTCTCCCACCTGCAGGCGAGTCCTGAGGAAGCTGCAGAGTGAAGGGACCTTGTGGTGGCTCCTGGACTGCAAGTGGTTGATTGGGCACGGTGGAATTTGGTCAAAGATCCTGGAGGTCTTTTCCAGCCTTAATGATTCTGTGATTCTGTGAAAGCTGCAGCCCTGAGGGGCTGGATGGGGCTGGAGTTGGGGAATGTGGCGCTGCCAGGACCCAAAGCAGCCCCTGGCTGTGGGGGCAGAGCAGGGTTTGGTCTTGTTCCACCATCTGAGAATGTCCTGTCCACGGTCAGGGACCAAAAATAACACAACACTTGGGCTTCCTGGCTGCTGGGGCTCTGCCCTGCCCACCAGACACCCCCTCCACTTCCTGCACCCCCGTGCCCCAGGGACAAGGGTGGGAACTGGTACTTCAAAAGTGAAAACTAGTCCCTGCCTATCCCTGCTGCTCCCCACCAGCTGATCCTCCGGCCCCGAGGGATCAACCCACGAGCAGGGACCCCACCCCCTCCCCTGTCCCCGCTCCCCCACGGAAAAGAGGCGCCGGTTGTCGTTATCGTAGTAATGACTTTATTTCCAAATTCACTTTTACGGCAACAGTGTAAACCAGTTGTTAAACACACGATACACTATGGACACCCACAGACAGAAGCTAAGCTAGAATGATACACTGAGATCAAACCTTCCCTCCCTGCCCCGGCGCAGCGCGGGGGCAACGGAGCTGCCAACGCCACACAGGCTGGCACCGACCTTCGCTGACAACCAGATCCTTTTTGGAGTGCAGAAATAGGTTTGGGTTTTTTATTTTTTTTTTAATCAGTGCCGGTTTTAACCCTTTTCAGACCAAGATGTGTGTGGAGTAAAGGAAAAGCTGGGGGTCAGGCTGCTCACGGGGACCCTCAGGCCTGGGTCTGAACGCAGGGTCAGGGCTGGGGACGTGGCTCGGGTTGGTGGAGGGGACAGCGGGCGACGAGGTGGATGGAAAGGGCTGTCCTGGGACTCCCCCAGCCCCCGGGAGGGGACGGCAGGCGGGGCTGAGGACACTCGCAGCGGGAAGGGGCTGCTCACTGGAGCTCGGACCACGCGAAGGACGTCCCTGTCCCTGGGTGCTGCTGTCCCTCGGGGGCTGCACACAGGGGCTGGGGTGGCACAGGGCAGGGGCAGGGTGGGCCAGCTCAGCTACACCGTCCTGCAGCCCAAAAGGGATAAAGGGGGTGATGCTTTCGGGGTTCTCCCACTTGCTCGTTTTACAGAGGACAAAAACCGCGGCGGCTCCTACAGCGCTACAGAGTCGGGGACAGAGCACGGCTACAATCATGGAGTCAACTGAACGGAGAGAGACGAGCTGGACGTGCTGGTGCTGCCGGACCAGCCTCTCCCCAGCAGTAAAGCAGCTCCTGGGGCTGCAGAGAGGAGGGTTGAACCCCTACCGAAACAGCCATCCCCAAGCCCCAGCCAGGCATCCAGCGGCCCCCGGAGGCACAGGGCGCACGAAGGCGGGTCTGCAGCTCCTGCAGGATGGGAGTGAGTCCTGTCCTGGGAGGAATCGCTGCTCTGCCCGGGAACAGCTGCTCTGGCAGCCTCGGTGGCACCCAGCCACCTCCCCAAGGACAACCAGGGCCCCACGCCCCAGCACGACCCTCTGCCAGCCCCATCAGACCAGGATTCCGGCCCTTGCTGGGAAAGCAGGGCTTTCCCTGCAGCACAGCCCTTGGGGTGCACGGCCTGGGGCCCACGCGGTGCCCCCTCTGCCCTCACCTCTGCCAGGCTGTGCCCGGAGGCTTCGGGCGGTGCCTCGGGGGACACAGGGTGGAGGGGACACACACAGAAGCTGCACTACGGTGCTTTTCTCAAGTCCTCTCTTGGTATGTAAGAGGGAAGGGGCAGGTCGGGGACGGCCACAGGAACCCCCTCGTGCTCCCCAGGGAGCCACAGGAACAAAAGTAGCAAAAGAAATAAGCGGCTCCTGTCCCTGAGCGGTGCCGGGGGCGGTCAGTGCTGCGTGAGGGGACACTGGGAGGGGTGACACGCTGCCAACTCAAACCCGGGGAGCGCCCGGAAAGGGGGTTCAGTGCCAGGGAGCAGCCGCTGGGCCCCGAGCTCAGGCTGGGGGAGCTGCTGCACCTCCCTCGCGCCTTCCCCGCGTCCTCCCGGGGGTCTCCTGCGGCTGCCACCGGCACAGCAGGGCCACGGAGCTGCCACCTCCGCCATCGCTGAGCTGACCTTGCAGGGAAAGAAAGAGAACAACCCAAAAATGTCACAAGCTGCACCCAAAATCCAGGAGCCATCCCAGCCCTGGAGCTGTGAGTGCCCCTCACCCAACACCCCGGGGGGCTGGGAGGAGGCCGGCACGGCCGGGAGCCCAAGGCAGCCCCCGGCCCTCCCCGGGGCGTGGGGCAGCGGCTCTGTGCCCACCTCCCACCCGGCAGACATGCAGTGCCGGGCTGCCCCGGCACAACCCGGGGCCGGCACAACCCAGAGCCCGGCCGAGCTGCCCGGACCCCCCCGGCTGGGCTGCGGCGGAGCCGGCGCGGGGCAGCTCAGAGCCCGGCCGAGCTGCCCGGACCCCCCCGGCTGGGCTGCGGCGGAGCCGGCGCGGGGCAGCTCAAAACTACTTACAGCATTTATTATTTTTTTTTTTTTTTAAACACATGCTCGTTTATGAAAACAATCACCCTGGCACGGTCCAAGCATATACAGACAAATCTACTCTACGACACGAGGGGCTGCCAAAGGAATGGGGAAAAGCCTCTACTCATCCACTCAGCGGTTCCAGCACAGCCACGGAGAGGGGAACGGCCGTCGGGGCCCCTCCGCAGCGGGTACCCCGGGGTCGCCTGTACTCCAGCTGCCGGAGCTGAGAGCGGGGTTGGGGGGGACCTGGCCGTTATCTTCAGACACATCTCGGCTTTCGGAGATAAAAACAAAAGGTTTCTTCCAAATCAGCAGGCAAATTTAACGCAGGGAGGGAGGGCACCTCCCCGCAGTCCCTGGCTGTGCACCCAGGACGCGCCCGGCCCTCAGGCCAGCCTGGCCATCCGCAGGGGGACGAGGGTGGGAAGGTCACAGCCCCTTCCCTGAGGGCCACCCGCTGCCCCGTGCAGTGTGGGGTGCTCGGGTCAGCGCCGTGCGGGGGCCGTCCCCTCGGGCCCCCTCCCCGGGTGGTCCCGGGCAGGGCTGGGACAGCGAGGGAGGCGGCAGGGAATGAGGGGGAGCGTGGGGACAGGGACGGGCTGTGCGCTCCGAGGAGCAGGGGGAGAGGAGGTTTTGTACCTCATAGTGTCACTGATTTTGAAGTCCTGGAGCTAGAGCTGAATGAACAGTAAAAGCAGGTTAAATCATTAACCAGTTAGGGACGGGGAAGCAGCTGTAAAAGGAACAGAGGAAGAAGGCCAGATTATTATTTTTGTTTCTTTTCTTTTTTTTTTTTTTTTTTTTTTGTTTCCTTTCCTTGTCTTCTCTCCTGGTCGGCGCCGTGGGCCCCCGATCACCAAAGCCCTGCTTTGGCAGCGGAGGCGGAACACCTCGTCGGCTTAGCGTGGGGCCAGGCTGGGGGGAGTTCCACCAGGGTTGGATGGCTTTTTGCCAGGTGGAGGAACGTGCTAATGGCGGCCGCGGGGAGGGGCATCTTCCGGAGGATGGTGGGGGATTCGTAGGGAACGATTTCGCGCCCGGTGGTCGGTCTTGGCTTTTGGCGTTCTTCGCGGTAAGGTTCAGCTTGTGGGTCTTCAATCTGCGAGGGAAAAAGGGGAGGGCGTTGGTGAGGGGGCACGGGCCGGGGGGCCCTTGAGAGGGGGAGAAAAGCTAGCCGAGCACTGAACCAGTGTCCCCCAGGGTCCTCAGGATGGTTCCCCTTTTCCAGTCCTCAGGGATGTCCCTTCCAGTGGCCTGCACAGGGAACGGGCACAGCCGGAGGGGATCGCAGGACCGGAGCATCTCAGGATGCTGCAAAATCCTCCCCAGGTGTGGTGGTGGGTCCCAGGACTCCAAGGGCACAGCCTGGGTTGCTCTCACTCCCCCAGCAGAGATTTTGGGGGGGTAGAATTCCCATATGGCTCATGAAGCTTCCCCTTAACCCACAGAGCTGCTCTCAGAAGCCAAACCCCTCTCCCGGCGAGCGGAGGTGAACTGGACAGGGTTTGCTACTTACTGGTGCCCTCCCCAGCCGAGTGCAAGGCTGGGAGCTGGCTCTCCATGAGGGTGGGTGGCTCCAGCACCAGGGCCTGGAGCCCAGCAGGGTCTGGGCTCGGGGTCCAGGTCTTGTCTTCCTTGCCTTTCTCTCTCTACAGGTGAAGAAACCCGCCCAGGGCGGTGGGGGGCAAAAAACGCATCAGCAACAAAAACCACGACCCAATAAATGTCAGCCAGAAGGAAAAAAGACCAAAAATATAGAAAAGAAATAGAAAATTGTGGAGAAAAAGATCTGAAAAACAGGGCCATTCACTGACTCATAGAAGAAGAGTGGCTGCCTTTGGAGCTGGGGAGGAAAACTCTCCAGGTGTGCCACGGGAGAGCACAGGCACTGTGGCACAGCACAGAGCACCCCGGCTCCCCAGAGAACCCCCACTGCCAGAGCAGCACAGGAACCAGCTTGAGGAGCTGTGGACTGCAAGTCCAAGCCTGGATCTGTGTGTCACACAGCAAAGAGGGGACTTGGGGACACAGGAAAGGTTGGGGAAGGGGCAGCAGAGCCGCCCACAGCTGCTCTGTGTGGAGGGTTGGTGGGGCTCAGCTGTGTCCCATCCCCTCCCCGTGTTCCACCTTGGAGCAGCACTGCCCCAGGACGATTCTGGTGTGGATAGGAGTGGGCTGGAGAAGGGAAGCAATCTGAGGCAGCACCTGAACTCAGTTACAACCACAACCTCCTCCAGGTGTGGGTTTAGGCTGAGGTGGTGATGTCACTGCTGGGTCACATCTTTGCAGAGAAATCCCTCTACAAAGGGCAAGCCCTTCAAACTATGGCCCAGTGAATGTGCTGGGATGTGACAGAAGTGTCACAGTAACCACAAAACCCATGGCAGAGGGCTCAGGGGAGCACAGGGGAGGCTGATGCGCAGCAGAGAGAAGGGTAAGGAAGTCAAGCGGTCCCGCAGTCAGAGGCCAGCTGGAGGTGAGAGCTGGGGGTGCACAGAGAACATGTGGCCAAGAACAAAGTGCCAAAATACAGGAGCTGAAACAGAACCTTCCTCTCCCACTGAGAAAAAAGTGCTTGAAAAACAATCAAGATAAAAGTGCTTTTTTTTCCCCCAGGGAGATCGACCCCTGTCTGTCCCCAGGCTGGGGTTTCAGCTCTGTGCTTACCTGATGTCCTCACTCCCTGGCCTGCTGAGGACTTGGTGGCCTTGAAGCCAAGCTGTGGGGGTTGTTTTACTCAGCTAAGACTCACTAAAGTTGCCATCAAAGCCTCAGTGGGAACAGCTCACCCCAAATTCATTGTTTCCCTGACCTGAGTGGCTTTTGTGTTTCAATTTAAGTCCCCCACAAGCACCCCCTCCCTACACAGAGCCCTTGGCTAGGAAGGAGAGATCACCTTCTGAAGGGCCAGACTGCTGCAAAGTCACCTGTTCTAAATAAAGCTGAGCTTTAAATGCTCCACTTGCACTGGGATCCAACACCTCTGCAGCTCCCTGAGCTGCCACTGCACCAACCCAGAGTGCACAGGAGCTGCTGCTGGTGACACTCCTTCATGAGAAAGGTTTGAGACACAAGCACGAACTTCAGAGACGGCAGAAAGAGCAGGAAACCACAGCAGAGGCTGTCACTGACACCCAAACTCATTCTCGTGGCCATGGGCCAGGAATGGCCCAGCCTGGAGTCCTGGCAGCTCTGCCACAGCTCTGCTCCAGCAAACGTCCCCTGGGTTGGGACAGGCAGCCCAGGAGCCCTGAGCAGGACCCTCTCCAAGCCCAGACTCCCACCCATCTTCACTTGCACGCCTGCTCACAGCCAGACACAGCAGAAGGTGCCTGTTCCCAGCCCAGTGCCCCTTTACCTTTTTATTCCCTCCTCCAGGGACGTGGCTGATGTTATCTAAGGACCCGATTTTCGATTGCACCTTATCTTTGAAGTCCAGTTTCTCAGATTTCACCTCCACCTGGCCACCACCTGGAGTAAAGAGCAGGGGCTGGGTCAGCAGCCAGGTCCCTGAGGTCTGAGCTGCTCCAAGGAGATTCAGCCACAGCCCTCTGAGGCTGAGCAGAGGGTGAGGCCCAGGGAAACAGCAGCAAAAGGGACCCCGTGATGATTTGGGAAACCCAGGAGTCAGGGCAAATGGGAGTCAGGGTAAAGAGACCTACCAAAGGATGCTCTGCAGAGCTGGCACACCCCCCAATGTTTTACAGAACTGAGGGCAGGGAGCTGACCTTGATCCCCTAAACCAGCAGCCCCCCGTTTATTCCTAAATATGTCTCACATGGATGTGTTGGCACAAAGGTATCCATGGATCACAGAACAGTTTGGGTTGGAAGAGACCTTAAAGCCCATCCAGTCCCACCCCCTGCCACAGGTAAGGACACCTTCCACTAGCCCAGGTTGCTCCAAGCCCTGTCCAACCTGGCCTTGGACACTTCCAGGGATCCAGGGGCAGCCACAGCTGCTCTGGGCAACCTGTGCCAGGGCCTCCCCACCCTCACAGGGAGGAATTTCTTCCTAATATCCAATCTACATCTACCCTCTTTCAACTTAAGGCCATTCCCCCTTGTCCTGTCACTCCAGGCTCTTGTGAAAAGTCCTTCAGATGACACCAGATTCCCCCCCTGCTCGGAGCACTCGGGCAGACAGGAGCAGGTCTGGCAGTGACTGAGCTGGGAACAGCATCCAGCACTCCAGGGCTCACTCTGGTGCTCCAGTCACTGCTCCACCTGCCTGCCCTCACTCCCTGCCCTATCCCAACCCTCTCCCCATCTCCAGACACACCACAGCACAGCCCACCAGCTCCCAGGATCAGCACAAGGCCAAAGGATACCTGGTTTGTGATGGATGTTGCCCAGGGAACCACATTTGGATGTCACATGGCTCAGGTCGACTGGCTTGTAAACGATTTGAACCTGCCCGTGGGAGAGAGGAAAAAGGGATGAGCTCATTGCCAGGATGGACTGGCTGGGGAGGGGGAGCACAACACACAGCGGCACCTGAGCTGGATTGGAGGGAAAGGACAGCTCAAACCCCAGGAAGATTAATGATACAAAAGAAACCATCATCAGAAATGGGAGATCATTAATGCCCGTGTGCAGTAGCCTCTTAACATGTCAGCATGCACGAGATCACCTCTCCACAGAGGGGGGAACAGAGGCAATTTTAAAGTGCTCAAGTGAGAGAGAAAGTGGAGTGGTAATTAATTAAGATTTGCATACACATCATCCAAAAGGAGGAGATATACCAGAGAGAAAACGTAAAAAATAAATACCTTTTCTGGTGTAAAACATAAAGCTTATGTCCACAAAAACTGAAAGAACAGAAATGATCAATGTGCACAGAACTTTTAAAAGAGTGACCAAAATATGCATTTCTGAAAAATGCTGTAACAGAAATAAGGGTTAAAAAAACGGGGGAGGGGGGGAAATAAAAAAGCAAAGAAAAGTCTAAATATCCGGAGATCACATCATAAGAGATTAAAATGTTATAAAATATCGAAGCACAACAGCATTTCGTGACATTTATGCTCTGTTTGTGACTTGCTTGCCCCGTTGTTGTCTCAGAACAGGGGCTGCAGCAGCTCCACGGACCCCGCCCCGCTCACGGCGGGCTCTGCCCACGGACAGCGGTGACACGGGACACACACACGGGAGGGACAGCAACGAGGGGCTGCTTTAGTGCTACGTTAGCAGTGAAACAACACACCGGGAACAGCCGGGCTGGGAGGAGCCCCCGGGACGGCGACCACGGCACACACACGGCAGCTACGGCAGGAGCAGGAGACAAGGGGGGAGGAAACATCCCCAGAACCCCATGAGTTACCTCACACCCTGGGTTTGGACCCACACCTCAGTGTGGGGCAGTTGTTGCTGGAGTTGGTGGGGCTGTGCAGGAGAAACTGGACCATCAGCACCTCGGGGGTGGTTCCCACGCACCGGGGAGGGTTTGGCTCTCGGGGACAGCCTGGATTTCATGGGGAGCATGTGCTGCTCTCCGTGTTTTCTCCAGCGTCACATTTGTGCTGCTCTCACAAATCTCAGGAAGGATGTGCCAGCACCAAAGGGAGCTTCGGAGAGGAGCTGACTCCTCCCTCCCAGCAGCCTCCAGACCAGCACAGAGGATTCACCACAGCCACTGCTCTCCATCACACCTGAGAACCCCGTGCTGGCTCAAACCCCAGGGGAAGGTGCACCCTCCAGTCCTCATGTTGGCCCCATCACCCTCAGAGCTGGGTGCTGGACTGTCACACCCCTGAGAAACACTCCCCCTCCATCACAGAGCCAGGAAAAGGATGGGAGCAGATCTGGTCCCACCAGCACAGAGCCCTGTGCTGACCTGCCTTGTCTCCGCTGCTCACGCAGACCAAAAGGCACATCTGACAGGAGACAGAGAGTGGGGGAATGAACCCCCAGGGCCTTGGAGCACATCAGGGACACAGACACAGAGACAGAGTTGGGGAAAGGTCACACGTTTAATGCACTGGACAAGACAGGAGCCAGGTTTGGTCGGAAGGCAGGAAAGGGACCCGAAAAGGGCAGCTGGGGCCTTTCTAATCCCAGCTGTGACCCCAAAGGGCCTACGAGCAATTCAGGCACCACTGAGACCTGGGACTGAAAGGCCTCCCATTTCCAGGGCAAACAATCAGCAATTGGAACATTCTGCTCTCATTCCAGTCCCTTTTTTGACAGACAGGACTCCATTATCCCTTCCCATCCTGCTGGGAGCAGAGAAGGATCCTCCCCATTTTAGCAAGAAAGGAAAATGGGAACAGAGTAGTTTGCCTGGGAAACTAGTGCCAGAGACCTTGGGATCCCACCTCTCAGCATTAGAAGTTCTTTTTGCCTAATGCATCACCTGGTCAGAGCATCCATGGGCTTAAAATCCAGGTACCCAGCTCAGGTAGTGACAGTTCCCCCTGGAAGCAGGGATGGCTGGGCAGGTGGTCCCTGGGGGTTTAAGATACAATGGCCATCAAAGCCTGGGGGTCTCTTGTTGCCCCTCTCCCAGAGGAGCCCCAAGGCCCATCCCTGCCCCCAGGACAGCCTGCACAGCCATGTCAGCTCAGGGCTTTGCTCCGAGAGCTCCCAGAGCTGCTGCAGCCAGGCACAGATCACAGGGTTTTCAGTGCTGGCAGGGCCTGGGGAGGGATCACAACCCCCAGCCAAAAATCCAGATAATTCTTAACCCGGTTCAGCTGCAATCCCTCGCCCACGGTGTGAGCTCTCTGTGGAGGAAGGGACGAGCTCAGCACGCCGTGCTGGAGCTCAGCAGCAGCCACAGCACAGGGGATCTGTGGCCAACACCAGCTCCCATCACACACCAGGCAGCCCAGGACTCCAGGGTGAAGAAGAGGAACAACCATGGAATCGCTTCACAGGGGTCTGGGCTCACAGAGCAGCTCCTCTGGCCCATGAAGTAACTGCAGAATGACACCAAATTTGAGCCAGAGGCTGCAAACCCAGCTGTGGCCCTGCGAGCGTGTGCCAAGCCCTCTGCAAATGCTCAGTTTCTCAGGGAGGGCGTCCACAGAGATCAAGGAAAGCCCATTAAAAATCCATGGGGAACATCTGAGATGCTCCCTCAGACGGCCACAGACCAGGCCCCCACAGACCACGGGTCGCACTCTTTGGGGTCTTCCTTGGCCCGTCATCTTTCCTGGTCCCAAACTGTCTCCAGTGGAACTGCTGTAAATCCACCAACCTCTGTGGAGTCTCTCCAGGTTTCTGGCACAGTAACTGAAAGCTGAGTCCAGTATTTATCTGGGAACAGCTGGAAATGCCAGCATTCAAATCAATTAACTCAACAGTACTTTAGGCTCAGCCTCCGTGGGCGCTGCCGGACACATTCGTTAGCAAGGAGAAGCTCAATATTTGCATGGATCATACTTGCCTGATGGGAACGGGCAGGAACCTGCACGTTCATCTGTTGGGCAGGATCATGTCCAATTTAGCAGCACATTAAGCAACGAGGACTGGGTCTGCTCATAAATTTACTCGTCTCCTACATCACTGTCTGCCAGAGCCCCCATCCCACAGACAACGAGGCTTTCAGCCTTCCAGGTAGTGCCAAACCCTGGAGTTACTGGGATGTTTTGTTACAGACATGGTTTGGACACGGGGCAGTTAGTTCTGTCCATGGCAGGCATGTCCAGGACTTGTTAGGGTTCATCTCACCATGTCTTTCAGGTTAATGGGGTTAAATGACAGCACGTCCCCAATGGCTATGTGACAGCAAGGTGGCTGCAGATAGCATTGGTGATTAGTGTAACAACATGCCACTAAAATCAGGATTATCACAGTGCATTCAAAGTGTGAAGGTACTCACACTGCCTCCGCCCGGGATGTGTTTGATATTATCCTTTGAGCCACACCTTGATTGAACGTTGCTAAAGTCCAACTTCTTATTAACAATCTGCACCTTTGGTAGCCAGAAAAGAGTCATTGCACGTCACCAATAGCTATCTGATGGCAGGATCGCTGCAGATAGCATTGGCAGTTTAGTGTACACAACATGCCACTTATAATAAGAACTATTATAGAGCATTGAAAGTGTGAAGGTACTCACACTGCCTCCGCCCGGGATGTGTTTGATATTATCCTTTGAGCCACACTTGGATTGAACGCTGCTAAAGTCCAGCTTCTTATTAATAATCTGCACCTTTAGTAGCCAGAAAAGAGCGTGAGAAACAACGTGACCATCTGCAGCTTGACCATGTGTTATAGCCCTAAAACCAGGAACCTGCCTTTCAGTGCTGAGAGCAAAAAGGAGAATCTCTGCCTTGCTGCATGGATTGGTGTACTCGTGGGCTGGAAACTGAAGATGGAGGTGGGCAGGTTACAGCTAGAGACTGGACACATCTGGGTAGTGATGCAGCCCTGGTTCCCAGGCCACAAACACCAGCCAGAAATGAGCTCAGCCCATTTTCTTTCACTGAACAGAACGGGGAACTTGCTGGGCAGCAAACCCGCTGGAAGGCACTTGAGACTCCACAGTGCTCTGAGACTCAGCTTCTGCAGAGCCTGTGGAAGGAGGAGGGATGGAGCTGAGAGAAAACTGCCTGCTCAGCCCCAGCTCCCATGCTTGGCATCCTGATCCCCCTCTGGGACAGGCACACCTGACCTTGGGCAAACAAGTGCTGCTGGCCAGGCTGGAGAGCAGGAGCTGCATGTCCAGCACTGGGAAAAGATGCCTGAGCTCTGCTCTGCACAGGGCTCACACTCCCTCTACAGCTACCAAGAGAAAGCAGACACTGCCAGGGATGCAGTCCCACGCCAGGGATGTGGCCCCATCCCAAGGATGCAGTCCCATGCCAGGGATGTGGTCTCAAGCCAGGAATGCAGTCCCACATCAGGGATGCAGTGCCAGGCATGCAGCCCCATCCAGGGATGGGGCCCCACGCCAGGGATGCAATCCTAGGCCAGGGTTGCAACCCCATCCCAGGGTTGCAGCCCCATGCCAGGGAGGCAGCCCCACACCTGCAGTCTCCTTAAGCCCTGTGGGATGACAGGGGCAGCCCAGCCCACTCCCCAGAGGCAGCAGCTCTGTGGCACATTCCCAATGCCATCTCCCATGGGAGAGAGGCTGGAAACAGCTCAGTGCCACACGGGAACCACGTGCCACGCCAGCTACACCCTCCAGCCCCAAAGCCTTCCCTCCACACACGGATTTTTGTGCTAATGAAGCTGGTTCTGTTTCGGGCTTGTTCTCCCCACTTGGCTGTGTAAGGGCACCTATGCTGGAGCAACCTCCTGCATCAGCTATTCCAGGCAAAATGAGGATAAAGATTGTCCCTGCTCCTTCCCCCACGCACTCTGGAGTGGCTTTACAACCTACACAGGTGTAAATGCAGGTGACAACCCACAGGCCTGAGCCTGTCTGAAGCACAACCCCGTGAGAGGGACTATCCTGCAGTGTCACATCCCTCAGCCCCGGATGGCCCCGTCCCCAAAGCCAGCTGAGCAGGCACCTCATCTCCATCCCAACACTCCATCCCAGGCCTGCTGCTGCCAGGAGAGCTCCCTGCTATTCCCTGCTTCTCCAGCATGAGAAGCACCAAGGCTGGTATGTGCCTGAAGCATGATTTTCCAGATTCACATCAACTAATCCCACAAACCACGTCCCAGTTCTGCTAGACCAGGCTTTGCCAGAGCAGCACTCGGTGATCCAGTGACAACAAAAGTGCTCAGACCATGCAGAAACACTGGAAGAGATGTGGCTTGGCTGGCTCCTGGTGTGTTTTTCCCCTTGCTCCTTTGCTTCCCTAGGCTGGGGGTCTGGAATCTGCACAGAGAGCAGGCTCCAAACCCATTTCCGATTTCAGCCTCAAATCAAACTGGTGGGATCAGCCCCTTCTGCTCCAGCTGCAACCATTCTGCTGAGAGCAGCCTCGTGTCCTACAGAACCCCCAACAGAGCACCCAGCCCTTCTCCCCTGCAAAGAGCAAGGAATTGTCCCAAATTCAGCTGCTCCCACTCTTCAGTAACAACAACAAACACGCCTGACAGAGAAGCAGAGAGAGAAAAAAACCCCCAACTTGTAAAAGCTGGATTAAAAAGAACGAGTGAATAATTTAACCAATTTCCAGTAAACAGAAGGGTTCCTTCTAAAATCCCAGGAGAACAGGGTTTGTGGGGGTGGGAGGAAAATCCCATGACTTGTGCTAAGTGGGTAGGAGGGTTGAGGCCCCAAAAAGGACACGTGCTGCTCTGCCCATGACCAACAGCCCTGCCCAGGCTCCAGAGCCCCACTGGATTGTAGCACAAAGCCAGTAAATCTCCAGCCATGGCAGAAAATGCCCAGAAGGCCATGGAAAAGCAGGTTGCCATTTCCAGGGGTGCAGAGGAGCCATCCCAGAGCCTCCCCCCTGTGCCAGAGGCGAATGTTCAGAGCCATGGAGGTCACACAAAATGCCATGCACAGCACTCAGGGAATGGTTATTATGGCTCTGCAAGGCCTGCAAGCCAGGCAGTGTCACCCCAGGGCAGGCAGTGTCACCCCTGGGACAGGCAGTGTCACCCCCAGGGCAGGCAGTGTCACTCCCAGGGCAGGCAGTGTCCCCTCAAAACAGGCAGTGTCACCCCCAGGACAGGCAGTGTCCCTTGCCAGGCTTGCAGAATTTAACCCAAGACCCTCATTCCCAAGCACCTGGAACACAGAGGTCACTTTGCTGCTCGTGAAACAGCTTCTCTGGGAGTGAAAAGTGGTTGAAAGGATAAAAGTGCCACCAGTTCTGGCCATGCCACACTGCCCACGTAGCCACACAGCGCCTGATGGCAGAACACAACCCAAACCCTTGACAACAGAGCTGGATCCAAAATCCCAGTGTCTGGAAAAACTTGAGGTCCGAGCCTGGGCCCCTCAGGAGGAGGAGACAGATCATCCTCCTGCTCACTAACAGAGGGACTGCTCTGGTCACAGTGTAGGATCCATAAACACAGCCCTGATCCCACCACTCCTGAGGGCTGCAGGCCACAACCTGCTGTCCCTAACTGGACAATTTGTCCCAAACTGGACAATCTGTCCCTAACTAGGGACAATCTGTCCCTGACTGGACACCACGAGGGAATGCCATTTCCCTGGAAGCCACTCCACGAGACCCACACCACGAGCTCTCCGCGGGACAGCTGAGCTTTACTAAGCCAGGCAAGGAATTCCAGGCCAAGCCCCCAGCCCAGTCAACCCAAACCCCAGCACCAGGCTGGAGCCCAGCTGAAGTCTGGCTGCCCACTGCCCACAGCTGCTGCCGCTCCAGGGAGGCTCTCCCACCCCGGAGGGAGCATCCAGCACCCGCTGCCCCCCCAGCCAGGCCCCTGGGGAAGCAGAGTCCACGTTTACCTTGCCACCTCCGGGCTGGTGCTTCAGGTTTTCAGTGGAGCCGATTTTGGACTTGACGTTTTTCAGGTCGGGCATGGGCGCGGCCGAGGGCTGGATGCGGGTCTTGGCCGACGCCGGAGATTTCGGTGGGGTGCGAACCACTGCCACCTTCTTGGGCTCCCTGGCTGGTGGGGTGGGCAGAGAGGGGGTGCGGGAACGGCTGCCTGGAGTCCCGGGGGAGCCGGGACTGCTGTAACCGCTTCTGTCTCCAGACTTGGGCTGCTCACCTGGAGGTTGCAGACAGGGAGTGAGCACAGGTGGGCAACCCGGGCACACACCACCCCTTCCCTGCTCGCTCCCTGCCTTTTTGGGGTCGATGTCCCCGCTCCCAGAGCCCACCCCGCTACTCCCAGTGCACGGCTGCGCTTTCTTCTACTCCATTTCGAAGGAAAAACTGTGATTTAAAGGCAATTTCCTAATATCTCAGAAGGAAGACGGTCTCCACTGCCTGTGTCACTGGTAAAACTCCCCACCCAAGTGTGGCATTGGCATGCATGACAAATTACAGACAAAAGACACTCAAAAACACATTTCTATTAGAAGTTTGGAAGCATTTTTACATATTTTTTTCTCTGTAATTAAATAAGGCTGGTTGCTGAGCAGCTTAGAACTGTCCCCAGTTCGAAAAGAAAATGAAAGAAGAAAAGAAAACCCTTAAACGTCACCTTTCTCAGTCTTTGCTGCTGCAGGAGGTGGTTTTTTCTGCTCCTTTCTGCCTGTTTAGTGAATGAGAAAGATGCTTAAACATAATAAAGCTGGAAAATTAATTGATTTAAGGTTTTATGGAGCTCCAGTTAAGTATGAAATATATATATATATGTATATTCAGTGAAATGCACCATTTTAATGGAAATTCACAATGCCTGATGCTTTCTGGGGTTTTCTTCTCTGAGAATAATAATGGGCTAATCTCCATTCCTGCAATCGAAGAATTGATCCTCTTGCCCCTGGGTCTTTGTGAAATATTGTCAGAGAGAAAAGCGGTAGATGGATTAAAAAGGAGCTGCCTAAACCCTCCAAATTGGAGGGTATCCCAAAGGGATAAAGCAACTGCCCTCTCCTACACATGTGTGAACAGAGCAGCACCTGGAAAGGCTCACTCCAGAGGGCTCATCCCAGCTCCAGGAGAGGGCTGAGCAGCTCCCACTCCCCTGGCAGAGCTCAGCCTGTGCCGTGCCCCTGCCCGGGGCTGTGAGTTTGGCCATTGACCCCCCAGAGCTGCCTGGGGAACTTGGGAGCACCACTGAGGGCATCCCCAGCGCGGTGGCAGGAGCAGGACACGGCTCCCACCGTCACCTACCGGAGCTGGGAGGGGTCTTGGGGGCCGTGGGGGTCTTTGCCGGGATGCGCGTGGCGTTGGTGGAGTTCCTCTGCGCCTGCCCCGAGCGCGGCGTGCCCGTCTTCGTGCCACCCCTCATCTCCGGGCCCTGGGGACACAAGGGGGGGCTGTCAGGGATGGGCTGTCACCCCTCACGGGTCAGAGCACATGAGAACCCCCTGCTTCCTACACCCTGGCAGCCCAAGGGTTCCCCACACCTGGAATGTGCTGGTTCACACCTTGTCTCCCACAACAGCACCTGCCACAAGGAGAGCACAGCCACTGCTTTGGCACAGCCACAGCCTGGGCACAGCCACAACAGGGCACAGCCACAGCCTGGAAAATGCCACAGCCTGGACAGCCACAACAGGCACAGCCAGCTTTTGGGGCCACAGCCACAGCCTGGGCAGCACACAGGGCACTAGCCACAACAGGGCACAGCTCACCGCCTGTGGCACCAGCCACAACAGGCACGCCACAGGCCTGGGAACAGCACGTTGGGTCCAGCTCAACGGGGCACAGCCACAAAGGGCACAGCTCACAGCTTGGGCACAGCCAAAAGGGCACAGCACAGCTGGGCACAGCCACAACAGGGCACAGCCACAGCCTGGGAACAGCCACAGCTTGGGCACAGCCACAACAGGACACAGCCACAACAGGGCACAGCCACAGCCTGGGCACAGCCACAGCTTTGGCGCAGCCACAGCCTGGGCACAGCCACTCCTGGGTTGGTGGAGTGACTGTGACCTTTCCCAGGTGAGCCCTTGGCTTCAGCTGCCCCATTCACCACCCCTGGTCTGCTGTGCAAAACTCCTTTGTTCTCTGAACCTCGTCACTTCATTTCCCCTGCCCTGCTAAAATTGTTACAGAAGATACATAAATTCAAGAGTATGTTCAGCTCCTTTGTTCTCTAAATCTCGTCACTTTGTTTCCCCTGCTCTGCTAAAATTGTTACAGAAGATACATGAAAATTCAAGAGTATGTTCAACTCCTTTGTTCTCTAAATTTCATCACTTTGTTTCCCCTGCTCTGCTACAATTTCACACAGAAGATAAATTTATCCATTAGTCGAGTGCCAGGCTTCAAACACCGGGAAGCACCTCAGATATCCCCACCTACAGTACACCACTGTCACACCTGCATCACCTGTAATGTCAGGTGAACTGCAACATCCTATCTGTGGTCTCCTGGTCCTGCAGAAATCCTTCCCAAACCTCTGAACTCACACATCCTCTTTCTGGTGACTACTTAGTGCTGGTCAGTGTAAAAGCTCATGGAAAACACAGAACTGAAAATTTACAGGCTGACTGGTCCCAAGGCAGCAGGGAAGCAGAGCAGAACCAGTAAAACCACATCCCATCATCTGTGAGAGGCACAGGTTGCCCAGAGAAGCTGTGGCTGCCCCTGGATCCCTGGAAGTGTCCAAGGCCAGGTTGGATGGGGCTTGGAGCAACCTGGGCTGGTGGAAGGTGTCCCTGCCCATGGCAGGGGGTGGCACTGGATGGGCTTTAGGATCCCTTCCAACCCAAACCATCCTGTGATGCTCTGACCCTGTGTGACCTGCAATCCCTGTGCTTTCCCTCACCATGGGTGTATTTGTGTGAGTGAACACAGCAAAGGGAACCCAGAGCTGGGTGTGTGTGCGTTTCCTACAGCAGCACCTGGCAGGTCTGGCTGTGGCACACTGCAAACACATCTTGCTGTTTGCTGCCAACGCTCCCACGAAACCCAGATAAAGCTGCAAAACAAGGAAGAGCCTAAAAGGACCTGGAAATGCCTCAGGGAGACCAGGTAACACCCTGCAGCGAGGAGCTATTTTTGCTCCACGTGCTGGTTCCTTCCAGCACCAGAACTGGAGCCAAACCTGGCCGTGGCCATGGGAAGGTGAAGCACATCCCACCCTCTCCACAGACCAGGGAGACTCAGCCAAGCACCATCACTCAGGAATGCTTTAAGGTATTCCCCTTTGCCTCTCTCACACCCCATTTCCTTACCTTGGCTTTCATTTCTGGCGTTCCTGCACTGGCAGCTCGGGGGGTGGCAGGAGGGACTCGCTTAGAGGCAGGAGCAGGGCTGGAGGGTGGTTTCGAAGGGGCTGTGCTAGAGGAGGTGTGTCGGTGGGGGGGGATGGAGGGTCTGTCCCCTGGGGGTTTGGCAGTGGAAGGTGAGGATTTCTTAAAACGTGGAAACAAAATAAAATGGGAACAAACGAAAAAAAAAATCAGCATGGGAGGGAAACAAAATGGGATCAGCAGCATAAAGTAGGATTAGAAGGTGCAATGCAGAGCTGGGTGGGGGATAGGTGTTAGGTGGCACTGCCAGGGCCCCATGGCTCCTCCACCAAGTATGGGATACCCCAGCTATTCCTTCCACAGGGTGCAGTGACACCCGAGCCCCTTCCTGAGGACAGTGTCACCCTGTGACAGCCTGTCCTTGCTTCTGCCTTCCACACCAGGGGCACGTTTCACCATCAGAACCCTCAATTTGCTCCCAAACCCTCCTCCTTCCTGGCAAAGGAACAGCACTACCAACACCAGCATTTCTGAGAGATGCTGCTCCCAGCTCTCTCAACCCCATCCCACCTGCTCTGCCAAAAGCAGACCACTGGTTTTATCTAGGCTTGGTACCACGTCTAATGCTCAGCCTGATACGACCCTGCCAGACTTCCCTAGAGAAAAATCCAATTTCACAGTGCTTGCAAATAATTCTATTCCTCACCTTCAATTTTTTACCCCTTAAACTGCCCCTCAGCTTGTCCATCATCCCCCTCAGGCACTAACCAAGCTAATGGCCAGATGAACTAAACCTCCTCCAAATTACCAGTGTGACAGACACCATTAAACCTCTGGAATCTCAAACTCTGCTGATGATCCCTGTGGATCCCTTCCAACTCAGGATATTCTATGATCTGCAAGGCCTAGATTATTTAATTTAATGTTTTAACTACATGTTTTGCTCTTTTCACTGTCATGCTGCTCGTCCCCAGTACAACCAGTGCAGTCTTGAGTCTGCCCCAAAGGCAGCTGCTGCTTTCCAGTGCTGGGCTGAGAAAATGATTTCTCCAACCCCACACCCAACCCCGTGAGCCACATGTTTGATTTAGGTTTGGATCATTTCCTCACCCTCAAAGAACCCCATGGATTGCACCATCCAAACCAGGGTGAGGGAAGAAAAAATAAAAACACTGTTGAAAAACAAATGGAAGAATGGAAGGGAATGGGAAAGGTTTCCTAAGAGACACAACTGCAGGCCAGGAGAGCAGGAGAGGAGCCAGGAACATGCACAGGTGTCACCTCTGGCTTTATTTTTTAGCTCACCTTGGGTTTCTTTTCATCAGCTTCGGTCCCTTCCTTGTCAACACGACCTGACAAAGGGAAACACACAGTTACACCTCTTGGGACTGGTCAGGAACTCCAGAGAGAGGACAACACACGTGCTGGGGGCTGCTCCCTGTCCCTGCTCACCCTTAAACTAAACTCTGTTCTTAGAAATATATTACCAAGTCACCATTTCCTGCAGAAATACTTCCCCATGGTAAACACATTTTTCTGGGTTAACAGATGATCCATGTTGGTCATCACTGAGACGAGACACACCAACGAGGTTTCTATGAGAGCATTTCCCCCAGATCTGCACTCAGATCCAGCAGAATCTGTCCAGTTTAGGACAGAAAGTTCCCTCTCTAAAACCCCCACTGGTTCTAGCAAGTATATAAATAAAGACTCAAACCAAAGGATGCCCCAATCCAGCAGCACTGTGACCTCATTTAAGGTGGCTCTTCAGTGTGCTGGCTTTGCAGAGCACTTTTATCCCTGGATGTTGTTAATTCCCATCTCTCCTGACACACTGCTCTCTGCCTCCTAGCACAGTGCCCCTTCCACCTGGGTCAGTCTAATTAGGAGATTAAAAATGGGGAGGAAGTACTGTTTGTAGTACAAGGCACTTGTAACAGAGCCCTTTTCCCCTGTCTTCAGCTAATTCCTCCCCAGTCTGGGAGGAAAAGCTGCTGATATTGTTCCCAGTGTTTGGAAACTTGTCCTGAGGGGTCAGCCCCTTCCTGGTGACGTGGACCATGCTGTTAATCAACACTGACCCATCCCAAATTCAGTTAAACTGCAAATTGGATCAAGGCTGGAGCTGAATAGCCATGGAGTATCTGTTTTGAAGGGAAAGACCATTAAATAATTGAATTTCTCCTACTGAATCAGAATCTGGCTGGCTCTGGGCAATGCATCCCCACCCCACCATCATTCCAGGCTCCCGTGCAAGCCATGCCAGTGCCCTGCAGCACACGTGGGAAGCTTCCCACTGCTGATTCCATAGGGAACAACGAGAAATATGTTATGAGCTTTAGCTCTAATGGAAAAAGCTCCATCAACAATTTCTTCATGAGCCCCACGCAGCAAAGAGCACGTTCTGCCTGCTGCAAACCAGAGCAGCATTCCCAGGATAATGGAGGCAGCCAAGCCAGCTTTTGGGATGTGGAACTGCAGGGAGAAGCAGAGCCTCCCCCAGGATAGACCCTGGGCAGCCAGAGCTGAGGTACAACACTGTGAGACACCAACGTGTGTCCTGCTGTGTTAACACAACTCATGACAAAAGCTTCATCTGGACACTGAGCAGGGCCTCTAGTGACATTCCTGAGCCTTGGGAAGGGTGGAAAACAGCCTTGGAGAAAGGAGAGGTCTAAGGGATGCTCGTGCATTCAGCGGTGAACTCAGACCTTCCCCCAAAACAGCCCAGCCCTGCCCCACAGACTGTTAGATGCCTCCCCGCCCACAGGCAGCTCCCACTGAACCCCTCAAATGCTCTGGAACGCCCAGGGACATCCCATCCAGAGCTGGGATTGGAGCAGGGTGCTTTGGAAGAGCAATGGACATGCCTGGCAGTGGGGAAAGGCCCAGCTGGCTGCAGACCCTGCCTGCAGCAGCAGTCAGCAGTGGATACTGAAGGGGAAAGTATAAGAAACAGGATCAGTGTGGGGCTTCTCCATGGTTAGACCTGCCACCCTTGCCTTTTTCCTCCTCCCTCCTCTTTAGGAAAGCCAATTCCAAGAGTTATTGGACCAGACATGCAAACCAGATGGGACGTGTCCTGCCGGGATGAGCCGCGGTGTGCGCCAGGTCAGCCCCGCTCCAACAGGCCAGAACCACGTCCATCCGGTCCTCCTCTCCTCTGGGAAGGTGCCAGGTGGGAGTTAAGGCGCCCACCCAACAGATCCAAGGAAATCAAACCAAAAACAGGTGAAAAAAAAGCACGACTGGGGACACGCCAGCACCATGCAAGGGACGCAGAACGGCAGCACAAGGGTCTGGGAATCCAACCCGGGATTAAACAGGGAGGGAAGGACTGGGAGGGAGCAGCAGCTGGAGATCAGTTCACAGCGCAGATCCAGGCCATGTCCAAGCAGCAGGACTCGAGGTGGCAGCAAGCTGTGGTGCTGCATCAGGCAGCCTTGTTGGGAGCAAGCCACCGGTGAGCCGAGGGCAGTGACCGGAGCACACACCTTTGAGCAGAGGGACACGGCTGGCTTTGTCTGCAGCCGGGGCACAGGGCTGCTTCTGGGGCGTCTGACACTCTCCTGTGTCTGGCACAACCTCAGCAGCTTTGTCTTCCACATCACCTTTTAACTCAGAAGGGAGTTTGGCTGTTTCTAGCAAGGGTCCAGAATCTTCTCCCTCCCCGGGCTCAGCTTCTTTCTGTGAGATGGTTTCAGGAGGCTCTGATGGGGTGATGTCTGTACCTCCTTCACCCCTCAGTGGCTGCTGCTTCTCCTCTTGGTCCTCTCCTGCTTTCTGTGACTGAGTTTCAGCCACAGGTGCCTCTCTCGAGGTGTCTCTGGGGAGGTCTTTGGACCCTTCTCTATCACATTCTTCAAGAGTCTCCTTGGCTGTTGCTGGACACGAGCCTGCTTCAGGTCCTGGTGAAACCTGCTGACCCCCCAGGGACAGCAAACCCTGCTCAGAAGTTTCATCAATATCACGATCCTCATCCCTCTCCTGCCCACCAGAATCTTCCTTTAATGGGGCTTTGGGACACAAAGGAGGTGGTCCATCCTTATGGATGCCCCCTGCTCCTGCCAGCACATCACGGCCCAGCTCTGGCTCCACACCAATGCCTTCTCTGCCCCGATGATCCCACGGCTCACCGCTGCCTTCGGATGCTCTGGAGCCTTGGTACATATCCAGGGGGATTGGGATGGTGACCTCAATTCTGGTGGGAGCTGCTGCTGCTGGAGCCTTTGTTTCACGTGACAGGAGTGGCTGCTGAAGGCCCCCAGGTCCCTGCTTTGGGGGCTGGAGCTTTGGAGAGCTCGGCTCCCCTGGAGTTGAAGATGTGGGGTATGAAGCAGGGGCAAAAAATTAGCACAGGCATGTCAAACAGTCATGTAATGCTGAGAGACTGAGGATTTCTACTGTCAACTGAGAGGATAAAAGAAGTCCCACACCGCCCCACTGAACAGACAACTCACTGCCACAGTGGCTTTTGCCTTTAGAGAAACTCTGATGCCCCTGGGAATCACAAACAGTGACAGCCACAGTGCATGGGAGATCAGATTCCTGCCTGGACCCGGCCTTGGAGGTGTCCAGGTTCACACCTGCACTCCATGAGCTGGTTCAGCTGTAGAAATTTCCAGAAGCCAAGAACATCCCCATTTTCCAATCTAACACCACCACAGAACCATCGGTTTGCTGGTCAGTGCCCACCCCTTCCTGCCTCAAGGGCCTGAACAAAACAGGCCAGACCCTTCCCCTCCTTCCCAGGCTCCCAAAATCCCCGCAGCTCTTTCCTCCCTTCAGGAGATGTTCAGGCACACACAGCACCTCTCAGAGCTCAAACCACCCCTGCTCTGCTCTCCAGGTCATTCCTGCTGCCCATGGGCGTGGAGAAGAGCACTTCCATGTCTCCACTCTTATTTCATCAGCCAGCAGAGCAGCAAAGGACTGTGAGGAAAAACGTAGTTGCAGTGATTTTGGACTGTGCCCCCACTGAGACTCATCAGAACTCCAGCACTGCTGCCATTATTTGGGCTGAGTGACATTTAAACCCCAAATCTGAGGTCCCAGAGACACAGATCTCTCTCTCTCTCTCTCTCTCTCTCTCTCTCTCTTTTTTGGGGGCTGTGTGTGTGTGTAAAAGAAGGAGTTCTGTTGTTGCTGATCTCGTGCACGACACAGACATTTACAATTTCACCCAACTGCAGAGTTAAGTCACATATTCCACTCAGCTGGAGCTTTCCTGTTGGAAATTCATTCAGCTGAAGCAAAGATCCACTGAGCAATGGAGAATTCACCTGGACAGAGGTAAACTGCTTTAAAGTCAACCATCCTAGCAGGAATGTGCCTGCTGCATTATGAATTTGCCCAGCTTCAAAGACTCTTTGGTCTTTTTGAGCACTGCTCAGGTAAACCAAAGAGCCCAAATCAGAGCACTGCAGTCCTGAGATCACAGCTGTGGCTCTGGTAGATTAACAAACAAGACCAAAACAAGAAAAGGTGAATCAAGACCTATTTGGTCTTTTATCAATGTCCTCCCCTTTTTAAGAGAATACCATGGTTTAAGTGAAACCACCACACAAAGACCCTGGAAACTGTGGTTTAAAAGAAAGCTTCAACTGGCCCCTGTTGGAAGGTAATATCTGAAATATGGCATCAAGAAACACCTTTTGTAATCACAGGGATTTGAAGTGTTCAGGCAGCAGCCAGCAGGTCAACCTGGCTCATTTCTTCTGCAAAGGAACATCACGACCACTAATGAGCAGCAGTGCAGGAATGTGGACAGGCAGTTCACGAGCTGTGCTTCCACATTCCAGGATTTTTTCAGGGGTTTTGAGGCAAATCTGCAGCGCAGGGTCAATGCCAAACTGGGGATTAGAGGACGCTTCTCCACCTGAGACTCCAAAAGCATTTTAAGATGCTCCATCTGCACTGCAAATATTGTATTTTTTTAAATCCTCACATCAGGTAGGTACCAGTGAGACACCCAAGGCTCTGTGTGTCAATAATCACATTTTCCTCTGAATCAAAGAGAACCATTAAAAGGAAGCAGCACGTTATTACAAGCCCACTTTCAGAGATGGAACAATTTATAAAGAACCTGTATAGGTTTTGTCAGAGCTCCAACTGGCTGTATGGCTCCATATCTGACAGCTCAAAGATCCTAGGACAGGATAGAAAGGTCTTAGAAAAAATCTGGTGTGAAACAGCACTAAAACCAGGGTAGAGAGAAAAGAGAACTTCACTCCCCTCTTGATAAGTCTCGATTTCTGTTTTGTAGTGGAATCACTACTTTAAATACAGAAGAGCTGCCAGTCCAAAAACCACTGGCCAGGCAAGCACAGGTTCTATTTTAACTGCAGGGTGCACAGAATTGCTCATCTGTGTGCAGAGAGCAAAGACAAGCTGAATTCTGCCCTGAGCTCAGAAGGCAAAGACCTATTTACTTCTGTAAAAGACATGGATGTCTAAATGCACTAATGGAGCCATGAGGAGGAGACACTGCCCAGCTGGAGGGGTTTGTTATGTTTGCTGTGCAGAAAACTGCCTTAGAAAATGGAGTTTAACTGAGATTTTAAACAGCACACCAAATTAGGGCTGTGGTGTGGAGGCAAGACAGCAACATCACGGGGAGTCTGAATCCCTAAGTCTGGAATTAAGCCAGCACTGGGCGTTTTGGGAAAACCCCATCCTGAAGCTTTCCATCAAGTCTGAACTGAGCAGAGTCAAGAGAGGCTTTCCAGGTAGCCAAGACATCCCAGATAATTCTTGGCTCATCTAAGCAGACACAATTAATGCTCTGAAAACTTGCTGCCCCTGTGTCTGACTTGGCCACTTCACATTCCCTAAGACTGGGATAAGGAAAACAAACCCTTAATGCTGAAGTCAGGGTATCAGTGAGTAGGTTTGAGACATGTTTTCCATTAGAAAGACAAAGTAACCAAACAATTCACTGATCCTGTGTGTGACTTGCAGGGTCCACACTGTCTCTGTTCAGTGTGAGCAGCTCCTCCTGGTCATGGCACATCCCAGCTCTGTCCATCGGCTTTTCCAGCCTGGAGAATGCCCTGGTTTTGCAACTGGACAAACAAGCACCCTGACTTTGGTTGTCTGAGAGAGAAATTTGGTGCATGAGAAGCTGCAGTTACCTGAAATGAGTATGTCTGAACATTCCAAGCGTGGATGACCCTTCCCTGTCAGGAACAGGGAGAACTGCACAACCGCCGTGCAGTGCAGAGCATTTCACTAAAGAACAAAATTCCCAAGCCACCAGCAACCAGTTGCACATGTGGGCAGCAATAACAGGACCCAGGGACAGATGATTCACCCACCTTGAGTGTCATCTCCTGCAGCGTGGTCCTCCAGGTTGGGAGTGGCTCCTACGCCCGCCTCCTCAGCTGCTCCCAGGTCAGAGGAACAAGGGGAAAAATATGATCAAAACAAGAGTTAAGTTTAAGTGTGTGCCTGGAGAATTTGTTTACCTCCCTTCTGATGCTGCCCATCAGATTGGGCGTGATCTCTGCTGTATCATGAGCAGGGCAGGATCAGAAAGGAAATCACTCCACACCGATGATGGATCTGGACAGATCTGCTCAGCCTGTGCTGTACCAGACAGGAGGAGTGTTCCATCAACTCACACATCCTAGATGGCAGGTTAGTACAAGCTCTTTCAGGTAGGAAACAGGCTGTTAAGTAGCAAGGAAACTTGTGGATTTATATCCCCTCTTCTACCCCCACCTACCCTTTATGTAGCCAGCAGCACTCACACAAATGTCTCTTCCCTGAGCCCACCTTCTTGGTGTTTACCACCCACCTCACCACAATGAACCCTGCCAAGGCTGTGTGAGACCAGTAATTCCAAGCCTGATATGAATCTGACACTTCAGGAATACTGGAACATCAGAGAAGCACAGTCTTCTTCACAGTGATGATGGTTTGCCTCTCTCAGAATTTTTCCAATTTATTCCATGAGTACTTTCAAACCAGCTTAAACAATTACACCTGCATGTCACATTCTCTAGCCAAACTAGAATTTTCTCTGTTTCCCTGTATTTTTTTTCCCAGGAGTTCAGGACACACTGGCTCCCTGGTACAGCCAGATCTTGCACCAGGGTCTGCACATCCTTGCAAGCAGGTGAACCACTCTGTGTCCCACTGCAGGGCTGCACCAGCAGCCTGGGGACTGGATGCGGATGGATTTCACTGCTGGGGGTGTGTTCCAGTCTTTGGCATCACCAGAAGCCCTTTTCCACCCACTACCTTTCTCAGGTCCTGCCTGATGCTTTCAGGAAAAGCCACTGGCTACGGCACAGGGGACACATCCTCATTGTTCACACACAGCCCTGCCCCTCCCCGCAGCTCCTGCCCTCTCCTACCCACCCAGCACTGCTGCAGTCACTCCCTGCTCTGCCTCTGGAAGGCACCAGCCCTCCCTGGAAAACCAGGCCCAGGTGCAGTGATTCCCCACAGGCCATTCAGGCTGAATTAGCCACTTCACTTCCTCTGCATTACCCTTAAAAGCACTGCTGCAGTGGCCTGGTTTTCACCTGCCACTCCAAAGACACCCCGAGGGCTGGGCAGAGCCAGAGTGCTCCGGGATGGCCCCGAGGGCCTGCGGAGAGCGGGATGAGGGGCTGCTGGAAGAGGGGCTGGAACCACCCGGATCTGCTCAGCCTGAAGGTGGGAGGCAAAGCCACCACAGAGACACCAGACAGAAAGATTGTCAGATGCAGAGCTGCGAAGGAGAAGAGAAAGCTGCGAGTTCCCCTCAGGATGGGGAAGGCAAGAGGACAACTGCAAGCCAGGAATTATCTGGAGAAGGAAGAAGCAGCGTCAGGAGCAAAGCGTCCCTGCGAGAGGTTTCACGGTGTTATCTCACAGCACCAGCCAGTCCAGCTCTCTGCTCTGTCTGCATCAAGAGGTGGAACTGCACCTTGGTCTCCCTCACCTGTGGTTCCTTCTGGGATCTCCCCGTGCTGTTCCACACCACCCTGATCCTCGTGGTCTCCTTCCTCCACTAAAGGTGCTGTGGCATCTGAAAAACAACGCAGCTTTCACACAGCTGTTGGGTGGCAAAGCCCTGGGGAGGCCAGGACATGCCTGAAGAACCCTTTTCCTCAGAAAAGCACTCGACTCCCTCCCTTCAGCCAGTGGAGCCTGTGGAGGGGGACAACCAAGCACGACACAGCAAAGCCAATATCACAGGGACACCAGGAGCTGCCCCTCTGCCACACAACGTGCCACAGCACACTCCTTATGCTTCTGAAGGCTTTGCCAGGAACTCTATCCGAAAATCCACAGCCAAAAGCAGCCACTGGTGCCTGAGCCACATGCACAGCAATACTGTCTGCACTGGGACACCACTGGTCTGGAGCAGGACAGAGCAGCTCCCACAGGATACCTTCACAAACCATCCCAGCACTCTGGGCAGCTCTGGGACAGACAGACACTTGGCTCCATCTACCACAGGGATGTCTGCTCCTTGTGACAGTACCGATCCAACTGGAAAGAGGGATAATATCCCCTCCTGCACCAGCCAGGTTTTACACCCTGATTTCCTGAGCCACCTCACAGACAATCAGACAGCCCACACCTCCAGCAGGACAGGGCTGGGACTGCTCAGCATCTCTGTCCACCTCTCCTTTCTTTTAGAGCAATTTTGCAAGCTAATGCCTTTACCTGGAGTCTCCAAAGGCAGATCCTTGTGATTAAAGCACCAGAGGAACACACAAGGTGCAGCTAATTGAAATGGTGAACAAGTCTCTGGACCACTTCAGAATGAGTTTCTTTCTACAAACATGACAATCAGGTAACACTCCAGAGCAGCACAGACATGGCTTGAGTCCTACCACCATGACCTTCCCATCAGCATGAGGTTTGGTTTTATGTCTGGAGCCTGCCCAGCTCATCATTCCAGCAGGAATCTCACTGTACTAATGAACACGTAAACACAGAGGGGGCAAAACCAGCTGGCTCCAAAAGGGAACTCAGCAAACAGGACGTGCTGTCAGTGCTTGGGGGAGCACAGTGACACAAACCTGTGTCACAAAACACAGGACTGCTCCCGGCTGAGCTAACGGGACCTTGCAGTCCCCAGGTAAAAAATCTTCAGGAAACAAACCACAAGCAACTTCCTGAGCTGTAATAAACACTTCACCTTCTGTTGCCTTCCAGCCCACCTTTAGAGCACGTTATCTCATTCTGCAGCATGGCAAACATCACTGTGATGAGACTAAGGAAGAGCTTTTGTCCAAGAGTGCAGATGCTCCTCCTGAGAAACCCCACCAGGACACGGCCCGGCGAGTCTTTGGGCAAGGTTTACCTCGACCCCATCCATCATGGTTCCAAAGCAGTAAGTCAAAGAGCTCCCACCTTCTGTAGTTGGGGTGCTCTTAGCGTCAGATGTTTCAGAAACAGGCTCATCCGATCCATCATCGACTGGTATCTGAAGGGGATAGCCTGGAAAACATTCAAATACTTACAACAAGTCCTTGGCTATGAATTAGGGCCCGGGCGTTACCAACTCTGACTGCCCAGATCTACAGCAGCGAGAAACTGTGACTGGGGAGGAAAAACCACCCGGACTAAAAGCAAGCAAAGCGTGAAAATGCCAACCAAAAGCACCAGTGTCATCACCAAAAGGGACGAGCGGAAACCCATCAGCAAAAGAAAAGCCCGGTGAACCGGAGAGGCAGAAACAGCAAAGCATGGCAGGAGCAGGCAAGGAGATCTTAGCAACGTAAGGAGGAAAGATGTGCAACTCCTGAGTCACTGTTGTCCTCCCTGGGGCCCTCAGCTCCCTCCCAGAGCAGGCTGAGCACTCCCACGACTGCAAACCAGCCCGTCTGTGTAACAGGATCAGTGCCAAGACGTGGTGGCAAAAGTTTTTTGGAAGAGCAGGGCAAGAGGCACAAGTCTCCCCTGAGCAAAGGGTCTAGGCAAATCAAATAATGAGAGCTGGAAAAACTGACTTAGGAAAGAAGAAGCAAAATCCCTGGGAAGCTGATGAGCGAAACAAGCTGAGAGGAGCCGTCGGACTGCAGTGCGTTACAGAGCCCGGGATGAATGGATGCTATGGATCCTCTCCAGGGCAGAGGCAATCCATTTATGTAAGGGGTGTCCAAAGCACCTCAAGAAAAGAAAATTAAGATGATGTTTGTATGGAGCGTAGCCGGGAGTGAGTCCCACCAGGTTTGTGAGCGCTGCGTGGGTTTCCAAGCTCAGTTGTGGAGCGTGGTGGAATGAGAAAGGAAAGGCCTCGGGAGAAATGCAGGGCTGACATATGGGGAGGAAGACTCTGGCATGGCCCCTGCTCCCAGAGCTCTCTGTTCAGTTGTCCCCAGGTCCCTGTGCAGGTGAGGAAAGCAGGCAGCAAGCAGCACCCTTGAGCTGTGACCCCAAATAAAAGCAGTGCTGTGTTTTTAGAGCAAACCGAGGAGTGAACACAAACACACAGTTGCAAAGCTGCAGCAGTAAGATCATCCCTAGCCTGGATACCAGGGGTTATTCTGCTTGTGCTGGGCAATGATATCCCAGAGCAGCATTTTCCTACGACTGTAAATGCTGGAGCATCTTGTGGCTGCAGCCAGATGATCCACAACATCCTTCCACACACATATTCCCTCTCCTGGCTGTCCCCAAGGACCCCTCGCACCACCACGCTGTTCCCACTCCCCCTGCTTAGATCAGCAGTGGGCAAGGCAGGTCCCTTCACCATCTCCTGGGTGTGCTCACCTGAGGAGAAGTGTTTTTCCTGGCCAGGTGCGTGATCCTCCATCATGGTGATGTCCTGAGGCTGCTCCGCTACCTCTCAGCAAAGGCTCCTGGTGAGAGTAAAAACAAACACCCATTAGGCAAAACCTGACACGACAGGAGTTAAGGAAAGGTTTAACTTTCCTGCACAAGGAAAATATGTGCCATTCACTGCATCCCCCACAACAAGGATATAGGCAACTTCTGCCCAGCTGCACCCAAATTCCACAGGTATTTAAGATGTGCCAAGCCAGATTTCCATCCTGGTGCACACAGGACACTGCTCAGCCACCATGTTGTCCCAGGAGATCACTGGGAGGCAGCAGGGTAAGTGCAGATGTACTTCTGGTGCTCAAAACTCTGCATTTCCCAGTTTAACCAGTCTCTCAGCAGAAGTGTCTGCTGGCAAGGCATGATGCTGGCGTGGGAAGGGATGCTTTCCATCCCTGTGGATACACTCAGCAGGGATATACAGCTAGCACAATACACTCATCATCTTAAAAGCCACCCAAAAGTGACATACAGGGGTAATCCAGGACTTTCCAGACAGGGATTTGGACCAGGGACTCTTAGAGAAGAGTGTGTCACTTGGTTGTGGCTCTGAGGGGACAGCACAACAGCAGGATTTAACCCCAAATCCTTCTTGCAGGGCTTGGAAAGCCACACCACAGTGCAGGGCAAAGCACACAGGGCTGGACACTGGGGTGGGAGCAGGAAGGTGCCAAAACTCAGAGTCATTTTTCTAAAGTGCATCGATCTACAAAAGGAAATGAAGTTGCCAACAACCATCATCTGCTCCCTGATGCAGGGACTGTGTTTCTCCCTGCTCTCCGTGCTGGTTGGACAGACAGTGCTTTTAGCTGACTTCCTAATAGCTGATATAATTACAGCCCCTGGCAGTGATTAATAATCAGCTATTAGTGTGATCATATGTTTGCCATGACCATCAGAAGCTAATGAATCCAGCAACAAAGCTCAGGTTACCAGGAGCAAGGAAGAAACTTGTGGGTTTGTCTGCTGGCAATAAATTAACTGGATATATGGAACCACACCAGAGAAACTCCAGGGCTAGTAACCAGATCTCTCACCCAGCTTTTTTAAGCCTTAGCAAGATGACTCTGCAATTTAATTTCTGCCTCAGACAGATCCAAAGCCATTTGACAGAACTGTACTAAGGAAGTTCCAGAACTTTCCCCAAAAAGAACCCATAAAGATAGAAAGATAAAATAGGAAAGAATTAAGTATCTAATTTTTGTCCCAAAAATGGTGGGCCCTAATTATTTAGACATATGGTTGCTTTCCTCCCAGCACTCAAAGAATCATATTGATTATATCCTGGTCTCATCTGGCTAATGCTTGATATTATTTACAGGTCTATTTAGCACTGAAATACTAAAATGTAGTGTCAACCTGGTGTAGGGGTCACAAAAGCAACTTGGGCACAAACATGAGTGTAAAATGACACACAAATGTGCTGCTCTGCTGTGTCTGTGTGTGTGCACATACACAAAAATCACCTCTCTGCCTCAAACACACACCTGGGACTGGGTACAGCAGTTTTCCCAGTGCACTGCCCTGTCTGCTGGCAGGAAAACATGGATGGCAGGAGCAGTTCCCACCCCCTTCCCCACCGGAGATCCCCTCCCAGCCGTGCTCCCTCACTACACATCCACAGACATCAACATCTTTGCTTCCCAACTGCTCATCCAGAGCAAACCACTCTCCAATCTGCTGTGCTGCATTTAGATGAGGCTGTCTCCTTACTCTGCCTCCTTCCCTCTCTTCCTCCCACTGTTTTTTTGGAGAAGAGCAGTTCGTGTCTCCCCCAGTCTCCCTGGGAAGCCACACTTAGTCCTTTCTTGCCTCTGGACAAGAATTTCCTGGGACACCATCCAGAGAGGACTCTGTTTGACAGCTAGTGAGCTCACATAACCTGTCAGAGGTTTATCTGCTGGCTCCATGGACAGCACCCGACACAGAGAAGACCTTCCACTTTTCCTGGGAATACTGCATTTAGCAGGGGTGCAGCCCTGGCACCGCAGCAGCGGCCGTGATTCAGCAAAGGCTGTCAGTGCTTCCCGCTGTCCTGCCAGTGCCAGGGCTTTCCAGCACAAAGGAATGGCTGGCTGTTGTGCAGGGAAGCAGGTGATCCTGTCATCTGTCTGTGCTGCTCCTGGCCAGCCCCTGCTCCCACTGTGCTCCACGCAGGATTCAGCTGCCTCCGAGCCGGGGTGGGCTCGGGAGGATGCAGCCATTAATTTTGCAGAGGCAGGAGAGAAAGAGCTGCCTTTCTGCTACAAGGCCCTTTCTGCTACGAGGCAAAAAACATGACTGTGAGACACAAAGATCCATCAAAAAACCACTCAGTGGGACGCTGAGAGCACCTCAAACCCGGCTGCAGCTCATGGAATGCCCCGGGTGCTCTTTCATTGGGACACAGGGATTTTGGGGGATGATGTCTGGGCTTGTGGGAGATGATGTCTCTGGGAGAGCAGGAGCATCTCCCAGCAGATGAAGCACAATGTCCTGCAGCAGAGGAGCAGAGTCCCCTCTGTGCCTGACCCACTGTGAGCAGCACCAGCAGTGGGGAATCAACCACCTCAAACTGGCCAAGGGGCAGGGAGGGAGAGAGGGGTATTGCCAAGGGCATGGAGTGATGGGACAAGGGGGAATGGCCTCACACTGACAAAGAGTAGGTTTAGATTGGATATTAGAAAGAAATTCCTCCCTGTGAGGGTGGGGAGGCCCTGGCACAGGTTGCCCAGAGAAGCTGTGGCTGTCCCTGGATCCCTGGAAGTGTCCAAGGCCAGGTTGGACGGGGCTTGGAGCAACCTGGGCTGGTGGAAGGTGTCCCTGCCCATGGCAGGGGGTGGGAATGGATGATCTTTAAGGTCCCTCCCAACCCAAACCATTTCATGATTCTGTGATCCTGCTCTCACATGGTTCCCTCAGCATCTTTTAGCTGCAGAAATGTCCACTCAACAGATGCCTTTCTCCCAAGGCATTGGGAAGCATTCCCTACAGCCTGCCCTCTGAGGCCTGGCAGGGCTGAGATTTAAACCCATTACAACAGGGCTGATGAAATTTCATCAGCACCAGATAAGCAAATAAATAACATTAAGCAGACAAAGCGATCCAGTGGGTAAGTAGGAGTGAGCCACCACCATTATCTCTAAGCTGCAAAGCTCTCCCAGCAGGATTTCAAACACACAGGCCATGGAATCATACCCATTCACCAGGAATGTCATCTGTAAGGACACTTTACACCTCTCCAGTGGATGCTGAACTCCTTTCTCTCCCTTTTTCTTCTTCATCCATTGTACATGTCAGCTAAAAGCATCTCTCACTCCAAACTCCATGGATGATGTGCCTGATTTTGGGACAGATCTGGACTGTTCAAACCAAGAAGCAAAACTGAATTGCCTTTATCCACCCCCCTTCTGGGTCTAGAGGGAAAGTCTCAGCTCTGCTTTGGCTTTTCACTCAGGTAATAAATTCAATGACCAAAGAGAATTTAAACCTTATTAGAACTGCATATTCTAGATTTGAATTCTTAAAAAGAGATGGTCTGAAAATTCTGAAAGAAGCCCATAAGGATAATCCTTTTTGGTTTTCCTTCTGAGTGGGGGAAGGGGAAATCCCTCTTAGGGAAAAACACAACATCAAGGGGGGGAAAAAATATTCTAAAATATTCTTAAAAGTGCAAAACCAGCCCCGCCCTGAAGCAATGGTTCAGTGATGCATAATTAGAGCACGGAGAGCTGCACAGAGATAAACCTGAGCAGCACCCTCTGCACGGCAGATAAAACACAAACCCTTGGAAGAACCTTATCCATTCCCAGCAGGACTATTCTCCTTAACCAGGGACACTATCTAAAAAGCAACAGCCTATCCCACAGTTAACAGCTCCTCCAAACCTCTGTTTTCCAGACCCACAGCCTGCCTTTCAGGAGGAGAGGCTCTGGAGGAGTCCTCTGGAATGGTACAACCAGGCACTCGGGAGGCAAAGTTTTGCTTGCCAGGAGCAGGAGGAATTTCAGCCCACCAGTACCACTGGTGTTTGCTCTGTGTGCAATCCCAGGCCCTGAGCATCAAAGCCAGCCTGTCCAGGAGCTGAGTTCAGCTGGTGAGAGCCCGGGCAGCTCCTGCCCCCCAAGGCAGTCGCTGTGCCATGCGTTGGTGTGACAGTGAGGCACGGGCTGGCACAGGGAGAATTCCACTGCCAGGCTTGGAGCTGCTTTCCCAGCTGGCATCCAAGCCTCCAGCTGGTTTGAGAGTAGAACGTTGCCATCCCTACCCTCAGATCAGTGGGACCTGGAGAGGAGTAGACACTCCAATGTGCTCGGGGTGGGCTGGAGGTGTGTGTGGATCCACAGGCAGAGCAGAAGGGAGCTTGTGGCACCAGGTGACCCTGGATGAGTTTCTCCACAATGCTAAGCTCCACATGGAGCAACCAGGAGCAACATTCAAGCATTTGAATAACATGTCACAGCTGAACCAGGCCCCAGAACAGTCACAGAATCATAAAATGGCCTGGGCTGGAAGGGACCTTCAAGATCATCCAGCTCCAACACCCCTGCTGTGGACAGGGACACCTTCCACTAGAACAGGTGGCTCAGAGCTCCACCTAACCTGGCCTTGAACACTTCCAGGCATCACAGGATGATCTGAGTTGGAAGGGACCCTAGATATCATCTCATTCCAACCCCCTGCCACAGGCAGGGACACCTTCCACCAGCCCAGGTTGCTCCAAGCCCCGTCCAACCTGGCCTTGAACAATTCCAGGGCTGGGGCAGCCACAGCTTCTCTGGGCAACCTGTGCCAGGGCCTCCCCGCCCTCATAGGGAAGAATTTCTTCCCAATATCCAATTTAAACCTACTCTTTGTCAGTGTGAAGCCATTCCCCCTTGTCCTGTCACTCCAGGCCTTTGTAAATAGTCTCTCTCCATCTTTCCTGTCAGCTCCCTTCAGGTACTGCAAGGCCACAGTTAGGTCACCCCAAAAACTTCCCTTTGGGAGCATCCCTTTGTTGTACACAGCCCCATGCCCAGCCTTCAGCAGCAATTCCAGCTCAGCTTCCAAAGAGGCACCTGGACATCTTTCCAGAGCACAGTCAGGACACATCCCAGCAGCACAACAGCACAGCAGAGCCCCCATCCCACTGCCACTCGGGCAGACCCCTCACAAAGCCTCCAGCGCCCTCCACCTGGGAAAACACAGAGCCAAAATTAAGTCGGGCAGACCAAACTCTTAATCTTTTGGCAAAAAGCTTCTCGGTAGTGAAAGGTAAATAAAACCAGGGCTCAAAAGAACATGCCCCTGTTCCTATTGAGAGTGGTCCCGTGGTGGAGCGGGAAGAGGGCAGATGGCAGGAGGACACAGCTGGGCCTTGGTGGAATCTGTGCCAGACAACATCATCAGCACTGTCACAGAGGAGCACGAAAAAGCCTCCCCAGTGCCCCTCTGGTGCCAGGAGATGAGTGGCCCCACGATGCCCGCCCGGGGCAGTGGGTCAGCAGCTGCCCCCCCTCACCCGTGGGCACAGCCCAGCCCCGTGGGCACAGCCCAGCCCCGGGACTATCCCCGAGCAGAGGGAGAGGCAGGGTCTGGATCCGCAGCGCTCCCAACTGCGCAGCTCCAGGGATCACGAGGCTGGGCACTAATGGCTCCATTTACATCCACACCACTCCCAAAATAAACTCGGCGTTGGCAGAGCTGTTTGTGGGTGGGTGCGGGGGGCTCCTGGAGCACACGGGGAAGAAAACTCAGGAAAAGAGACATTTCAGCACCGGGAGGCACTGGCGGGATTTGCACATTCTGGGCCTCGTCACTGGGTCAAACCAAGCAGCTCCATCCTTCACACCAGCCACAAAATATCCAGGTAGCTCCCAGACAAGGCAGAGCAGAGCCTCTCAGATACTGTCAGGTGCTCAGAGTCTTCCTTCTCCCTTATTTAACCAGCAAGGGCACAAAGCAACCACCCTCGCTATTGAAAATGAAAACTCAACAAACACGAGCTAAGTGTTACCTCTGAAAGGTGATCAAACACAAACAGGGCTTTAAAAAAAGCATCATTCCGTCTGAATTACATAATTAAAACAGAGTGACAGCCCCGTGAAACAACATCAGCCTGAAAGGTTGTTCATAATTCATAAGCAACTTCCTTTTCATCTCCTTTGTGTACTTCTCCAAGTACTGTTTTTCCCAGAAGCTGACAGAGGAAGGAATATGGACGATGATCTCATTAATTGCAGGCACTGTCTAATATGCAGTGAGCTGAGAAATTGCACAGAGTTATCTAGTCAAGAGGCCAGAAAAACCTCCTTTGGGTTCAAAGACAGACAAATGCCTCTTGGAACAACAGGAGGGAGTCACAAAAGAAATAGTCTCAAAAATGCTTTTTTTTTTATCCCCCCTCAAAATTTTTCCATGTTATAGTTTAAATGACTCCTTGAAGGTCTGAAACTTTTGACAGCTTTTTTTTGGGAGCTGGACACCTTCCATGCAGACATGAGATGGGGTTGGGTTCACAGCAGAACAGATCTGAGGCACAGGAGTCTCATCACAGCAAGGGTGGTCACACTGGACTCTTGCACACCCATTTTGGACATGCAGGTTACTGAGACCAGGCAATAAGAACACCCACATCAGTTAATGACACATTAGCAGGTCTGGAGAGGAGATGGGGAAAGGTGAGGGTGGTAACAGCACCAAACAGGTACAAACAGCATCAAAAGGGAAAGGAAAAGCTGGGTGGTTTAAAGGCACAAGAGCTCAGGGAGCCATCAGGAAATATCATAAAATGGTTTGGGTTCAAAGGGACCTTAAAGATCAATCAGTCCCACCCCCTGCCATGGGCAGGGACACCTCCCACTAGCCCAGGTTGCTCCAAGCCCCGTCCAACCTGGCCTTGGACACTTCCAGGGCTGGGGCAGCCACAGCTTCTCTGGGCAACCTGTGCCAGGGCCTCCCCACCCTCACAGGGAGAACTTCTTCCTGATCTCAATCTAATCCTTCCCTCTGTCAATATGAAGCCATTTCCCCTTGTCCTGTCACTCCATGCCCTTGTAAAAAGTCCCTTTCCAGTTAATACAGCCCTTACAAATCCAACCTCTCCACTGCCAAGAGCTTTGTCAGCTCCTGCCAGAGGCCACCAGTGGGGAAAGGTCTCCGGAGCAGGCTGGTGGGCAGAGAAAAGCCAAGGAACACTCCATGCTGATAAATTCCTCAGGGTTGCTGAGAATTAAACTAACAGAATTTGCCATCCCAAATCAGCTTAGGCCCAGTTCAGCAGCTGCCTCGGAGCAGGGTGGCAATTAGGAGACCAGATTATCCAGACACAACACCCCAGGAGCTGGACTCAGGAGATGGGAAATGGCTTTATCTGCATGTCTCCTCTCTGCCCAAATAAAAGGACACCACAACTGTGGCCTCTTCCAAGAACGGGAATGTGCTGGGAATCACTTGATGGGACACACACAATTTTGCCATGTGGGAATATCAACCCCAGATCTTGCATCAACTGCTACTGGCAGAGGCTCACGGTGGTTTATCAAAGGCATTGCTATTCCCACCTTCCCTGGAGAGGGAACAGGGGTGAAAAGGCTCATCAGGGAGCAGGCTGGGGACAAGCCAGTGTAGAAGCTGGGCTCCCACTGACCCCACAAGTGGTGGCTCCCACATGGACTGCTCTCCTTCAGGCAGGGCTCTCTGGAGCAGCACTGGAGTGGAGAAACCACAGGAATCTCCTGGGGGACACCCCAGGGACATAAAGGCAGCAAAGCTCCACCTTCCCCTCACCTGAAACCTGAGCACCTCCGTGTCCACCCGCAGCATCTTCTGTCACTATGAGGATCTTCCCTCCTTGATCTTTCACCCCTTCTTACTTTCGGTCTCATCTGACCAAACCAAACCCAGCCTTTCCCAACACCACTACAGAGCCCTCCCTCCCCATCCCAGCTTTCTCTGGGAGCTCTCGGAGGGCGTTTAAGGGCGTCCATGGCCCAGGGAGGTGCTGGCACTCTGGATCACCCAGCTCATTCCATAGTATGATGCAAAGATCAGGCTGTCCCTAAGTCCACTAACTTTAGGTAGATTAGAGCTCTGATCAGCAGGGCTTACGTGGCAGCAGAAAAGGAAGCCATGGTAGTTTTAAAGCTTGCCCTGCGTGTTCAGCAGGCTCTTTGTGAAGAGAGGGAAGGGAAGCCTCTTTGGCAGGGATTTACTAAGCTACCTCTGGATTTCTTCCCAACCCCCTGCTACAGCATCTTGCAGTCGTGCATTTCACTGAGACATGAGATGGTCGATGGGTGGATAAATTCTTCCTCCCCAAAATCCTGCTTGCCTGGGAAGCCTTTAAGCAGTTGAACACGCAGAGCGGATCAGAGAGAAGGCAGATCTTATTTACCAGCTAATTCTCTCTGACTCTTCCCATCCCAGGCTCAGCCCAACCCTGCTGCAAATCAGAGCCTCTTCCCTGCTGCTGCAGGTTTTAAGGCGGGCTCGACAGCACTCAGGCTTGTACCAGTCACTATTCACTTGGCAGAAAATGCTGGAAGGCTGGTACTTCCCCTGCACTGCCTTTCCAAGGCTCCACTCTGTGCTGAGATGTAGCTGAACCACCATGCACGGCCGAGTCCTCGGACAGCTGCTCCCCCAGCCTGCCCACTGCCACCAAAAAGCACAGAGAGAGGAAAAAGAGGGAAGAAAAGTTCCCCAAAATGCCACTGGAGTCTTAATGAATTAGGACAATCAGCAGCACAACAGCTGTTCTGCCCCATCAAGCAACTCCTTTACCATGGCTGGCAAATTACACCACGAGGAGGGAGAAGCTGCTTTCCTGAGAAATTGCACTGCCTGAAGGAAGAAAAACAGGCATCCATCCCCACTAACTGATGGCTGACACACTCCTTGCTGTTGCTCATGTGGAATTATAGAGGATGTTCCCAGGATAAGCAGCAGAGGATGGTCCCACTTGCACAGCAGTGCAGGGAACAGGAGCCTGGCAGGGCTCACCTGCTCTGGGGACATTTGCAATCCACAGCTGTTTGTCATGGTTATCACGATTTTCTTCATTAATATGAGGTCATAAACAAACTAACAGGACTTATTTCATGCTCCAGTGGGTACCACACCATCCCCAGGGCAGGGAAAGGCTGGTGGATACAGGATCACCCCCAATTCCCTGAACACAGCCGATCCGGGAGGGCACTGAGCACTGGGACACCCATCCTGAGCTCCCAGACAGAGCCCCTGAAATGCAATTCAGTCAATCAAAGAGCTGAGAAATACCCTAAAACTCGCTTTTTATGAGCAACCCAGACACCAAACACCCTCAGACAAACAGGAGGGTGAAAATACCCACAGTGGCTGCTGAGACAGCGGAGCTGAGCTCTCAGACGGGTGCCTGACGTGATCCACCAAGGTGTCTGTAGCAGGTTAGCAAACAACCACTCCTTGAAAGCAGCTCTGCTGTTCATCCTCACACGAGCTCCCTGGCACAGTCTCCATTTTACAACCCACTGCTCTGCAGCACAGCCTGTGCTGCAGGACCCAGCACGAGAACCAGAGCTCTGCTCGCTCCCTTTCTCCGCAGGCTTTCGTAGCAGCACACAGACAGCAGCATCCATTTGGTGCAGCAGAGATCCCTGAAAGCCTGGGATCAAACACAAGCCCTGGGCCATCTGCAGAGTGCACACACCCTGCACCGAAGACTTCAAGTTAAATGTTCTGCATTTAAGTGCAAAAATTGCACTTAAAGCCACTGCAAGGAGAAACCACCCCGCAGCATTCCGCTGCCTTCCTGCCAGCCCCGGGAATCTTTCCCTTCCTTGCTGGAGGAGTAAACAGCCACTGTTTCTGTGGTACACAGAGCCAGGGCCCCTGGGGACAAATGGGCAGGATTAAGCCTTCCTGTGCTGGGAAGGGCCACATCCTGTACTTCCTAGGAGCTGCTCCAGCCAGCTGGGATCAGGCTGCACACCAGCTTCCCTCCCCAGCCTCAATGTGGGCAAAGGCAGAAGATGCTGCTGTGTCTGGTGCCAGGCTTAAATGATGCTGACACTGAGATCAATGTGCAACCAGAAGCCTCAAAAATTAACAGAATTTTATGAGAAGAAAAGTTCACTTACACCTCTGTGGACTTGAACATTTGGGTACTTGGCATCACCTCCCACCTTAACCAAGTCAATATGTGTGTGTGGTGCAGCACCACAGGAAGGGCCCAAAATTCGTGGTGAAAAAAGTAGATACTTTTTTCTTCAGAACAGCAATTTTTGATTGTGGAAAGATCCAAAGAGTGAGGCCCTCAAAAACTGGGCAGAGTAAGGCTGCAATTTGCCAAGTCAGGCTCAGATGACACTGCTTGGTCCTTCTTCCCTCAGACCACCAGCCCTGCTCCAACACCACCCAGAAAGTGGTTCCAGGAACCAAACCAGCAGAAACTGAGCCTCTTACAAGCAAATTGTGTGTGACAGTAGTGCTGTGGGTCACCTCAGCCTGGCTTTGGAGCAGAAATGTGCCAGAAAGGGGAAGTGTGGGAAAGAGAGGGAAAGTGTGCCAGGATCAGCCACCACCCAGCTGCACCTGAGCCCCTCTGGGTTTTGCCTCAGGCTTGAAAAACACACTGTCAAGACACAAGGTGTGTGTTTATTGCTTACTTTGATCTCAGCTGCTTCTCTTCCTTTGATTTCACAGTGCTGACAACATTTGCTGCACCCAGACAGAAGTTCTGTGAATATTCAGCGCTGCCACAGTAATGAAGATATTAAATATGAAAGATTCCTCGTGCCACAGCTCCAGTCTGGTGAGCGATCCCAGTCAGGGCGGATGCGGCAGGACCAGGTAAGTGTTGTGGCCACTAATGTTGCAGGAGATTTTCTCAGGGCAAGGAAAATATTCTTCACGGATTGGGCTGTCGTTTCTGAAGTTATTTTGAGCTGTTTCAGCACATGGATAGAAAATAAAATGATGACAACGGCACCATCTGCTCCAGTTACTGCCACACCACCACGGCTGGCATCGCTCTCGCAGAGACAGAAAGCCTGGCCCAGGGGGGAAGCCAAGGCAGGTGAGCTTCCCCAGGGAGCACTGCTTTCCTCCTGCAGGATCCAAGACTGCAGGTGCAGAAGTGGATTCCAGTGTGCTGCAGCAGAGAGAGTTCCACAAGGAACAACAGGGAGGGAAGGGACAGGGTGCCCAGCAGATGCTCAGTGCGCTCGGACACACACGGGCAGGAACCAGCTCGTCTGAAAAACCACAGCTCACCCCCGCAGGAGGAACACAGGTCTCCATGTGCAGTTTATACACAGCACTCACTTCACCAAGCCACCACTTTTAGCCACGTGACACCCCAAAGTGGGCACCAAACAGCCCCACAGTGTCCAGTTCCAGCACCCCGAAGGTGACTGACAGCGCTGGAACGCAGCAGGATGCCTGAGCAGGACAGTGTCTCTATAAATACAGAGGAAAGTGTCATGCATTCTTGACACACTGGTTTCTTACCCTAGAAAGAAACAAACACATCAGATCTCACCAGCTTTCAGGGCTTTAGCAGGACTTGTCCTCACCCCAGCAGTCACCCTACAACTAGGCAGCACTCAGCAAATGCCATTTTAGCTTCTGTCTGGCTCTGCTGCATTATTTTTGCTTTTCATGACTAAGAGACACTTCAGCTGAGGTCAAAAGTCAGAGTGTGTTTCCTGAATGTCTTTTTTTTATTTATTCTTTAATGCCCAAAGACACAAACAATAGGACATTCATCAAGCATTTCTGCTGCGCTTCCATCTCCTCCGTCATGTTATTGCACAGCAGCAATAACACTGTTCCCTCAAAATGTTCACAACAGTGTTTACCACAACTAAAAGCAGCAATCTTTTATTACATCTGTATTAGAAGGGGCAGTGAGTAGATAAATGCAGCCTAATCTGGCAGAGCTCAAGAGAAAAAACAAACATCAGCAGGAGAGCAGAACATAGGGATGAGAGAATCATTCAGCTCCTGACAGGAAGGGAAAGGACTGGGACACACCAACCAAGCCAGAGCTCTTCCTTCTCATACAAAAACCCCACAGAAGCTGCATTTGTACCTTTATTCTTCCTAACAAGGGAGTACAGTTTGAACCATGCTGAGGCACAAGACAAACAAGGATTTTCCAGTAAGGGTGAACAGCAAATAAAAACCTTTCTACCAAAACATCCCTACTGGGCACTCGGATGTCTCTCTCCAGCTGGTCTTTGCCCAGTTTGGGCCACTTGGGATGACAATCAAGCAGCAATCTGTCTTGCCTTGATTCCAGTTTTATGGAGCTGATGAGCAGATTTGCAGCACAAGCAGGTGCAGGCAGCGTGACTAGTGACATCCCACATGGGAACCCAGGCCATAAATTCAGCCAAAGAGTTGTAAAACCATTATTTCCCCTCCTAACCCAAAGGCTAAAGGAGGGGCAAGTTAAAAAAAAATAACCATAATCCATATGCATTGCATCTTCCCCAGGAATTAGCCCAGTTGGTGCCTATCTTTTTTTCCACAGGGGTGAACAGTGGAAATTGTCCAAATTTCAGCCCGCCCCAAGTCTAGGAATTCAGGCTCAATCTTCCCCAGCACATTTGTTAAAAATAAATGAGGTGCAATCAGTCTCCTGGGGGATTTTATCTGCTTTCAGCTCTAAATGCAGCTCTGCTGTCACACGTATGACATGTACAAAAGGGGCTCCAGCTTCAGAGCCCGACTTCTGGCTTAAAATAATATCGCTCCTGCTCTCGGGTTACCAGGGATCCATTGATGTTCCCTAAGGCCACGGGCTCTCTCTAAATCACTAATACAAAGGCTGGCAGGCACAGGGGTGCTGGTGTTCCAGCAGTGCTTGTTTTTATCGAGGTGGATGAATGGAGAGGCTCTGACCACACCTAAGCCACGGCTTTGTCATCCCTTATCGAGGGAGGCAGGAGCGGTTTGCTGCCGGTGGGAGACGCCGGGTTCTGCTCTCACAGCAGCCAAGAACGCCCCACACAGCCCAAAAGCTTTACTCACCTCGCAGAACTGCTCATTTTCACCGAAGAAAAGCACTGAGGGCATTTCCCCCTCTGCAGGCTGCAGGACTTCAGTGCCAAGTAATCCTTACTTGGCTTTAAAACTCGCTTTACGCCCACCCACCTCCCTCCAGCATCACCCGGTTCCCTCCTCTTAACAAAGCCAAGCATTTCACCCAGGCCACCTCAAGCACTGTAAGGTGCTTTTCACCTGTACACCAATCCCCAGACAGGATTTTTTCCACTTAGGAACTTAAGCACCAAGAGGCTCTTGGATGTTGGAAGAGCAAACAACCCCACGAAGTCCAAAACTCCTCCGTAAATGTGAGCAACAGTAGCTAATGAAACGTGCTCTGGAGCTGAGCACAGACCTCAGACAGCCGTGACAATAAACCCTATTATTAGACACAAAAGCAGTGACTTATTTGAGAGATTAAGCATTAATAAGTGCCTTCACATTAAAGAATATTCATTCTTCATCTCCCGCCTGGAGGAACCTGAGGGAAGGGAGGAGCTGGCAAGGTAATCCAGCTACCACTGAAATAGGGGGAAAGGCAGAACTCATGCAAAGTAGGCTCCAAAACCATGAAATAAGGATGGAGCAGTGACAGCTCAGCTGCAGTGAGAGATTCCCAGCACTGGAATCCCACATTCTGCAGGGAAATGGGCCCCCACCTTGCCCTCAGCAAGTCCAATCGATGAGCTCTTGACCAAGGCAAGAGCTGGGCAAAAGAAGCTCCAGGAGCACCACAGGAGAATGTGGACCTGGGTCTGCCAGGCAAGAATTAAAATGGAAGGGAGAGAGGACAGGAACAGGAGAGATTGATGAGGAAGGAGAGGAGACAGGACAGCATGGCCACGTGTGCATGTGGTGCTTGGATTTGGCACGTGCCCAAGGTGCTGCTCGGGATGAGAACAAAACCAGGGAGCACCAGGGGCTCCTCCAGTTCACAGTTGCTCTTTTCAGATCACCCACCCACCACCACGACCCTGAAAGTCTCCACAAGCCCCAGAGTCACTCCCCTTATCACAGGATAGGTCCAACCCCCTCATTTTGAATCTGTTCTCTTGGGCAGTGATTATGACTCACACCACAGATCTTTAGCTGTACTTTTACCTGCTTTCCTTTTTGCCCCCAACAGCAACATTTATTACTTCTGCCTATGCATGCCTGCCAGGCTCTCCATTATAACAGGAAGATGATGAGGGAAAAGCATGTAGTTTTCTGTCCAATTTGGAGATGTCCATTGTTAAAAGCTCCTCGTACAAACCCCTCCAGGCAGCTCCAGGCAGCACCTTTTGTCATGCTGATGAGGCAGTAGGTAAAAACCACAAATAAGCAGCAACTTCAGAGGGCAGAATTTGCTCAGGGTAAAGTCTGCCCTTGAATTCAGAGTAACTGGGAGCTGAAAAATCAACCACAAAGGCAATTCTGACTTTGGATTAAATCCCAGCTTTGGGCTCACTAACACCACAAGCTACAGCTACCAGCAGAGAGCAGGTGAAGCTCCAGCTCTGTAACAGAGCCCAGCTTCGTCACAGCTCTCACCTTAAACCACACAAGTAATTCAATCCCAGCAATTCTCACCCCATCACGTCCAGGATCTGCAGTGGGAGGGTAATAAAGCACTTGCATGGAGCTCGTCAGCACTTTGTACAAGGTGGGTCAGCAGTAGGAGAGGAACACGAGCCACATTTCCAAACCTTTGTCACTTCTGACCACACCAAAGTGAAGAGCAGCTTCAGATAAAAGTGTCATTTTTATACAGAGGCTCCTTTTGCCAGCCTGCACTGAGCAGCCACATCACCCTGAGCAGCCACAAAGGCCTGGAGGACAGACCAACCTCCAGGAAACTCATCCCTCTGGATTATCCCTCCTCTTGGGACAGTCTCTTTTGTCATCACCGTGCCCTCAAACCAACCACATGATGAACACACTCACCTTGAGCCCTGCAGAGCAGGGACAACCCCCTTCAGCCTCTGCCCAACACTCATCCTGCTGCCTGGATATAAGAAGCCTCAGCACCCAGCCAAGACAGTTTGCCCATCACGTGGCCTCTCATCTTGAGTGTGACAGCTCTGATCTGCCCTCGACTCCACTGGGAATGAGCACAGCTGGCCAGATGTGTTCCATGCACCAGGAAGCTCACGTGAAGTGACATTTCACTTCACACCAGAAGGAGCAGAGCTGCTTGTGAGCAACACCCCCCCTTCAAATGAAGACCAAGCCAACACAGCCAGGATCTAAGTCAAGCTTTGATCAAATAAAAGATAAAATGTTTCCTGGGCAAGGAAGAATTGCACCACTCCGGACATTCCCCTGCTCCTCCAATTTCAACTTCAAAAGGGCAGCCCAGCAAAAAGGGAAGCCCATTCCTTTCAAATGTATGGAAAACAGTTGATTTATCTCAAAAATGAATCGCCAGGCCACCACAAACACAGGTATTGCTGAGCTGGATGTCCTTGGGAATCACGGGAGAGGCTTCTTTAGATTTTCTGAGTCATTTACAAACACCTCAAGGAATTTCATTCTGCAGCAAGTGACTCGACACACTGATGAAATCCATCTGAAATTACATCAGGCACTTCCAGGCAGACAGCCCGGGACAGGAGCTGAGGGGGAGCCATAAAGTGAAATGCTGACAAGTGGCAGAAAGCCCTTCAAAGTCACACATGTGCTACTCAAAACCCTGAATACAAGTGGTTTCATCACCTCTCTTGGAGGTGAGGTGTCTCCACAAACAGCAGAGTTAAAACAGCCCTTCTTCCCATGGACTTGTATAACCCGTCCCTTAGGACTGCACCTCATCCCCACATAACCTGCATCAACCTCTGTTCTTCCCATGTGCCTTGGAGCATCATCACTTGGAATCACAGAATATCCTGAGTTGGAAGGGACCCACAAGGATCATCCAGTCCAACTCCTGGCCCTGCCCAGGACACGTACCCCAAGAATCCCACCCTGTGCCTGAGAGCATTGTCCAAATGCTCCTTGAGCTCTGGCAGGCCTGACCAGCTTGGGGGCAAATCCCTCTGCTTTCCCAAGGCACTGGTGGGACAATCCCACCCACTGCTCTGAAGGACAGCACTGAGAGAGGGCAGACAGGCAGTGACACCAGATCTGCTCCAGGAAGAGAGGTCAGGGCAGGTACAGCAGAGAGGCTGCAAAGATGGAAATAATTAGCCCAAATGCAGCAATAATCCCTTTAGTTTAACAGAAGGTATCCCCTGGTGCTCCCTTTCCTTGGATATTTAAAGAAGAGACACTGAAAACAGGAGCCAGGCTACATGTAATGACCACCTTTACTAATCAGTCTGCTTGGAAGGGAAAGGGAAAAACCAGTGGGTTAATTTCTAAGGAGTGTGAAAGGCTCATTAGACTTGCAAAGAAAACCCACTCAAGTCTAAAGGCACAGATACATCTCCTCCAGACTCCAGCGTAAACCACACATGCTTTCCACAGGCACTTTAAAAAAACCCAGCCTACAACCAGCAGATTTCAGTGTGAAACAAAGCTCCAGATCCCAGATGGAGGAGGGAGATCCATCCTGCTGCAAGGAAAGACTCAGATTTGCTCAGTCCCTCACAGCAGGGCTGTGCTCACCTTAAAAACCACACAAGGCATTACCTCAAGGGCCACAGTTCTGCTGTATCCAGCACATCCTGGGGTGATCTGCAAAGACAGCTTGGGATCAAGGGCTGTCCATGCTAAAAAGCCAGGTGGGAACAACAGTGCACAGAGCAGATGCTTCCCATCTCCAAGAAGGAGCAGTGACCCACCTTGGGGCTGCACCCGGCAAGGCTGAGCCAACCTGTGCTTGCAAGGTTTTACCAAACAGCCCACAAACCTCTGCCCTGGATCACTCACCCTCATCCTCTTCCCAGGAATGCTGTGAGGTGAGTGGGAACGTCTCTGTGCTGCTCTGCAAGGATCAGCAATTCAGCCCAAGTGACTTCTGCAATTACCTCCTTCCTCTTCCATCTCCACGAGCAGGAAGAGCCCTGCCAGGATCCAGCACTTTATGGAGAAGCACCCCCAGCTGCAAGGACATGGCCTTGGGGTGATCCCAGACACCATCCAGGCCCCCTCTGGAGTCTGAACACCACGGCTAAGCAAGCAAAGCTCCTGAGGTAGAAAGAGATTATGCTGGATTGGCAGAAAAACCTAGAAAGCCAGTCCAGCTCTGCTGCCTCTGCAGCACTGAGGGATCCTCCGAGAGCTGCTGTCCTCCTCCCAAGGCATCAGCTGCTGCTCCTCTGAACACAGGCTGGGAACAGCCAGGCTGGGGCTGGGGCTCCCCCTCCACTTGTTGGCAGGGCAGGTACACAAGGGAAATGATCACCTTGGATTTTAACAGTCTTGGCTATTTTTATACACCCAGAGATGTTCATTCTGCTTTGTTCTCAGTGCCTTTCCACAGACTCACAGGTCTGCAGAGCTCAGAGCGAGCCAGAAAGCACCAGCCTCGACCCTGTTGCTCAGGGCTGGCTGCTTTACCTGCATTCAGAGCCACAACCCTCCTAAAATGCTGCTAATCCCTTCTGCCACATTCCAGCAGCCCCAACAGCAACAGCCCCAACACACCACACGCCCTCTCAGCATCAGACTGTCACAAGTCCAAGCCACTTCACTGCAAGTTTCCACCTCTCAGTCCAGCCCCACACCCGGGGACAGCCAGTACACAGCCTAGGAAGCACTGAGCTAACCTACAACTGCCTGACCTCACCAACCAGCAGGCTGAGCAAGCTGGAAAATACTGGGAGCCAGGTGGAAACCAGTGTCCTGGTTCTTCTTGACTCATTCATCAGGTGTCAGAGCGTTCCTACAGCTAAATTAGCATCACTCCCCAAAGGACACCAACACCACAGCCAAGCCTCATCAGCACGCTGGGCTGAGAAAATAAGATTATTCTGCTCAAGACAAACCCAAATCCTCAGCTTTCTTCCAGCTTTTGAATAACCTTCCTACTGGGGGGAAAAAAAAAGGGACCGGCCACCCTGAGCACTTCCCCTCAAACGCCGCCTCATGACCCGATTTTCAACGCTTTGCCAACAAAAAGGGATTTGTCTGGAAGGCTGGAGGTGGGCACACCCCAGCACCCACCTCAGACAGCGATGCCAGCGCCCGTACGGGCACACAGGCACACACACTCCGACGGGATCAGCGCTCACAGTTGTGTCAGGACAATTTGTCACTCCCCTGCTGATGAAGGCAGGCTTTCAGGAGCACAGGCACAGGCACCAGCTCAAAAGCATTTTTCCAACCTGGCTTTTCCCAGCCCTTTCCAACAGCCCCACAGCGCTGCAAAGCCCAGCTTCCAAGTGAGGATATGAACGTCAGCACAGAGAAATTTGCTCCACTCCCCACTGCTGCACCCTAAGAGCCACCCGGCTGAGCCCCAGCAAGGTGGTACCCAAACACTGCCAAATCCCACAGCTGGCAAAACCCTGGAAAAAAGACAACGATGTAACATGGATCTGCGAGCCTGCAACGAGGAACAGGGCTCTCCAAAATGAAGCAGAGGAACATGAGAAGCAGAAGACAAGGCACCCACCTCACTGGTGTGCTACAAGCATCCCTGACTGGATACACCCGCTCAGCCTCCGTGGAGAAAGAGCACTTAGTGTCTTCTTCTCCTCATTTTAATCCTACAAGGACCCCTCCCATGGCTGTCGGGAAGGAAATGAGAAAGCCACAGCACTCCTTTTTCATACAGGAAATAAATATGTTTACTTGGTCCAGCTGGGTCCTGCTGAAACTGCAGTTAATATCAAGGACAGAGGGAATGGGATAGTTTGAACGGAATGCCTAGGGAATAGAGAGGCTGCAAGTGGATACAGAGGAGGAGGAAGGGTGAGGAAGACTAAATTAGAAGCCTGACCTGTAAATACTTAACACAGTACTTGAAAAGGGCAAGTAATGAGGGAGAGACACAAAACCTGTACTGTTGCACTTGTGACCTGAAGGGACTGGACCCATCTCTTCCTCTTGGGAACTCCCCACAGGACACACAGAGGTCCCATCACTTCTGTCCTCAGTTAATCCCAGCTAATGAAGGATAAACATCCCTGTCTGATCTGTGATACCATCTGTGAGATGGGCATCACGTCTCCCCAGAGCACAAGAGCCGGGTCTCAAAAAACAAACCCCATTCCAAAGAATGAGAAAATGCAATACTTTTATCAGGTGGGAATTATCTGTCAGTGGCTGCCCCATCCCTGGAATTGTCCAAGGCCAGGTTGGACAGGGCTTGGAGCAACCTGAGCTAGTGAAAGGTGTCCCTGCCCATGGCAGGGGGGTGGAACAAGAGGGTCTTTAAGGTCCCTTCCAACCCAAACCATTCTATGATCAAAATCTTTATACATTACATGTAAATCAACCAGCACTTTGCTTTTCTCCTTAAGCTGCACATCTTGGGGTAAAAAACAAGCATTTTGCATATCGAGGTGGAACAATGCATAACTGGGTTAGACAATTTCTCACTTCTAGAGAGAATGAGGTTTTCATTTTCCTTCTCTCAAGAGCGTGTAAACGCCCAACTGAGACCTGATTTGACTGACCACCTCGAGAGAAAAAATGCCAAAAAACCTGAACACAAGGAAAGCCATCAAACACCCCCAAATCTGAGGCACTGGCAGCACAGCCAAAAACCCTTCCACGGACATAAAGCAGGCAGCCATCGCTCGACAGAGCAAATTAACGATTCTCAGCAGTGAATTTTGTTCCACTGATTCAGACACGCGTCCAACATCTGCCCAGATCCACGCCGGGGAAGCTCAGGAACACGCTGCATACAAATCGTGGCAGTGACAGCTTAGCTCATCTCAGCTGCTCCTTCCAGCCAGCCCGTTTCCAGGCAAGACCAGCCTCTCGCTGCAAATGGAGCTGCACCTCGTGTGGTGGTACCACAGCAAATGGAAGGAGAAACTCCCTTTAAAGTGATGGCAGCTGCCCTCTGCGAGCAACAACAGGATTGCGTTTCCAGGTGTTGAAAAAAACCAGGAAAAATCATCTCCCCCCAAGCGAATCCTCCCCTGTGCTAATGTGGCAGGCAGGGATGCAGGGAGAAATCTCCATCCCTCACCTGAAATGAGCTGTTTCAGCTCCTTGCAGGTTTAATTGCTCCGAGGCAGGAGGGCAGGTGTGCACCCCTGGAAACACCTGGCGAGGAAACTTCCCTTTTCCCATCTAAGTTAGGCTTAAAACAAAGAAATAGCCAACAACTACAGGTGGGAAAAAAATAGGCAAAATTCAGGAAGGGGGGCAAGCCCCACGCCCTGTCTGGTGGGATTTTGGGACAAGAAAGAAGAGGCAGCATGGGAAGAGGCAGATGGAAGGGACAAGGGGGAAATTCCAGCAGGACAAGGAGTAACCCTAGCATGGCACTGGGATGCTCGGGAGGTGCAAGGCACATCCAGGGACCACCAGTTACACCAAGCAGCACCACCCCAGCCCCAAACCCACGGGGCTGGGCACCAGGATCCCCATCCCGGCTGGAAAACACCCGGGATTCAACAGGATGGGACCCACCTCGCTCACGTTAAACCCCAAACCCTTCAACTGGGCACTCGGGGGGGTGCAACAAAGCCGGGCAACTCCGGGGTGCCGTGACCTCAATAACGCTTCCCCCCCACAAAATCCCGTGCTGGGTGTGGACAGCTCCTTCCCTTCCAAACGCTTCTTCCTTGCGCTGTCCCCATTATTAATTAATTTATCGTCTTTAACCACCGCCGCTCCCCCCCCACACCCCCGGGGCGGCTGCAGAACATGGCCCCGCTGCTGCCGCAGCCCCGGCCCC
>NW_021940764.1:2505423-2516262 GCF_001715985.3 Manacus vitellinus
TGCCTGCTCCATTTGAGATGCTCCGGCTCGGCCCAGGAGCATTATGGACACAGTGGAGATCCCTTGATGGAATTACGACCTTGTGTTAACAGGGTTACTATCCCTAGTAATTGGATTTAGTGGAGAAACTACGGGAGGGCAGGCTCCAGGTTTCAGTTTTTTTCCCTGAGAAACATCGAGGTGCAAATCAAGGGCAATGTCCAGTCTAAGAACAGGCTTTTTGTGAAGGGGAAAGCTCAGGAGGGAATAAAGAAGAACAGATGTGGAACCTGCAGCACCAGAGGGTTTTTTAAAGCAAACCGGGTTGGGAATGGTCTTTCTTGGTTTGGAATAAAGGTCTGTGGAGTGTCAAAGCCCTTCTCTTACTACAGTAACTGCAGAAGTACGAAGTACAGTCACGTGAGGGGGAAAAAGATGGATTTATGAACATGCAACTATGAGATGTTTGGTTTGGGGGTTGTTTTTTCAGATCAATAGGAACAGGTAAGGCATCTAAAACCAAGGGAATGGCCCATTTTTAAACTGCCTAGAAAGTACCCACTATAAATTATCTGGAGAATTTTCCCATCTTCTCTCAAAAAAGTACCACAGCATTGGGAATGGTAAAATAAACACTACAGTGCTACAAGAGGATCTGTCCTTGTGACTCAACGGCAAACAAGATGAATTACAGTGCAAGCAGCTCAAGTCCAATTCTGGGACAGCAGCTCTTCCTACAGGCAGTAGGGATGTACCGGGAACAGCAGACTGACTGGGAATCAGCTGAGCACCCTCCAACAGGATTATTTCTTCATCTAAAGACAGCCAAACCAGAAGGGACTCCCAGGCCTTATTTCTTAAAGCATGACAACACCTGGCTTTCTAAAGTCATCTCAAAGCTCACCTTTACCTGCCAAAGTTCTCAGCTCAGCAGGCAACAAGTCCTGTCCGGATCCAAGAAATCTGGAAAGTGAAGCATCATTAGTCAGTCCCAGCTGATGTTCAGGCACAGCCACATCCAGGCCATTTAGAAGATCTGTTGGCAAAGGTTTGTCAGGAATTAAACCCATCAATTGCTGCAGCAACACCGAGATGTTTCCGGAACTGCTGGAGCAGCCCCAGGTGGGATGAGCTCACGGTGATCAGCAGATCCTGCCCCAGCCGAGAGGAACTGCAGGGAAACTCTCTGAGGGCAGATTTACCTGTCCCTGCAATGGGCTGAAGCTGATGTAGAGTTTAATTACTGCTCAGAGCTCTTCTGGCCACTTTGCGTTCATAGGGGCTTTTGTTTATTGGAAAAGGGATCTGGGAATTTATCCTACCATTCTCAGGCCAGGCTCTTCCTTCCCCTCCTCTCCTTTTGGCCCATACTGCTGCTAGTGGAAACAAGACACTACTTTTAACATTAAATTATAAAGGAATCCTTTAGGGAGGGAAGCATGGAGCCTTTATCTTCCATACCTCTTTCTTCATCCCTAAGACCAGGCTCGTTTTCCTCACAGGTGCAGTTTGTCACCTGTTTCATTATTACCAAGGTTTTCCCTGGCAGGTGCTCCAGAAGGTAGGACACCTTCCCAAGTGTCACCTGCAGTGGGAATTGACCTGCAGAGCTGCAGCCCAGGAATTCTGGGTTGTATTCTGGGTTATACAAGTCTGGTGTCCCCAGGGCCTCCTCTGGCCACAAGCTGCTTCATTTGAGTCACTTAATTCAGCTTAAGCCTGGCTTTTGCAAAACCATAATGATCCCAGCCGAAATAAATACTCAAATTCTGCCCTGGCTTAATTCCATTAAAGCACTACCCAGATCCTTTTGCAACCTGGCCCTTGAAGTTCACCTGAAAAAAAAAAAAAGGAAACGGGCTAATTGCTTTCAAAAACGCAATTTTTGAAAGCGAGGAGACAGGACTGATCTTTCCAAAGTGATTCCAGGCGCTGGAACTACAGGATGCCCCTTCCTCGGCGAGGAGCCCCAGGCAGGCACAGCCCCCGGCCCGCAGTTCCCAGGCCGTGGCCCTGGCCCAGGACACCAGCTGGGTTTCATAAGCTGGGTGGAACTGGGAGCAGGGAGTTACACAAGCGTTTTCCCGGCCGTGCCGTGCGGTGTCACGGCAGGACAGACCCGGAGCGGCGCTCACGCAAACCGTCCCCGCGGTCGGACTCCTCGGCTCGGGGGGGGGGATCAGAGCTCAGCCGGCTCCTTCCCCACGGACCGAATGTGCATTTTCAACTCGGACACGGTTCTCTCCATCTGAAGTGACTTGAAGTAACTCATTTTCAGAGCAATGGGAGCACGGTGCACCCGCGGCACCCCGCCGAGGCCAGCGGGACTGCGGGGACAGGAATCGGGGACAGAAACATTCCCGGCGTTTGGACAGCGCAGGAGGCCAGCGGGCTGTGACTCAGCACAAAGAGGCAGCCAGGTTCTCGCCTCGGCAGTGCTGAGCTCGGGATAAACAAACTCACCACTTTCACCCTGACCTCCTTAGCAGATGGACAGAACCAAAAAATTGAGGCCAAGACACTTACACTGTTGTACACTTGTCCCTCTTTCCCTGTCCCCGGCTGGAAAAACATTATTCCTTTTCTTTTCAGCTGTGTGGAAGCCAAGCACAGCCCAACACCTAAACCAGAAGATACAAGACCCAATACCCCTAAGGAGATATAAATTTTAATTAATCATTATTCCATTTCTCAATTACCAGCTGCGAGAGGCTTTCACATCATTTAAAACCCGTGTCTCTGTAAGAGGCAGAGCTGACTCATCGGGGAGTCACAGGATGCATTCACTTAGGGGACCTTGTGGGAATTGTGAGGCTCCTGGGCTCCCATCACTTAAAGCCAAGATTCCCTTGGACCTGGTGTCATGGAAGGGCAGGTCCTGGCACTAGCTGCCCCCTTTGTTGACAATCCTCAGAGATGCCAGTGGCCAGGAGGGACTTTATTCCTGGATGAGTGCAGCCACCATGTCCCTGCCAGCTCCACAAAAGGACAGGGAACATCACCGTGGGTGAAGTAGGCTCCTGAGTAAACCCCCTGGATCTGCAGGCTCCGAGCCCTGAATCCTCCTGCTCACCAGGCAGAGGCTGCTCTGGCACCTGTACATCACCTGTCCCTGAGCATCCCCTGTCCTTCCCACGGGATGGTGCTGTGGGCACCAGGGCAGGATTTATCCTCGAGATTAAGCCAGGGCGAAAGTTCAGCGCTGCTCTAAGGCAGAGATTGCATCACACAGCACCACAACAGGTTGTGTTGCAGGGACGTGTCCACGCAAGTGGAGTCCCCGGGAAGCTCTGACCTGCGGGTTCCCTGGAGGACACGCCAGCTGGAGCACCGCTGTGGTCTCATCCCAGTTCTCCAACCCCATCACCCAGTCACCCGCTGGGGCAGAGCCGCAGTCCCGGGGGGCTGTGCAGGTTTTGGAGGGGCTTTGGGAGCCATCTGCTGTTATCAGCCCAGATTACAGCGTGGGGGCGAAGGGCACCAGAAGGGCTCTCCTCCCTTCCAGGGGCACACGGATGCACTTGGACCATCTTCACAGAATCACTGAGGTTGCAAAAGACCTCCAAGGACTTCGAGTCCACCCTGTGCCCGATGCCCACCTTGTCCCCCAGCCCAGAGCACTGCGTGCCATGTCCAGTCCTTCCTTGGACACCTCCAGGGGTGGGGACTCCACCACCTCCCTGGGCAGCCCCTTCCAATGCCTGACCACCCTTTCCAGGAAGAAATTCCTCCTGAGAAAATCTTCTCCAGATTTAACCACCAACAGAAATAAGAGCCCCTCAGGGAGCTCACTACTGCGCCCAGAAGGACTCAGGATTCTCCCCAGGAAACACAGCACTTCCAATACTTGAAAATGAGGGTCTGCACCAAGCAGAGATGGGATTCCAGCCCCCCAGACCAGGCAGGTCCCGAAGTTAATCCCAACTCTCACGGGCCCAGGTGGAAGTGGCAGAGCAGGCTGTCTGCATCCCGCTCCAAGGGCCCGGGAGAGGACAGGGAGCTGCTGGGCACTCCAGTGCCAGTGCTTTGGGAACTGAGGGGCTTTGTTCCTGTGCAGGCAGCGGAGCAGCACTGGCCCTGGCACGGCACCGTGCCCGTGTCCCAGCCTGCCCCTCCACCCGGGCGTGCAGCACATCACACTGCCGGCAGGGCGAGTGTGCAAACCCTGCTGGGCCTGGGAGGGCGAGTGGGAGAGCCCCGAGCCTTCAGCACAGCGAGTGTGCAAGGCACAGCCTTCTGCCAGCACGGTGAGTGTGCCAGGGGTGTCCCTCTGCCAGCACAGTGAGCGTGCAAGGCGTGCTCTTTTGCCAGCATGGGGACAGTGAGTGTGCAAGGTGTGCCCGTGTCAGAACAGTGAGTGTGCAAGGTGTGCCCCTGTGTCAGAACAGTGAGTGTGCCAGGCGTGCCCCTTTCTCTCTCTCCACCATGGTGAGTGTGCAAGGTACGTCCCTCTCCATCATGGTAAGTGTGCAAGGTGTGTTCCTCCCCAGCACGGTGGGTGTGCAGGCTGTCCCTCCCCAGCACAGGGAGTGTGCAAGGCACGTCCCTCTCTCTTCAGCACCATGAGTGTGCAAGGCATACACCTGTCCATCACGGTGAGAGTGCAGGGTGTCCCTCCCCAGCTCAGGGAGTGTGCAAGGCACGTCCCTCTCTCTTCAGCCCGGTGAACACTCGAGGTGTGCAAGGTGTGTCCGTCTCCATCGCGGTGAGCGTGCAAGGTGCCCCTCTGTCAGTACAGCGTGCGCAAGGCGCCCCCCAAAACCGGTGAGCGTGCAAGGCGCGCCCCTCCGTCCCTCCCCGCCACGGTGAGCGTGCAAGGCGCGCCCGCGTGTGCAGGGTGCGCACAAGGCGCGTGCCCGACGCGCCCCATCACGCGCGTTCCCGCCGCGCGGCGCCCACGCTCCTTTCCTCCCCTTGCCCCGGCCGCGCAGCGGGCGCCAGTGGGCGCGCGGGGCACGCTGGGCGCCCTTGTCCGCGGCGGGCGGGCGAAGTGCGGCGCGCGGCGGCCGGCGCGCCGGCGAAGGGCGCGCGGGGCTCATGGCGGGGATCCTTAAAGGCGCCGCCCGTCCGCTCCGCCGCCTGCAGGTGCCCCGCTCAGGGAACGCCGCCGGAGCCGGACTGGGACATTGAGCAGGTGGGGCGGGCCACTCCCCAGGCACCTCCCCCGACACCCTTTTCCTCCTCTCCGGCACCCGCCCTCGCGGTCCGGCACGCGCCGCGCGTGCCTCAGTTTCCCCCCGGATGCGAGGGGGCGTGCGCTGTGATTGGGAACGGCGCGCGGCCTCGGGACCCCCGCGGCTCCGCTTCCCAGGGCCGGGCAGATGGGGGGGGGGCGAGGGGGGCAAGCCCACCGGTGGTCTCCTGGGAACCACCCGCTGCAACTTGTACGATGCCGCTAGACGCTCTGGTGTGGCTGCCAGACCCTGGCGAGAGGGGGGCTTAGAGCCAGGGAGACGGGAGATCTCCTGCCGAGTGGCCGACTGCCAAAGCCCGGGGGAGAGGACACAGCCCTGGGGTGGGGGCTCCAAGCTCGAGGGGATGTGCGGACCCCAGGTAGGGGTGCGGACCCCAGGTAGAGGTGCAGAGCCCAGGTAAGGGAGCTCCCCGGGGCAGTGGGGGCTGCAGGCTCCACCCAGGTAGGGGTGCAGACCACAGGTAGGGGAGGCTGCCCCTGCCCTGGGGGGCTCCCCGGGGCAGCGGTCCAGGCTGGGTCCCTGTGAGCCCTGGGGGACGCTCCAGCACCATCCCCTGCTCCAGGAGAAAGTGGTTCGTCCCCCACCAGGATGAGCCCCTGTGCTCTCTGGGCACCCACAGGGATGGACTGGGGGAAACCTGGAGCAGCCCAGGGTCTGGGAAGCACTAGGGGATCTGCCGGCAGGATTTCCCTCTGGCTCAGGGCTGGAGTGCCCAGCTGGGCCCTTCCAGTGTGGGAAGAGCCCCCTGAGCTCCCCCCCAGTCCCCTGTCCCTGGGAATTTTTTGCATTGATCATCTTAACTTATATTTGTTTCTCCCCCTTTTTGTCCTGGTCATCACTGTGCTGTACTCAGCCCCATCAGCACTCCAGGCTGAGCAGGGGGCTCTGGGCTGGGGGCGTAGGGCTTATTTTATCCTGGATGGATAAGGGAGCAGCTCCCAGCTGAGAAGGGAGCCCTGGAGGTGCCTCACTCCCCCAGCACCAACAGGGGGGCTGTGTTGGGGCATGTCACGTATAACTAAGTGAGTTTATCAGGTGCTGCAGAGCTGGGAGCGAGAGATTTCCCCCGGCTTACGTAAGACTGAGCAGCAGGGCTGGGTCTGGGGCAGGGATCCAACCCCAGCGCCCTGCCCACGGTTTTGCAATGGCTGTGGGGTCAGTGGGGCGAGCACTACGGCCGTCCCGTGACGGGAGCACTGGGACCTGTGCCCAGACAGCACCCAGATCCCAGTGGGGCCGGCGTGTGCCGGGTGCCGGGGTAAACCCAGCTCCCCATGGGGCTGGGTGTGTGGTGCCAGGACAGGCCCAGTGACTTGTGGGGCTGGTGTGTGTGGTGCCAGGGTAAACCTAGATCTCGTGGTGGGGCCAAGTGTGTGGTGCTGGGACAGACCCAGGTCTCCTGGTGGGGCTGAGTGTGCGTGTTGCCAGGGTAAACCCAGGTCTGGTGGAGCCAGCACGTGTGGGGCTGGGACAGATCCAGCTCTCCTGGTGGGACAGGTGTGTGTGGGTTCAGCACAGACCCGGCTCCCGGTGGGGTTGGTACATGTGGGTTCAGGACAGACCTGTCCTGACTCGCAGCCTTGGGCACCCAGCAACTCCTGAGCCTGTAACCGAGAGATTTATGACTCCTCTGACCTTGCAAATTGCTGAGTCAGATGGGGAAGGTTTTTTGCTGCATTCCCTGGCTTTAAAAAACCCTGTAGGTTCCCAAAGCTTGGAAGCCCTCCTGCTGTGGCCCCAGCCCTGTCCCAGCGTGAGGATCATCCCCGGGCTGTGGCAGGAGGGAGCAGTTGGTTCTGAGCATGCTGGAGGTCGATTCTCTGTGTCCTCCTCCCTGGGAAGGGTGCAGTATCCCCTGCTTCCTGAAGGCAGCACATCAGCTCCGGGGGCTGCAGCCTTGCCGAACCTCGGGGGAATCAGGCAGAAGGTTTGGGATGCCCAAACCCTTTTTGGGGAGCTTGTTGGAAGCTCATGAGGGGAATCCCCCCTCCCTTGGTGCACTGCTCTGCTGCACAGGCTCTGCTGCCTTCCCAGCCAGGGCTGATCTTTGGACTTTGTTCCTTCCTGTCCTTAATTTTCCAAGCACAGGGAGGGGAGAGTCCTCCCTCTCCAAGGACATGGAAGGCTGGCCTGGACTGTCCCCACCTCTCCAGCCAGGCTGGGCCCGCTGCCAGCGTGGGGCCAAGAGGGTGTTATCGGGGCTGGGCCAGCCCCGGGAGCCAGTCCCTGTCCCCCCCTCGGGCCACCACGATTATGGGGGGCCCTCGCCTGCCCTGTGCTGCACCGATAGCGCGGTGGAGGTGGGACACTGACCTCGCACCACTGGAGTGGGGATGCTGGGGGGGCTCCCAGGGGAGCCAGGGACCCCCCTGGCCTCCAGCATCCCCCGCCGTGCCTTGCAGGGGGACGGTGCCATGGCTGAGAAGGCGTCACCGAGCCCCGGCGTGGGCATCACACCACTGCAGCAGATGCTGGCCTCGGGGACAGGCGCCATCCTCACCTCCCTCTTCGGTGAGCACCGCAGGGTGGGCACCAGGGCAGGGGGCTGGCACGGGGGGAGTCATGGCTAAAGGGTGGTGTTGTTTCAGTGACACCGCTGGACGTGGTGAAGATCCGGCTGCAGGCCCAGAGGACCCCGTTCTCCAAAGGTAACCCTGCTCAGGGCAGGGTGGGGGGCTCCAGCCAGCCCCCCAGCCAGCTGGCTGGGATGGCTTGGTTGGCAGAGCCAGTGGCAGGGATGTCTTGGCTCCAGAGCTTGGGGCCATTGCGAGGTGGCAGGTTACCATGGGCCCCTCATCCTGATGAGCTCGGGGGGCCCTGCTGGGGGAACTGGGCTCGGGCTTGGCTCTGTCCTTCCCCCTACACAGCCCAGTGCCAAGGGGGGTCAGCGCTGTGCCTGGCAGCCCCCAGCCCCTGGGGAGCAGGGCAGAGGGGCCCACCCTGCTCCAGCTGCTCGCTGTTCCCCCACTGCCTTTGTTCCAATCTCCACACTGCTCCTCATGGGCTCTGCCCTCCATCTGCCCCCGTCCCGTGGGGTCAGCGGGCTGGGCCCAAGGGACTGGTTTGGTGACAATAGGGACTACTTGGGAAGTGGCTGCGGGGGCATCCAGCCCCTTCACCCACGGAGTTCTCCCACAACCCAGCTCGGAGCTGCAGCACACACGTGTGCCCCAGCCCTGGGAGGTGGCACATCCTGGTGCCAGTGCTCAGTGTGTCCCCATTGTGTGTTTCAGCCTTGCCAGCACAGGCAGTGCCCTGGGGCGCTCAGCCGGCCACATGTGAGTACGCCCGGGGGCTCCAGGCAGCTCCTGCTGCCAGTGGCTTTGCTTTCCCAAACCTTGATGCCAGTTTGCTTTTCCACTGGTGGCAGCTCGGGCTCCTCTGGCTGTAGGGACATCCCTGTGGTGTGGGGGCTACCATTGTCCCCAGCCCTGGCTGTTCCTGCAGCCCTGCTTTGGGGCTGGCTATGCCACATCCATGGGGTCTGCTGGGGGGTCTGTTGTGCAACAGGCCTGGCTCTCTGTGCTCCCCCTCTCTGTACTGTGGCTATGTCAAAGTCCCTTTGGATCTCCACTGCCTGGGTCCCTCTGCCTGGCTTGAGAGCACAGTGGAGGGGCTGTGGTGTCCCCACCGTGCCACGGCAACAGAGCCAAGACCAACCAAGGCATAAAACCCCTCCTGCCACTGGCAGTGAGTCCTGCTGTGCTCCCATCCCTGCCGTGGGGCTGTGTGTCCCCCACCCTGCGGGTCTGGCTGTGGTCAGACCCTGACCAGAGGGTTGTCCCTCTCCTGGCCTTGGCCTGGGGCTGGTCCCACTGGGCTCAAGCACTGACGGTTTGGCTTCTTCCTGGAAGGAAGGCTTTGGGATCAGATGTGCTGGGTGTGGGGCAGAGGGGAAGGGTCTCCTGTCTAACAGTGATGCCATTACTTCCTGCCTCAGGGAAGTGTTTCCTCTACTGCAATGGGCTCATGGACCACCTGTACGTCTGCCAGAACGGCAACGGCTGCACCGCCTGGTACAAGGCCCCCACCCACTTCACTGGCACACTGGTAGGGGCCGTGGGCACGGCAGGGTGGGCAGGGGCCTCCCTATCCCAGAGGGGTGTTTGCTGGGGAGGTGTTTGCCCATCTCCTCTCTCTAACTCCTCTCCCTGGTGCTCCCCTCTCTCCCCAGGATGCCTTTGTGAAGATCACACGCTACGAGGGCATCAGGTCCCTGTGGAGCGGCTTGCCCCCCACCCTGTGAGTTTGGGCATTCTGGGTGCTAACACCTGCCTGGGCACACAGGCATCAGTCCCAAGCCCCTGCTGGCCCTCAGGGAGTGCATGTGCCTCTCACTCCCCTCCTCCTCCTCCTCCTCACAGGGTCATGGCTGTGCCAGCCACCGTCATTTACTTCACCACCTACGACCAGCTCCGGGACTACCTGCACGCCCGGACGGGAAGTCGGGGTCCCCACATCCCCTTGCTGGCCGGGGCCCTCGCCAGGCGTGAGTACCCCTCCTCCCTGGGGGTCTCCCCGTGCCCACCCTGTGGTGCCAGCAGAGCGTGGCAGGTCTTGGTGCCCAGTTTCGGCACCTGGCTCTCCCAGCATGGTGCTGATGGCTCCGGGACAGCCGCTGGAGCGGACGGAGCTGATTCCCGGTGTCCCCTCCTTGCAGTGGGTGCCGTGACGGTCATCAGCCCCTTGGAGCTGATCCGCACCAAGATGCAGTCCCGGCAGCTCAGCTACCGCGAGCTGGGTGTCTGCATCCAGTCAGCAGTGGCCCAGGATGGCTGGCTGTCCCTCTGGAGAGGCTGGGGACCCACCGTGCTGCGGGACGTCCCCTTCTCGGGTATGGCTGTGGTGGCACTGGGAGGTGGCAGGGAACCAGGGCCGGGGGGTTGGTGTGTCCAGGGTGTCCAGTTGTAGCACTGGTGTCTCCTCTCCCCCCAGCTCTGTACTGGTTTAACTATGAGCTGGTGAGGACGTGGCTCTGCAGGAAGGCCTGGCTGGAAGAGGCCACGTTCATGGTCAGCTTCACATCTGGGGCCATCTCTGGCACGGTGAGTTTGGGGTGCTGAAGCTCACTCAAGGTGGGGGATGGTCCCTGTGGGAGGGAGGGGCGGGCTGGGATGGTGCAGGGAGGTGACAGCAGAGCTGTCACCAGGTCCAGGCTCACTGCCCGGTGCCAACCCCACAGGTGGCCGCGGTGCTGACGCTGCCCTTCGACGTGGTCAAAACCCAGCGGCAGATCGAGCTGGGAGACAGCGAGGTGCACCCAGGTGAGGGGCCAGGCCTGCGGGCAGGTGCCTGGGGGGCATCCAGGACTCCTCAGGGGCATCCCTAGACCCTTACCTGCTCCCCTCTCCCCACAGTCTCAGCCTCCAAGCCTTCCTCCACCTGGCTGCTCATGCAGCGGATCCGCGCCGAGTCTGGCACCCGGGGGCTGTTTGCAGGTGAGGACGTGCCCCGGCCTTGTGCTGGGGTTCCAGGTGCCCTGGTGTCACCCCAGGGCTGACAGCGCTGTCCTTGCAGGCTTCCTGCCCCGTGTCATCAAGGTGGCACCTGCCTGCGCCATCATGATCAGCACCTACGAATTTGGCAAGACCTTCTTCCAGAAGCTGAACCAGGAGCGGCGTCTGCGGGGGTTGTGAGCAGGGCTGGGGCAGAGCTGTGTGTGGCC
>NW_021940764.1:2516332-2517673 GCF_001715985.3 Manacus vitellinus
CTCGGCTGTGCAGAGCCCAAGTGCCTTCATCCCGCACTCTGCCTCCCCACACACGGAGCCAGGGCCCCACTCCCTGTCCCAGCCACTCTGGGGGACATCTGTGCCTGCTGCTGTGACACTGGGGGGCACATGGAGCCCCCCACACTCATCCCTTGGGGCTGGACAGATGCTGCTGCTGCTGCTGGATTCGTGGACACTCTGGCAAGGATGGGATGTCCCAGGTGACTTGGCCTGGCAGGAGGTGGAGCTGGGGCTCAGGCGAGGACCAAACCCCAAACCTCGGAGGCTTCTCTGCCTGCTCGGGCCCCCCAGCCCTGCTCTGCCCGGGGGTCCATCACTCACGCACAGCCTCCCCTTGCTGGCTCTGCATGGGGACACGACAGGACCCTCTCCCTGCCTCCGGACCTCTCCTCTCACTGGGGGTATCCCTGTCCCCTGCCAGACCCTGGGTTGGACAGACCCTGCATGGGGACAGACCTCGCTGCTGCTCCAGGGGGCCGGGGGGCACTGTGGCACCCCCTGCCCTGTCCCTTCACTGCAAGGGACAGCTCTGTGGGCACTGCCCCCACCTTCCCCTGGGACTCACAGGGGGAATTCCCCTTATTTTCTTAAATAAAAGAAAAATTTGTCTCATAGTGGAAGGGTTTCTCTCCCTGTGTGCTGGGGGCTGTGAAAGGCCCCAGGGGCACCCCCCACGGGTGCCAGCCATGTCCCTGCTGTGTGGGCACAGTACTGTCACCCACCAGGTCCTTGCTGGCCCTGCTCCCCCCAGCAGCACCCCACTGCTGATGGGGCAGGGGGATACCCCATCCCTGCTGACCTGCTGTGTCCCAAAGGTGCTCTCCCTGCCCCGGGGGCTGGAGGAAGCTCACTGGACCCTCCTCAGCACCCCTGCTTGGGCCAGGACCTCATGGTGGGGAGCACAAAGGGTCTGTTCCCCCCTGTCCCAGCAGGGGGGTGGGTGACAGGCCAGCTCTGCTTGCTGCATTTATTGATTTCCTTTTGCTCCAACCAGGCAGATGGGGCCGAAATAAAAACCAAAATCACCCAAAACAACCCAAAACCCAGGGGAGGATGGGGAGGGGATGGGAAAGGGGAGTCCTACCCCTGGCGTGGGGATGCTGCTGCAAGGAGGGACAGCTGGTCCCCAAAGTGGGGGACAGGCAGCCCCCCAAAGCAGAGGGGCTGGGGAAGGCCAGGTGGGCACTGAGGGCTGAGCAGGATGGACAGTGGGGCTGTGCCCAGACCCTCACCCCTGGAGGGGGCCTGGCCCTGCCCCCCCCCTTGCTCCCCAGCAGCTGTCGCTCCCAGTGTCCCCCCATGGCACAGTTCATCCCCCCC
>NW_021940764.1:2518750-2521024 GCF_001715985.3 Manacus vitellinus
GCGTCCCACGGGGCACATGGGACACCAGGGACCCTCCGTGTCTCATGGGATACATGAGGCATTTGGAACCCACCATGTCCCACAGGGGATAAGGGACACTGGGGACCCTCCATGTCTCATGGGATATATGAGGCACTGGGGACCCACCATGTCCCATGGGGGAGAGGGGACACTGGGGACCCTCCATGTCCCAAAGGCCATATGGGGCACCTGGGTATTGGGAACCTTCCACCCATCATATCCCATGGGTAATATGGGGTATTGAGGACCCATCACGTCCCACAGGGCAGACTGGGCACAATGGGGACCCTCCATGTCCTATGGGATATATGGAGCACCTGGGCATCAGAGACCTACCACCCATCACATCCCATGGGGTAAATGGGATACCAGGGACCCACTGTGTCCCACAGGGAATACGGGGCACCCAGACCCTGGGAACGCCACATCCATCACACCCCACAGGGTGTACGGGGTGCCAGGGACCACCCCTCACCCTGCCCCTCGGGATCAATGGGACACTGGGGACCACCCACAGCCCCTGGGGCACCCAGTCTCCAGGGGACCCCCCCCCAGCCCGAGCCCCCCACAGCAGCAGCATGTCCCCACTCACAGCTGCTCCTGCAGCTCCAGGATGACGCCCTCCAGCTCCCTCTTCTCCAGCTGGTTCTGCACCATCACCTCCTCCAGCCGCAGCTTCAGCCGCTTGTTCTCCGCCTCCAGGTCCTTCAGCTGCGACTCCCGCAGCCGCACCAGCTCCTCCAGGTACCCCTGCGGGAGGCCACTGTCACCACTGGTGGCCCCGCTGCCACCACAATGTCCCCAGGGCCACTCAGGGTGACAACGAGAGGACTGGGTCACCGCAGCAGTGGGGTGAAGGTCTATGGACACCACTGGGCTGTGGGAGAGGGGATGCAGGGGCAGATGCTCCAGGCTCCCCTGCAGGAGGCCACTGTCACCACTGGTGGCCCTGCTGCCACCACAATGTCCCCAGGGCCTCTCAGGGTGACAACGAGAGGACTGGGTCACCGCAGCAGTGGGGTGAAGGTCTGCGGACACCACTGGGCTGTGGGAGAGGGGATGCAGGGGCAGATGCTCCAGGCTGGAGCGTCCCGGGGGGGGGTGATACCTTGACAGCCCCATCCCAGCTCCCGGTACCTTTTGGGCATAAACGATGCGGAATTTCTGCTCCATCTTGCGCCACTTGTTGTACCAACTGTCCTCGTCGGTGACCAGGGGCAGGTAGGGGTGTTCAGGCGAGCTGTCCTCGCTCGTGCTGCTCTCCACGCTGCCCCGCTCCTCCTCCTCACTCAGGTAGTCGTAGCTGGAGGGTGCAGGGGCTCAGTGGGGGCTGTCACACAGTCAGGGACACCCACCAGGGTGCCAGGGCAGAGACAAAACCCACCGAGGGACCCAGAGATCCCAAAAAAACCACCAAGGGAGCCCCCAGACCCCCAACATATGCAGGTGCAGGTGGGTCCTGCTACTCCCCAAAACACAGCGGGGACTCCCAAAGACCTTCCCAAACTGATCCGGGGGTGGGGGAACCTCCATGTCCCCCAAAACCCACCAAGGGACCCCCCTCTGACCCAACCAAGGGAGCCCCCAGACCTCCAACACCTGCAGGTGCAGGTGGATCCTGCTGCACCCCAAAAACCACCAGGGACCACCCAGGCCCTCCCAAACTGACAAAACAGGGGTGAGGGGACCCTAAAATCCCCCAAACCCACCAAGGGACCCCAAAACCCCCCCAAACCCCGGGGAGGGCACCAGGGAGCCAACTCTTACCTCTGTGTGAACTTCAGGTAGGGCGTGTAGTCGATGACCACGGGCGTTTTACCGTCCATCACCTCTCCCTTCAGGCAGAAGCTGAGCAGTGGCAGTGGGAGAAGGAGCAGAGGGTCAGGGCACCCCAGAGGGGTCAGTCAGGGCCTGTGTCCCACCGTGTCACCCGCCCCTACCTGAAGTCGATGGCGCTGAGCCCGATGAGCATCCCCGTGAGCACCGTGGACTCCTCCCGCAGCATGATGGCCCCGTCGTCGTAAAACCGCCTGTGGGGAAACGTGTGGCACCCCAAAACCCACCCTGGCACACGGAGCCCACCCCGGGCCCAGCGCAGGCGTGGCCGTGGCCGGGGGGGCCGTGGGCTGCTCACCTGGTGGTCCGTGTGTCCCGCAGGGCCGTGGAGATGTACTCGGACATTCGCTTCTCCATCAGCGCCACGCGGATCCACGCCCGGCCCTGCAAGGGGGGGCTGCCATTGGGTCCCCCCTC
>NW_021940764.1:2524259-2525648 GCF_001715985.3 Manacus vitellinus
TGGGGCTTTTGGGGGGTTCTTTGCCCACCCCAGGCTGAGCTCGGCACCCCCCTCCCTGCCCTGATCCCCGTTTTGGGGGGTCTGAGTGTCACCCCTCCCTGAGGGGTCTGTGGGGGGCGAGGGACCCCCTTCACAGGGTGAGGGGGCTGACTGTGTGCAGGGGGGCCCTGCACCCCCATTTTGCACCGTGCCTCAGTTTCCCCATTGATGTGACAGGGAAATCAGGAAAGGGGGGTGAATCCCACAGGCGCCCACCGAGCCCCACAGCACCCAGATAAATCTGGGTCACCTGCAGCAGACAGACACCCTCCTTGGGGACAAAACCCTCCTCTCTGTGCCCCCAGGGGGCTTCACACTCACCTCTACCCCTGCCAAGGTGAACTCAGCCCTTAGCACCCAACTGGGGGGGCAGTAGCACGCCCGTGGGAGGTGGGACCCCCAAAACCCCCATGGCCACTGCGGGGAGACACCCCCTGTGGGGACAAATCTCCCCTGTCTGTGTCCCACAAGGTGCTCACACCCCCCTTTTCCCCTGTCCAGAGGACCCCAGCCCACAATACTCAGCTGGGGGGCAGTGGGGCACATGGGGGGGAGGGACCCCCAAAATCCCCATGGCTGTGCAGGGAGGGGAGCCCTTGGCAGCACCCAGATAAGGTCACGGTCTGTTATCGGGGCACCCAGACCCAGCACCACCCTCCACCCCACGGTGGGTGCCACTGGGTCCCAAAAACATGAGACTGCCCCCCTGCCTGGATGGGCTCCCCAAATCGGGCTGGCACAGGGGGGACAGCACTGGTGTGACCCCACGGCCGGAGGGACCTTGTGGGGGACCCCGTGAGTGTCTCCAGGCACTGTGGGGCTGCTGTGGGACTGTGTGTGTGTGTGTGTGTGTGTGTGTGTGTGCAAGGCTCACTCCTCCTTGTCCCTGGGATTTGGGTTTGGGATTTGGGCCCAGGACCCCTTTGGAAAGGTTGTGAATATAAAGACACAGGCATGTACACAGATGTGCATGTACACACACACGTGTGCAAATACACGTGCAAATACATGCTTGTCCACAGAGGGATGGGTGTACACATGGATATGCACACACGTGGATGTGCAGACACGTGCACACATGGATGTGCCCTCACACACACACGTGTGTGTTCATGGATGTGCCCTCACACACACACATATGTACTCATGGATGTGCACTAACACACACACACACGTGCTCATGGATGTGCCCTCACACACACACACACATATGTGTGTTCATGGATGTGCCCTCACACACACACATGTGTTCATGGATGTGCCCTCACACACACACACACGTGTTCATGGATGTGCCCTCACACACACACATATGTGCTCATGGATGTGCCCTCACACACACACACATGT
>NW_021940764.1:2526512-2527498 GCF_001715985.3 Manacus vitellinus
TGTGGGATGGGGGATGTGGGCTCCCTATGGAGACACGGGGGGAGGGCCCCCATCCATACTGTGTAGATACCTTGGGATATGTGGGCTCCATACGGAACCAGGAGAGGGATCCCAGCCATGCTGTGTGGATGGCATGGGATGTATGGGCTCCATGTGGAGCCATGGGGGTACCTGTGGCGGGACAGACCCCAGCCACACTGTGAGGATGACATGGGATGTATGGGCTCCATACTGAGCCCCATCAGGTACCTGCTGGATGAGGGATTGCAGCCACATTTGTGTGGATGGCATGGGATGTATGGTTTCCATAGCATATGGAGCCACAGGGATTGTACCCACTGTGGGAAGGAGCTGAGCCTCAGCTGAGCCGAGTGGATGGTCTGGGATGTATGGGCTCCATATGGAACCATGGGGCTCCCTGCTGCGGGAGGGACCCCAACCATGCCACAGGGATGGTGTGGGATGTGTGGGTTCCACACTGAGCCATGGTGACTGTACCTGCTGCAGGAAGAACCCCAGGCACACCGTGTGGATGGTGTGGGATGTATGGGCTCCACGCCGAGCGGTGCTGGATGTATGGTGTAGGAGGTGTGAGCCCAGTCCTGAGCTACTCTGCCTGTATGACATGGGATGTTTGGGCTCCACTATGAGCCGTGGTGGCTGTACCCATTGAGGGAGGGATCCCAGCCACGCTGCATGCATGGCGTGGGATGTGTGGGCTCCACAGGGGGCACGTTGGCTGTGTGGTGCGGGAGACACGGGCTCTGTACATGGGGTGTGTGGTGTGGGAGGTATGGACTCCACCCCACACACACGATGAGGGGTGCAGGGGCTCTGTACCATGCAGGAGGGTCGTGGTGCAGGACGTGCTCCGTCCTGTGCCCCGTGATGTGCAGGGCTGGATGTGTGGGCTCTATCTCACACACGTGCCGCGGGACATATGGGCTCTGTACGGTGTGAAGTGGCCCAAGGATGGATTCAGCAGG
>NW_021940764.1:2533531-2534844 GCF_001715985.3 Manacus vitellinus
CATGGAAATGAGCAAGCTGTCAGGGGCTGAGCAGGTACTGGGGGCATGGAGGGGCACTGGGGGGCACTGGGACGTGGGGCTGGGGGTGTGAGATGCACACAGGGTGCACACACACACACACACACAAGTGAACACACACCTTGGCACACGTAGGTGCACACAGCAGTTGCACACTCAAACGTGCTTGTGCAGCACATGCAGAGGGGGACATGCAGGGAATGGTGGGGGACACTTGGGGGACAGAGAGGGACACTCAGGGAGTGGTGGGGGACAGGCAGGAGATGGAAGGGGACATTCAGGGGACAGAGGGAGAGACATGGGACAGAGGGGAACGTGCAGGGGGTAGTGGGTGACATGCAGGGGACAGAGAGAAACACACCAGAGGGGGGACGTGCAGGGGGCACAGAGGGCCACAGGGACAGCCACCAAGGCTGGCTGGCTAATTCCTACCATCCATCTGCCTGCAATAGAGTGGGGCCTCCAAACCCCAACTCCAAGAGGAGATCCCCAAGGATGCTGAGGCCACCCTGGTCCTCGTGGGTGAGTGGTCAGTGGGGTGGTGGGTGCTGGCTTGGGTCAGGGGGATGGGTGCAGGTTGAGGGAGGTGGGTACAGGGTCAGGGGGTGCAGGGGGAGCTTTGCCATCTGCCCCTCGCTGTGCTCGCTCACGCCCTGCCTTTCTTGCACTGTTTTTGCCTCTCCCCATCCTCAGCTCTCGCCGCCGCCTGCTGCTGCTCAGCGCTGCTCTCTGGGTCCCTGTCTCATGTCCCTTGTCCTCATGTTCCATCTCCCCATGTCTTCATGTCTCTAAGTCCCCCATGTCCCTGTGCCCCAAGGTCCCTGTACTCCCATGCCCACCTATCTGCGTGTCCCTGTGCTCCCGTGCCCTGATATCCCTGTACTCCCACGTCCATCTATCCCTGTGTCCCCATGTCCCTGTATCCCTGTGCCTGTGTCCTCATGTCTTTGTGCCCCTATCCCATTCTCTTTGTCCCCCCACATCCCCAAGCCTGTATGTCACCTTGTCTCCATTCCTGATGTCCCCGTGTTCCGATGTCCTGCTGTCTCTGTGCTCCCCCGTCCCCATGGCCCTGTACCCCCGTGTCCCTGTGCTCCCATGTCATGTCTCTGTGCTCCCATGTCCTCGTGTCCCTGTGCCTGGTCCCCCATGACCCCCGTCCCGTCCCGTCCTGCCCCCAGGCTGTGCAGCCTTCCTGGAGCAGCCAACGCTGGCCTTCGTGCGCCTGAAGGACGCGGTGACACTGGACGATGTCCTGGACATGCCCCTCCCCGTCCGCTTCCTCTTCGTGGTGC
>NW_021940764.1:2536176-2545060 GCF_001715985.3 Manacus vitellinus
CGCTGTCATCTTCATCTACTTCGCGGCGCTGTCACCTGCYGTCACCTTCGGAGGCTTGCTGGGTAAGGGGGGGACGGGCTGGGGACACGCCACGGGACGGGGCTGTCCCCCCAGCTGGGCAGGGAGCAGGAGGCCTCCACCTCCTTTATCACCATCCCGTGGGGATGCTCCCAGGGGGTTATGCACCCCCTAATCCCGGTGCCGAGGGGTGTGGGATGGGGGGCACAGCGCTGTGTCCCCCCCCCCGGCACTCACCGGCCCTGCTCCCTTTCAGGTGAGAAGACCAAGGGCATGATGGGGGTGTCGGAGCTGCTCATCTCCACCTGCGTGCAGTGTGTGCTCTTCAGCCTCCTCGGTGCCCAGCCCCTCCTTGTCATTGGATTCTCAGGACCCCTCCTCGTCTTCGAGGAAGCCTTCTATGGGGTGGGTATCCCCCGGTGCCTGTGGGTGCCCCCCACCCACCTCTGGCAGTCCCCACAGCGGGCTTGGGGTCTCCCCAGCAGCCCTGGGAGAGGCACAGGGAGCTGCTGTGGGGGGGTGGCACAGTGGGGGTAGCACAGCAGGGATGGCAGGGTGGGTGGCACAGGGAGGATGTCATGAGGGGATGTCCTGGGGGATGGCACAGGGGGAGTGCTGTATGTGGGACAGGGGTGATGGCACAGGGGTGATGGCATAGGATGATGGATGTCACGTGAGGGATGGCACAAGGAGGGTGTCCCATGCAGGATGGCACTGATGGGATGGCACTGGTGGGTGGCACGTACAGGATGGCACTGTGGGATGGCACATGGGGGATGTAGTGGGGGGGATGGCACATGCGGGATGGCACATGCAGGATAGCGCTGGTGGGGTGGCACATGGATGATGTACAGGGGTGATGTCACCTGTGTGACAGCCCAGGGGTGACACCACACAGGCAGAGCCATCCAGGTGATGGCCCAGGGGTGCTGCCAGGTGGGTGATCCCATGAGGGTCCTGCCACACTGAGGTGCCCCCATCCCCGTCCTGGGGAAGGATGTGTGGGGCCACTGTGGGATGCCGAGGTCCAGCCCCCCTCGGTGCCCATGCTGGGGGGCTCTGGGGGGCTGACAGGGCTGTGCCCTCTGCCTCCCCAGTTCTGCAGCAGCAATGGCTTGGAATACATCGTGGGCCGGGTCTGGATTGGCTTCTGGATGATCCTGCTGGTGCTGGTGGTGGTGGCCTTCGAGGGCAGTTTCCTGGTGCGCTTCCTGTCCCGCTACACCCAGGAGATCTTCTCCTTCCTCATCTCCCTCATTTTCATCTTTGAGACCTTCTCCAAGCTGGTCACGGTGAGGGGCACGGGGGGTCCCACAGTGGGGAAGGTGGGAGGGGGGCTGCAGGTTGTGGTTATCACCTGGGTTTCCATAGAAACAGTGGGATGCAGGTGAGGGACAGAGCCCATCTCCTGGTGTTTTCTCCCAGGAGATCTTCTCCTTCCTCATCTCCCTCATTTTCATCTTCGAGACCTTCTCCAAGCTGGTCACGGTGAGGGGCACGGGGGGTCCCACAGTGGGGAAGGTGGGAGGGGGGCTGCAGGCTGTGGTTATCACCTGGGTTTCCATAGAAACAGTGGGATGCAGGTGAGGGACAGAGCCCATCTCCTGGTGTTTTCTCCCCTTTTCCAGGTGTTTCCCAGCTCATGAGGTCCCTTCCAACCCTAACTGTTCTGTGGTTCATGCATCTCTCCGCAGGGGGATTTTGGGGTAGGGAGGTGAACCCCACATAGATGTCCCACCTGGGCTGCACCAAACATGGTCCTTGCCCAGCAACTGCCTGAAGAGCCCCAGTTCCTCCCCCCATCCCTGGCTTAGACCCCTCCAGGCTGCTTGGTTGCACTGGGATGGTGTCACCCCCTGCACTGGGTGCCCACAGGGACATTGCTGGTGCTGGGGAGGTGACAGGCAGGACATGTGGGTGTGTGTCATATCCAGGTGCCCCCGTGCACCCCACGACAAGCTCAGCACTGCCCTGAACACCCCGGGTGACCCACGCTCTGCAGTGGGGACACACTTGTCTGACCCCACCGTGCCACTGGCCTTGTTTCTGAAGAACCACAGAGAAAACCGACCCTAAATATCCCCCCTGCTCAGCACTTGCCGGGCTCCAGCCTCGCCCATCCCCCTGGCACACACCCTGCACCCACCAGGATGGTCCTGCAGGGCTCCCAGCATGGCAGGGGGGGTGCAGGGGGATCCCCCATCCCCATCCTCGCTCACTTCCTCCCCTTCCCTCCCCAGATTTTCAAGCAACACCCTCTGAAGCGGGACTACAACGTGAAGGATGACTTTGACCCCTCGGAGCCGGAGCCCAACACGGCCCTGCTGTCCCTCATCCTCATGGCTGGCACCTTCTTCCTGGCCTTCTTCCTCCGCAAGTTCAAGAACAGCGCCTTCCTGCCGGGCAAGGTGAGCACAGGGAGGACACGGTGCTGTCCCCCCTCCCCACTGCAAAACAGGGGCTCAGCGGCTGAGACCGGGCAAACTCATTGCCTGTTCCTGCAGAGGACAGGGTGGGGGAGAGCCCCTGGGCTGGGGGGTCACACAGAGGCTTTAATGTGGTCACCGTGTCCCCACAGGTCCGGCGCTTGATCGGGGACTTTGGGGTGCCCATTTCCATCTTCATCATGGCCCTGGCCGACTTCTTCATCAAGGACACGTACACACAGGTCCGTGAGGGCAGGGCTGGGGGGGGACAGGCACGGGGACGTGGAGCTGGGTGCTCATCCCTGTGTCCCACCCCCTCACTCCCCGCTTTGCTCCCATCCAGAAACTGAGCGTCCCTAAAGGGCTGGAGGTCACCAACTCGACCGCCCGGGGCTGGTTCATCAACCCCATGGGGCTGCACGAAAAATTCCCCATCTGGATGATGTTCGCCTCCGTGGTGCCCGCCCTCCTGGTCTTCATCCTCATCTTCCTCGAGACGCAGATCACCACGTGAGGATGGGGGATACGGGGAGGGGAGGGCTGCGGGGTGCCCGGTGGGACGGGCTGGAGGGGACCTCCCTGGGGTGCTGTGTCACCAACTCGTCCCCTGTGTCCCCGCAGCCTCATCGTCAGCAAGCCCGAGAGGAAGCTGGTGAAGGGCAGTGGCTTCCACCTGGACCTGCTGCTGATCGTGGCCATGGGGGGGCTGGCGGCCCTTTTCGGGATGCCCTGGCTCAGTGCCACCACCGTGCGCACCATCACCCACGCCAACGCCCTCACCGTCATGAGCAAGGCCTCCTCTCCCGGAGAGAAATCCCAGATCCTGGAGGTCAAGGAGCAGCGCATCAGCAGCTTGCTGGTGGCCGTGCTCATCGGTGAGCTGGGGAGGTGCCCCCCGCATGGCAGGTGAGGGTTGGAGGTCCCCCAGGAGCTCTCCCCAACCTCTCCTTCTCCACCGCAGGCGTCTCCATCCTCATGGAGCCCATCCTGAAGTACATCCCGCTGGCCGTGCTCTTTGGCATCTTCCTCTACATGGGGGTCACCTCCCTCTTTGGCATCCAGCTCTTCGACCGCATCCTGCTCCTGCTGATGCCCCCCAAGTACCACCCTGACGAGCCCTATGTCACCAGGGTGAGTGAGCCCTGTGTCACCCCCATGGGTGGCAGCGGGTTTGGGGGTGTCCTGTGCTGCAGCACCCCTGAAATCGCTTGAGGCTCCCCAAAGAGCCTCCTCCTCCCGTGCTGACCTTCACTGGGCTCTTCAGGCCACTGGTCCTGCCCCCACCCCAGCACCCACCACCCCAGGAAGGGTATGGGATGCTGTCCCTGACCTCAGTCCTGGGCTTCTCATCCCACAGGTGAAGACTTGGCGGATGCACCTCTTCACCTTCACCCAGATCATCGTCCTTGTGCTGCTGTGGGTGGTGAAGTCCACCCCGGCCTCGCTGGCGCTGCCCTTCGTCCTCATCCTCACCGTGCCCCTGCGGCGCTTCCTGCTCCCCAGGATCTTCCAGGACATCGAGCTCAAATGTGTACGTAGCCCCAGCACATCCTGGGAGCCACCTCTGTGCTGTCCCTGTCCCTGTGCTGGTTCTGGTGTCCATCCCCATCCCTGTCCCCATCCTCATCTCCATATGTATCCCCATCACTGTCTCCAGCCCCATCTTTGTGTCTGCTCATGTCCCCGTCCTCATCACCATCCCTGTCCCCATCCCCTGCCTCATTCTCATTCCTGTCTCCATCCTCATCTCCATCTGTGTTCTCATCTCCATCCGTCCCCAGCTTCATCTCTGTCCCTGCCCCTGTCCCCTCATCCCCATAATCCTTATCCTTGTCTCACTCCTGTCCCCATCCCCATCTGTGTACACACTCTCATTCCTGTCTCCATCCCTGTCCTCATCTGCATCCCTCATTCCCACCCTTGTCCCCATCCTCACCCTGTCCTTGTCCCATTCCTGTCCCCATCCCCATCCCTGTCCCCAGACTCATCCCTGACCCTATTCCCATACCCATCCCAGCCCCTACCTTGTTCCATCCCTGACACTGTCCCTGTCCTCAGTCCTACCCCCAATCCTGACCCCTCCCCATCCTCATCCTTTTCTCCAACCCTGACCCCATGCCCTCTCTGTCCCCATTCCCATCCTTCTCTCCACCCATGTCCCCATCTCTACCACTGTCCCCTTCCTTATATTCATCCCTATCCCCATTCCCTGTCCCTATTCCCCTCCCCTGTCCCTATCCCACTCCTCATCTCCATCCCTGTTCCCATTCCCTGGCCCTATCCCCGTCCCTCTCCTGATCTCCCTCCCTATCCCCATCCCCTGTCCCTATTCCCCTCCCCTGTCCCCATCCCACTCCTCATCTCCATCCCTGTTCCCATTCCCTGGCCCTATTCCCATCCCCTGTCCATATCCCATTCCTGATCTCCATCCCTATCCCCATCCCCTGTCCATATCCCACTCCTCATCTCCATCCCTATCCCCATCCCCTGTCCCCATTCCCATCCCCTGTCCCTATTCCCCTCCCCTGTCCATATCCCACTCCTGATCTCCACCCCTGTCCCCATCCCCTGTCCCTATTCCTCTCCCCTGTCCATATCCCACTCCTGATCTCCCTCCCTATCCCCTCCCCTGTCCCTATTCCCCTCCCCTGTCCATATCCCACTCCTGAACTCCACCCCATCCCCATCCCTGTCCCCCTCACTCCCTCTCCTCTCTCCAGCTGGACGCCGATGACGCCGTGGTGACCTTCGAGGAGGAGGAGGGGACAGACGTGTACAACGAGGTGCAGATGCCCAGTTAAGGGCTGGAACCCCCAGCCCCCAACGCCCCCCCAGCCCCCCCATGCTTCTGTCATCACTGCTGCCACCCCGGGGCCGCTGGGCGACGGAGGAGGATTTGGGGACACTGTCCCCACCTGCACGCCCCGGGAATGGAAATATTTTTTAGTTGTTTTTCCCTTTTTTTTTGGTCTATTTTTAACAATATTTTGGATGGTGTGATCTCACCCACACTCTGCTGCCTGCTGGGGAAGGGGCTGCCCGGGCTCGGGGGGGGGTCCACGAGCCACCCCCAACCCCGTGGCAAGGTGGGATGTGTCACCATCCCATCCCCGAGGCCACCAGCGGGCACTGGGCACGGGAAGGAGCTGGAGGAAGCTCCCAGCCCCCGGGGACACCCCCAGCCTGGCTCCTCTTCCCCGGATGAACATTCCAGCGAGCTGGGAAAGACCCTTCACCCCACGGAGCCCTTCTCCCACTTTCTCCATCGTTTGCTCCAGTGGGATCATCCCAGCTGCTCCGCTGAGCTTCCAGCACCTCCCAGAGTGGGGATGTAAATAGTCCAGTGAGGGAGTTTACATATTTAGAATGAAAATAATCACGCTAAAAACAGCCAAAAAATTACTTATAATTATGCCGATGCTTCCGCAGGTAGGATTCACTCACAGCCAAGCAAAAATTCCCCAAAAAAAAGGATGAAAAAGCACCTTAAAAATGAAAAAAATTGAGGAAAAATAGGAAAAAAAAAAAAAAGCAGCTGCAAGGAGTGATCTGTATATTTGATGCTACTGGGGGGGTTTGTAATTTATTTTTAGGGCTGGTTGTGCCCCTGCTGCAGCAGGGCCGTGTGTGTGTGTGTATATACTAGAGAATTATATCAAAATTCAGAATTTTCTATAAAAGATGATTTTTAAGGATCCTGGTCAGGGCCTAAACTCTAAGGACCAGTCTGTCAGTCTCACTCCATTCATGAATTAGTGTTAGTTAGTTAATTAGTCCTCTTTATTTTTATAGCATTCCGGGTAAATCTGTGTAGTTTTTCCTCAATTTTTCCCTTGCTTGCTGACCATGTCTTGCCCTGTTTCTGCTGGGATTGCTCCCAGTCCAGCTGAGCATCCCCCTGATCCTGCCAAGGCTCGTTCTGCCCTGATCACCCTGAAGGACTGGATCCAGCCGGGGCACAGAACACCAGATCAGGCTCAAAATTTGCTCATTTTTGCTCATTTTTGACCCCAAAATCAGCAGGGGGTGGGTGGGAGAGTAGGGGGGTGGGAGTGGGTGGCCACACCCGGGGCCTTGTGTTTGGGGTTGGTTTAGTTTTATTAATTATATGTCTGAAATGAAGAAATGTTTCGATCTTTGGGGTCTCCTCCTTCCCTTCCCCCTACCTCTGTATCAGGCTTTAATAAAGAAATTAATAAAATCAGAAAGGAAATGGGGTTTTTCTTTCCAGCTGGCAATTTTCTGGTGCACTGCCTTGTTTAATTCCCCCCAAAAAGGAGTAGCAGCAGCCTTTGGAGGTGTCCATCCCCCTGGAATGGGCAGTGAAGTTGCACCAAGATGCTTGTCATGGCATCCCAGGATGCTCACTGTATCCTGGAATGCTCCATATGGTCATCCCAGGATGCTCCCTGCATCCCAACATCCTGGCGTGCTCCCTGCAGTCATTCTGGGATGCTCCCAATGGTCATCCCAGGGTGCTCCTCACAGCATCCTGGCATCCTGGAGTGCTCATTAGAGCCATCCCGGGATTCTCCCCATAGTCATTCCAGGATACTTGCTGCATCCCAGCATTCCAGGATGCATCCCCAAGTCATCCCATGAAGCTCCCTGCAGCCATTCTGGGATGCTCCCCGTGGTCATCCCAGGATCCTTCCCACAGACATCCCTGGACGTTCCCTGCAGCCATCCAGAATGTTCCCTGTGGCCATCCCAGGATGCTCCCCAGAGTCACTCTGGGTTGCTCACTGTAGCCATCCCAGGATGTCAGGGAATCTAAGGGATTCCTGTGGCCATCCTGGGATGATGCTCAGGCCCCCTCATCCCCCCAACACCCCAGGGTGCTGCCCCACTGCCACACGGCCTTGGCTGTCCCTGCTCCAGGGGGATTGGGAACATCCTGATCCAGGGCTACTGGCACAGGGAGCAGAGCAGCCCCTGCCCCTCCCCCAGCCCCTGGCACTGGATTGACCCCGATTATCCATAATCCCATTAACGAACAGGAGACACGGGCTCCGTGAGCGGGGCCGTGGGAAGGGCTGTGCCTGTTCACCCCCAGCCCTCCCATGGGGCAGGAATCGGGATCAGCATCCTCGATCGCTCCGAACCAGGACCCCAAACTCTTTCCATGGGGCTGGGATAAACCCCAGTGTGGCCACCAGCTTTTCCCAAGCCTGGCATAGCTGCTACCCCGTTTTCCAGAGATGGAGGCGTGTGGCTGGTGTTTTCCAGCCCAAGGCCTGCGGATCCAGCAGCTTCCCTTCCCTGTGTCGGCCTCACATGGACAAGACATGCCAGGTGCCATCCAGAGGCCATCCCTGCCTCCAAATCCCAGTGAAGGAGGACAGCATCTGCCTGCACCCATCCCTCTTGTTTTCCACCCTGGGAAGTTTGTTATTCCCTGGGAGATGGCAGCGAGGTCACTGCCGCGGGATCCAGCCCGGTTTGGGGTTGGGAATTTAGGTCAAGCTCTTCTTTGAACTTGCCTCAGCTCAGGGAAATGGAGGGAGGGGGAATTAGAGATGGGAGTAGAGTAATGAGGGGGAAATAAATGCTAATTAATTGGTTGCTAATGAGGAGGGGGAAGCATGGAGCTCCAGAGGGGGATCACATTGGAGCATCACCCCTGGAAGGGGAGAGCCACATTGCCAGCAGCATCACAGAGTGCTCCATGCCATCCATGGACAGGGGACATGGGACACCCCGGGATCTCCTGGAGGTGTCCAGTGGGACATTGTCACTGTTTGTGCACAGAAAAAGTGGAAAACCAAATAAAACTCTCCAAAACCTGCAGCTGCACCCAAAAAAACACTCACTGATACAAATAACAGCGAATAGAAAATTCCCATGTTGGAAGTGAGGCTTGGGAAGGCCATGGAGTGAGGGGAGGGGTGGGGATGAAGATTTGGGGGTTCCCCACTCCCAGCCCACCTGCTGCAGGGTCTGTGGTTGATTCCCAGGGTTCTGGTGTCCCTTCCCTTGACAAAAGCCACAAAACCACGTTGGGGGGATCGGGCCTGGAGCACACTGACACTCCAAAAATGGCTTTTTGCTTAAAAAAAAAAAAAGAAATTAAAAAATATAAAGCGTCAACTTTCATGTATTTAACCCAATTGTCCCTATTTTCTTTGTTTACATTGTTTTTTTTTCCTTTTGCGATTTTTCCCTCCTGCAAAGCAGTGACAATTCCCACAATTCGGGGATCCAGCCCAGCCCAGGCCCTTTTCCCCGCTGAATAAATACATATATTTTTATTTTTAAGCTCTCGCAGGAGGGATTAACCGCCCGGCGCCGGAGCTGCCCGGCCTGGCTTGGCACAGCCCGGAGCAGGACGTGGCAGAGGATCCGGCTGTCCCTCTGTCTGGCTGATCCTTCCCTTCGGGATAAAGCCCAAATAAGCCACATGCACAGCCAGGCACCACCCCCGCACCCCCAAATCAGCT
>NW_021940764.1:2549695-2564369 GCF_001715985.3 Manacus vitellinus
GCTGGTGGGGTCTGCCAGCCCCCCTCCACCCTGAGGTGATCCTGCATCCACCCCCAGGTGATGCCCAATCCCCACCCCAGGAGCTGGTGGGGTCTGCACCCCCTCACATCCACCCCCAGGGGATCCCCCAACCACCCCCCAAGGCTGATCTCCCTCAGGTGGTCCCAAATCTGTCCCCCCAGGGGCTGATCTGACCCCCACAGGGGTCCCCCACCCCCCAGGCCTGGTGGGGCCTGCACCCCCCCAGGGTGATCCCAGATTCCCCCTCCTGGGAGCTGATCCCTCCCAGGATGATCCCCAATCCCTCCTGGGGCCCAGGGGTCCTGCACCCCTGGGCTGTTCCCGCTGTCCCGGGAGATTCTCCCTCAGACACAAGGCCTGGTCTCCCCTCAGCAGCCCCCGGATCCCCCCTGCCCATGGGATCCCCTCACAAGCCTGGATTCCCCCTGGGATCCTGCCCCGGCCCAGTTCCCCCCAGGCCTGGGCCTGCTCCCCCGGGCCTGCGGCCTGTCCCTCAGGGGGACCCCTCTGCGGCTTCTGATCTGCCCTCCAGGGATTCCCCCCTTTGGGTCCCTCCTCATGGGGATCCCCCCAAGCTTCCATCCTTCTTCCATGCTTTGGGGTCTCCCCACTGAGGCCTCTCACCTGCTCCCCTCCCTTCCCTGGGTAATCCTTCCCCATGGAGCTGTAAGATTTGTCCCAATGGGATCTGAGGGGATCCTTCCCCTACAGCCTCTCCATTGAAATACCTTCCCCCCCAGCTTGTCCTCCCCCTTGGGAGACCTCTAAGCCTCCCAGAGCTCCCCAAATATTCCCCCCCCAGCTCCCTTGGATCTGGGAGACCCCTTTCCAAGCATGCCCCCCCTCCAGGGAGGATTTTATTGGATCTGTGGTGCCCCTTCCTTTGAAACCCCCATTTTGTGGGGGGAAGTGAACTCCCTTGGGAGATCCCTCTTTGGGATACCTGTTAGCTCAGATCCCCCTGACCTTGGGTCTATGGATCTCACCCCCCCTTAGGGAGCCCCCCTGAACCCTTCTTCCATAGGATCTGTGGGGATCCCCCATGGATCCTGCCTGCCACCTTGGGGACACCCCCCTGAGCCCTTCTTCCCTGCCCACACACCCCTTTTCTCATCCCCCCACCAGTGTGGGGGTCACGCCACCATTCAGGATAGCCCCTCCTGGATTTCTGGGATCCTGCACCCCCTCTTTATCCCCCCCCAGACCTCTCAGGGATGCACGGGGGGGATCTCAGCACCTCATTCATCTCGGCGTGGGGGGAATGGATGGATGCCTGAGTCAGGTTCCCCCCACTCCCCATCAGGAGTCAGGGGCCTCCCCCGTTGTGGGGGTGGATGCCTAGCAGGGGTCTCCTTTTCCTTGCAGAGCCAAGCGGGGAGTGATTTCGGGAAGCGGGCAAGGAGGGAGCCGGCGGGACCGTGCTGGGCACAGGCAGGTGGAGGATGAACGGCGAAGCCGAGTGCCCTGCAGACTTGGAAATGACAGCTCCCAAAAACCAAGGTGAGCCCCCCCGCAGCTCCCCCAACCACGCTGGCATTCCCACGGGAACATCGCTGCCACGTTTAAAAATAATAATAAAAAAACCTCCGGGCGCCCCTTTTCCCTGAGGGATGGAGGAGGAGGAGGGATGGAGGAGGAGGAGGGATGGAGGATCCATGATCCCAACTGCCAGCGGATCAGGGAGGGGGGAGGATCTGCCCCTCCCAATCCCTCTCTGCCTCAGGGAACATGCACACACGTGTGTGAGCACACGGATACACGTCCAATGCACTGGCAGCCCCTTGGCATTGGGGTGCTCTTTTTGGGCACCAGAGTTTTGTGGGGGCTTGGGAAAGAGGGGCCTGGCACAGAGGTGCTGCCTTCCCCCCTCACATCTGGGCTGCATTAAAAGCCGAGCCATTACCTTGGGCCTCCGGCTTCCAGACCCCGGGATGACATCAGAGCTTCAGCTTTTATTGGAAAAGGGGCAGGAAAACAACGGAAAAAAGAAGGATGTTTATTCAGGGCAGCTTGCAGGGCTCTGCTACTTCACCCCCCCCCAAAAACTCCCCGGGTCCCCCAAAGGCCCCCGAGTGGGGTCCAGCCCCTCCGTCCCATGGGGTCCCCCCGATTTTCCTCCCATGCTGCAGTCGGGTTGTTGCCTCGAGCGAACCCGGCCGGAGCACGTGTCCTTCTCCGGGACTTTAGATGGATTTAATTACACCGGGGCAGCTTTCCTAATATAGACCCGGCCCGGCCGGTGCCAGGAGAGCCAGGATAAATTGGTCCCAGGGCACAGACAACCCCATTCATCCTGGTGGGTGAACTCTGCAATTCCAGTGTTTTTTGACAAACCCTAGCCTGAGGGAGGGGGAACAGAGGGATGGGGGGCTGAGTGTGGGGTCTCTGTTGTCCCCACTCTGCTGCCAGTGAGGGTTTTGGGATGTTTCCACTGTTTTTTATGTATTCCTGTGGGATGTGGTTATTCTGGCTGTCTGTGAACCTGGGGGGTTCACACAGGGCCAAAGGTCTCCGGGTGTTTCTGCGTCGGAAGGGGAAAACTGAGGCACGGGGCTTGATGAGAGCGGGTTTGGAGGGGCCTTGTCCACTTCTCCCTCCCCTCTGGATTTTTGTGGCCGTGCTGCTTTTGGTAATTCCTCCTGATTTCTGCAAGTAAAGTCAGCACCAGCTTCCCAGTCCCGTTCTGCCTCATTGGTCCTTGCCTGGAGGGAGCTGGAAAATAGATGGGAAAAACAGGAGGAGAGAATTTGGGACTGCATTGGTGCCCACCCCAACTCTGATCCCTGTCTGGCACTGTGGGTTTTCCATCTCGTTTCCCTCTTCATAATGTTTTGGGATGAAGTTGGGAATATGGAGACACATCCCAAGCCACTGCTTCCCGGGGGACTCTTTCCATCTTCCCCCTCTAATTAATCCCTGATGAGATCACTAAAGGGACCAGCCAGATCCCAAACTGTTCTCTGCCTTGACCCCCCCGTAACCTGGCAGGTCCAGGAGGGAAATTGGGATGGGAGATCAGGTCCTGGCTGCGCTCCCTGCACCAGCTGCAGGTCCTGCATGTCCTGTAACATCCCTTGCTTGGATTTGGGATATGGGGTGGGGGGTTGCCCCTCACCAGACCCCTGCAGGGGCAGGACGTGGAGGTGGTTTTCCTGCTTATCGAATCTGAGCAGAGGGAGAGCTGCAGCTGGAGGAATGTCTGCAGCTGGGTATTTCTGGGAGCTTGGTTTCATTCCTGAGGATGGAGGGAACGGTGCTCCACTCAAATCCATGACCTGCTGTGCTGTCCCCACCTCTTTGGGATGCTCTTGTGTCCCACTGTCCCCATCTCGCTGGGATGCTCCATGTCCCGTAGGCAGCTCCAAAACTCCCAGTCTTCACCCATCAGTGATGTGGGGCAGGGAATGCCAGTCCCACACCAGGGGAATGCCAGTCCCACACCAGGGGAGCCCCGGGGCTCAAGTGCCCATCCCGGGATGAGGCAGCCAGGGATCGTGTGGGCGAGTGGCTCGGGGCTCTGCTCCTCCTCCAGCCCATCCCCACGTCCCCAGGGACCTCTCCTTCCGCTCCCAGGGCCCGCCGCATTCCCAGAGCCACCCATGTTTGCAGAGCACCCGGGGTTGTGCTCCCCAGCTGGCGTGGAAGCTCAGAGCAGGCAGGAATTCCCCTGGCAAGGAAGCCAGCCCCAAGGTTGGGGCTGGGTGAGGCATTCAGGGCTGGGATATCCTGCCTGCTGCCTGTCCCAGCATGGTGCTACTGCGTGTCCTGGCCTCATGGCTGCTCCAGGCCCTCCGGCTTTGCCGTGTGCCCATCCCACCATCCCAGTGGCTTGTCCCTGTGGGAGCTGGGAGTGCTCCTCCTGGCATTTTGGGGGATGTTGGGGTGACAGAACCACCACCCCTGCGCTGTCAGGGACCCCCTGTGAGACGGGGGGGCTGTGCTGGGCTCTGCCTGCCCTCACTTTGTGGTGTGGGAGCTTTGACCTTGGCAGAGGTCACCATGGAGCTGGGCCCAGGTGATGGCAAAGCTCTCCGAGGTGCAGGAGAAGCAGCGCTGCGGTTTTCCCGTTGCTCCAGACACATCTTTTCCACTTAGAAAGTGGGTTTCCCTGTTTCCTCCTTGGCCGGAGAGCTCATCGCTCCCATCTCGCTCCGCAGGGCGTAGGAAATAGCCCTCTGCTCCCGTGCAGCAGAGCCATCCCTTATCTGATGGTTCTCTGGGATGAGCGAGTCTCTCTGGTTTGCACCGAGTGGAATTTCTCGCTTTGCCCGGATTGTTTTGGCCCGGTAGAGAGTTGCTCGAGGGTGATGGAAACAGCCACGTCCCTTTGATCTTTAATCTCGAGAGGCAGCATGTGGAGATTACGTGTCCTGGCGTGCGGTCCGGAGCGGAACGCCGGGAGCTGTAGTCCCGGTGTCCTGCCGGGAAGGGAAGGGAAAGGAAGCAAATGGAAGGAAAGGGAAGGGAAGCTGCCTGCCCCTGGCTGCTGCTGATCCCGTCTCTCCGCTGCTCAGACCGCTGGTCGCAGGAGGACATGCTGACCCTCCTGGAGTGCATGAAGAATAACCTGCCCTCCAACGACGGGAGCAAGTTCAAAACCACCGAGTCCCACCTGGACTGGGAAAAAGTGGCTTTCAAGGACTTCTCGGGGGAGATGTGCAAGATGAAGTGGATGGAGATCTCTAACGAGGTAACTGGCACTGCATGGGGCTCCAACCGGGCTTTGTGACAGGGAGTGAGTGTCCTGATGACCCCCCAGGGCTGTGGGAATTGTTCAAGTTCAGCTCCCGGAGCCCTCGGCTGTTGGTGTCGACACCATCCCACTGTGACCCCCTTGGAGGGACTGGGAAGGGTCGTTTTTGGGGTGGCATTATAAAACCCGGTGGGTTTCTGCCATGCCAGGGATCTGCCCTGTCCCCCATTCACATCTGTGTCCCTTCATTCCCGCACAGGTGAGGAAGTTCCGGACCCTCACAGAGCTCATTATGGATGCTGAAGAGCACGTGAAGAACCCTTACAAAGGCAAAAAGCTCAAGGTATTGGGCAGGAATTAGGCTCAGTCCCTGAAGGGCAACGTCCCTCTTCCCTGGGACAGGGGGCTGTCAGCCCTGTGGCACCTCAGATCCGTGTGGCTCCACCGCTGGAGCCCCTGCAGGCACCTCACTGCCCATAATCCCGGCGTCCGTCTGCCCAAGGCTCCGGAGGCCGCGGGCGCTGGGCCCGGGCCAAGTCCCGGGTACATTTAATATGGGCAGCTGTATTGCTGGCAGCCTGCAGCCAAGTTTAGCTCCAGGGGGGCCGGGAAGCTGCCGTCCTATTCCTGGCCCCGCCGGGTCGCGAAGGGTGGTGCTCTCGACCGGGCGGCCCCAGGTCAGCTGATGCTCCATCCCTGGGAGTTGGGTCCCATCTGCTCCTCCTGCCTCAGTTTCCCCTCTTGCTCTGGATGGCTGGAGGCTGCTGCTGAGATTCCCAGCCCTGGGATACTGTAGTTCCTGGTGGAGCACTTTTTCCCAGTGGTTTCCTCCTCCTGTGTCAGGGAGCTGGATCATCATCAGGGCTGGATGGAGGCAGGTCCCCCCAGTACTGGGGGAGCTGGTGGGTTTGGCTGTGCCCTGGCTCTGTGCTCAGTGTCCACTTTGCTATCTCCCAAGAAGCCCCTGACTCTCTGTTTCTGCTTCTTCATGGAAGCTGCCATCCTATTCCTGACCCATCAGGTTGGGAGGGGTGATGTTTTCCCCCAGGTGGCCCCAGGGCAGCTGATGCTCCATCCCTGGGAGTTGGGTCCCATCCCTTCCTCCTGCTTCAGTTTCCCCTCTCGCTCTGTGCTGGCAGCTCTGGGTGGCCAGAAGCTGCTCCTGGGATACTGTAGTTCCTGGTGGAGCCCTTGTTCCCAGTGGTTTCCCCCTCATTGCCTGCTGTTCCCATGTCAGGGAGCTGGATCATCAGCAGGGCTGGATGAAGGCAGGTCCCCCCAGGGCTGGGCGAGCCGCTGGGTTTGGCTGTGCCTGGCTCCATACCCAGTGTCCACTCTGCTGTCTCCCCAGAAACACCCCGACTTCCCCAAGAAGCCCCTGACTCCCTATTTCCGCTTCTTCATGGAGAAGCGGGCCAAGTACGCCAAGCTTCACCCTGAAATGAGCAACCTGGATCTCACCAAGATCCTGTCCAAGAAATACAAGGAGCTTCCCGAGAAGAAAAAGGTATTGCTGGGGGGTAGTCAGCAAGCCCCTTCCCACTATGTGCCTCTGCATGCTGGCTCTGCCCAGCCCTCCCAGTAAAACCAGCAGAGCCCAAACCTCTGCCTGGCGAGGGCTTAATCCGGCTCTCGACGGGAGAGACGAGGTGTTCGTTTAGTCCTGTCAGACCTGTAAGGCTTCCTTGGCTTTTCCTGTCCTGGTTCCCAGGATCTGTGGGGTGGAGGCTGGCTGGGTCTGTCCGTCGGTCCGTCTTTTCCCGACGGACCTGGATGGTGGCTTTGCCGTTGGGTGGATCCGTGTTTAAGGCTGGGGTTAAGTCACACACCCGGCTGTGCCGCCCGGTCTGACCAGGGCATGGAGGGACAGGCTCTGGGAGATGCTGGGAGCAGAGATCTGCCCATCTGGAGGTGCCAGAGCCTGGGCAGGTGTTTTGAAGGCCCCAACTCTCACTTTGGGGTGTCCAGGAAAAATCCAGGCACAAAGTCCTGCCGCGCCCTCTTTCCCAGGGCTGCTGGGATGCAGGAAGAGGGGAGATATCCTGCTGCTGAATCCCTGGGCAGGCTGGAAACCCTCTGCTGGGAGCTGCAGGATCATTCCCTGGGCTGGGGAGCCTTCAAGACCCTTTGGGGGTGGTGGAATGCCCAGCCAGGTCAACAGGGATGTATCTTCCTGCCCATTCCCCAGTGCTGACATCCCTCTCCACCTCCCTGGTGGCTTTGTGTCCCCAGATGAAATACATCCAGGACTTCCAGCGAGAGAAGCAGGAGTTTGAGAGGAACCTGGCGAGGTTCAGGTGAGCAGGCAGGGCCCCCCCCATTTCCCTGGGCCCCTCCAGGCAGATCCAGTCTCCCCTCCTGCGTGTAGCTCACAGGGGAATCCCTGATGAGCATTTTGGCTTGAAGGGAAGAAGGAATGCAGAAAAAAAAAGAGCAAGGAAATGGTGTCTGAGAGCATCCCTCTGACTGGGAGACTGGATGAGGGGGAGAGCAGAGGAGCAGCCATGCTCTGGGGGTCAGGATCTGTGAGGGGGGGACAGGAGCCCTGCCACCAGCACTGATAAAAGCTGAAGTTACCACCCTGATCCTCAAGATCCTTCCCTTTTAACGTGGTGGCTGTGATCCAAGTGGATCCTGCTGTTCGCTGCCGCTGCTCCAGGGATGCAGCTGAGCCTGGGGGTGTACGTAGCTCATGCTCCCCAAGGAGGGACAGACTCAAATCTCTCCTGAGCCTCTCCTGCTCTTTTTGGGGACCCCGCAGTACCTGAGCCCATGGAAGCTCAGCCCTGCAGTGACAGTCGCCCCTTAGCAGGGAGGTTTAGGGGTGCTCTCCTTCCCCCTGCCACCTCCCTGACGCTCTCCCTTCCCCACCTCCCTGCCTGGTAAAGGGAAGACCACCCGGATCTCATCCAGAACGCCAAGAAATCCGACGTCCCCGAAAAACCCAAGACCCCCCAGCAGCTGTGGTACAACCACGAAAAGAAGATCTACTTGAAAGTGCGTCCAGATGTGAGTACGGTGGGTGGGAGTGAGTGCGAGTGTGAGTGTTGGGGGGTCCTGGACCCGCTGCTGGGGGAGAGGAGGGGGAAGGGAGAGAAGCATTTTAGGGGGGGACGGGCTGGAGGACACCACAGGAAGCTCCCAGCAGCCTGGACGGAGGTAAGAAGGGGCTCTGCACATCTGGAAGAGGCTCGAGGGTACAGCCCCCCCAACACTTTTTGCCAGGAAGGGGTGACCACAGCCTGAGTCAGGGCAGGAAGGAATTCCAGCACAAACATCCACCTCTGGCCATGCCCCCCACTCCCACGCACCCCCTTCCCCGGCCGTGAGCTCGGCTCGCAGCCCCCCACGGCCCCACGGCGGGCGCCGTCAGGCCCCACCAGGCCACGCTATTTTTTGTCATTTTTTTCATATTTTTTTATTCCTCTTTTTTTTTTTTCTTTTTTTTTTTTTTTTTTTTTTTTTTTTTTTTTGATTTTGGATTTTACCCCTCTGCCCTCACCTCTGGCTTTGGGTTTTCAGGCCACCACGAAGGAGGTGAAAGAGTCGCTGGGCAAGCAGTGGTCTCAACTCTCGGATAAAAAGAGGCTGAAATGGATTCATAAGGCCCTGGAACAGCGGAAGGAGTACGAGGTAGGGAGCAGCCTCACCCCGTCCCCTCCACACTCGCCCCAACATTCACTCCAAGTCAATGTGGCCACACACAGCCAGCCTCTCCCGATAGCCAGCGTGGGGATTCAGGCAGGTCCCGGCAGGTCCCTAGTGAGTCTGAGCCCTGCCTCCTCCAGCCATGTGCGAGGAAGGGAGCACAGCCCCAGGGAGAGGACTAGGGCGATGGTTGGCTTCTCTCTCCTCCTCCTCCGGCCCCCGGGCAGGCGGGGATGGCAGCCCCTCTGACCGCTCTCCGTCCTCCGCAGGAGATCATGCGGGACTACATCCAGAAGCACCCGGAGCTGAACATCAGCGAGGAGGGAATCACCCGCTCCACCCTCACCAAGGCCGAGCGGCAGCTCAAGGACAAGTTTGACGGACGACCCACGAAGCCACCTCCGTGAGTGCTGTCCCTCTCCACGCCGTGGTGTCCAGCTCTGCGCCGCCTCTGCGGACACTGGTTCTTGCTGATGAGGGAAATGGGGCTCTGCTTGGCTTGAGGAGCCCAAATCATTTCTGGGGCCACAGGCACGGGACCTTTAGATAGCATTTCAGGACAAATTTCTTTGTGGAAAGGGTGGTCAGGCATGGGAACAGCCTGCCCAGGGCAGTGGTAGAGTTGCCATCCCTGGAAAAATGTGGACATGGCACTTAGGGACATGGTTTAGTGCTGGGCTTGGCAATGTTAGTTAATTGGTCACATCAGTGATCTTAGAGGGTTTTTCCAGCCTGCAGGTTGTCCCTAATGCTGGGTCCCTCCGTGGGTTTTTCAGGAATAGCTACTCCCTGTACTGTGCAGAGCTGATGGCCAACATGAAAGACGTGCCCAGCACCGAGCGGATGGTGCTGTGCAGCCAGCAGTGGAAGCTGCTCTCTCAGAAGGAAAAGGATGCATACCACAAAAAGTGTGACCAGGTGAGTGGCCAAGGATGGGCAGGTAGGGGGACAGGCAGGTATGGGGAGGGAGCAATAGAATGGGAGAACTGGGGCTACAAATCTCCCTGGAAAATCACCTCTCACCCTTCCTCAGTCCCTGTTCTTGTCTGCACCACCAGTTCCCCCCTGAGGTCCTTGGTCACCTTCTTTGATCTCATCTCCCAGTCCAACTGTGGGTCTGGTGGAGCATGAGATTCCCAAGGGATTGAGGCTGGGTTGGGGGCTGCAGGAGGCAGGGATGGGGCGAGGGATCTCTATGTGACCCCACTTCTCCTTCCAGAAAAAGAAAGACTACGAGATCGAGCTGCTCCGCTTCCTGGAGGTGAGTGATGTGGGAGTGCTCAGCACCCTCAGTGGGTGCTGGAGGTCCCAAATCTGGAAGGGGGGAAAACCCTGCCCAGGGGCTATGATGTGAGGGGCTGCCCTCTGCTCCCCCAAAACATGGCTGGACTTGCCCATGGGTGCTGTGCAGATGGTTGCACATAGTCTTGACCTTCCATCATCCTAATGCCCGACCCAGTGACTTCCAGTTAGGCACTGGGAGGTGGAGGGTGCTGGAAGGGGAGGAGGGGTGAGCAGAGGGCTGGAGCTGGAGGAGAGGGTGCTGTGCCACCCAGTTCAGGAGGGGAGCTGGGGTGAGCAGAGGGCTGGAGCTGGAGGAGAGGAGTGCTCAGTGGCTGTGGCTGCAAAGCCTCTCACTTCCTTCCCTCGCTGGGGCGTAGGCGGGGGAGCCACACCGAGGCCACCCCAGCATCGTCCCCGTCCCCTGGGCGGACGTGACGCGGCCCCGGCTGCGGCTGCAGAGGCAGGGGGTGGAAAACCCAGGGGTGTGCCTGAATCTGGGCACCTGCCCCCATGCTTTCACCAAGAAACAGCAGATGAGGCTGAGCCAGGAAGGGGACAGAGCTAGGGGAGAGGAATGTTGAGTGGCAAGGAGCTGACAGCATAGGGACCCCCAGCCTGTACACGTGCAGTGCCTGATGCTGGTCCTGTCTGGACCAGTGCCCCTATTCCCTGATTGCCTCAAGACCTCATTAGCGTTGGGCTGTCCTAACAATGTCCCTCCCCCTGTGCCACCCAGAGCCTGCCCGAGGAGGAGCAGCAGCGGGTGCTGGGCGAGGAGAAGATGCTGGGCGGCAACCGGAAAGGGGCGACGAGTCCTGCATCCAAAAAATCCTCACCGGAGACCGGCAAGGTGGGAGCAGCACCGGGAGGGATGGGGCAGCACGTGCCAGACGTGTGGGGTGGGGTTGTGGCATCTCAGGGGGGGGCTTTGAGAGCTTCATTCCTGGATTCTTTGGTCCCTCCATGGGCTCACCCCCCCTCACAGCCCCGTGTCCCCCCCTCAGGCCAGCTCCGAGAAGCCCAAACGACCCATCTCTGCCATGTTCATCTTCTCGGAGGAGAAGCGGAAGCAGCTGCAGGAGGAGCGGCCGGAGCTGTCGGAGAGCGAGCTGACCCGGCTCCTGGCCCGCATGTGGAACGACCTCTCAGAGAAGAAGAAGGTTGGTACCATCCCTGACCCCCCTCCTCCTCCCCTATCCCCATCTCCACTGCTCCCTTGGGCATCCCCGGAGATGCTTCTGTCCTTGTCCTGCTCCAAGGGGCACGATTATCCCCCGGAGCAACACAGCATCACCCAGGCACTGCTGTCAGCACTGATGGGCACTGCCAGCTGTACCCCCTCCCTCTCATCACCTGGGGGGTCAAAACCCACCAGCTTAAATGTCAGAGCATCCTTGAGCCTCAGTTTCAAGGCTTAATGGTTTTCCTGGTGGGGGGGAGTCTGGAGACAGCATTGGGCGTGGTGGGGGCTGTCAGTGCTACCGTGGGAACAGTACTGGGGGGAGCTGCATCGTCCTCCTGGTGTTTGGGGGCTGTGCCCACCTTCACCCCCTGCTGTGTCCCCCTCCCAGGCCAAGTACAAAGCGCGGGAGGCGGCGATGAAGGCGCAGTCAGAGAAGAAACACGGCTCAGACAAAGAGGAGCGCGGGAAACTGCCCGAGTCTCCCAAAACAGCCGAGGAGATCTGGCAACAGAGCGTCATCGGGGACTACCTGGCTCGTTTTAAGGTGAGGGGATCATCACTCCCACCAGCAGGAATTCCCTGTACCTTCTCCCTGGTTTTCACACCTGGGTTTGGGTTGGGAGCTGTGGGGAAGGGGGGGTAATGGGGTGGAGTGTCCTGGGCATTTTGAGTGCATCTAATGCATCGTGGTGGTTCTGTGGTACAGAACGACCGGGGCAAAGCGCTGAAGGCCATGGAGGCCACTTGGAACAACATGGAGAAGAAGGAGAAGCTGATGTGGATCAAGAAAGCGGCAGAGGATCAGAAGCGATACGAGGTGGGTCCCTGCCCTGTCCTGCCCCTCACTGTGTCCAGTGGCTGATGCTGCCCCTCTCCCTGACCCCTCTCTCTCCTCTGGCTCAGAGGGAGCTGAGCGAGATGCGGGCCCCTCCGTGCTCCACCAACTCCACCAAGAAAATGAAATTCCAGGGAGAGCCGAAGAAACCCCCCATGTGAGTACCAGGGATCCAAAAAACTGGGTCTGGCTGTGCTGGTGGGACGAGCCCGGAGCAGCTGCAAGAGGAGGGAGGGTGGGCTGGGTGGAGGGGGATTATGGACGCCTGGGCTGTTTGTCCCAATCCGGTCCCCGTGCTCACCCCTGCAGGAATGGTTACCAGAAGTTCTCCCAGGAGCTGCTGTCCAACGGGGAGCTGAACCACCTCCCGCTGAAGGAGCGGATGGTGGAGATCGGCAGCCGCTGGCAGCGCATCTCCCAGGGCCAGAAGGACCACTACAAAAAACTGGCAGAGGAGCAGCAGAAACAGTACAAGGTGCACCTCGACATCTGGCTCAAGGTGAGTGCTGGGCCTGATGCCCAGTGGCGGGCTCTGGGATCCGTTGATTTTGGGGATGATGCTTGGCACGGTCTCTGCTTAAACCCTTCCTGACGGGAACCACCATCTCCAGGCCCTTTTTTGACATTCTGTAACTTAAAAGGATAAAAATGTATATATATGAGGAGGGTGTGCCCTGTGCTAGAGCCCTTCCCTGCTCCATCCCCCATTCCATTTGGTGTCTGCCCATCCCTGACTGTGTCTTGTTCCTGCAGAGCCTCTCGCCCCAGGAGCGGGCTGCCTACAAGGAACACATTTCCAATGTGAGTATCTGTGTGGCACTGCTGGGGGGGGTTGTCCTGGGGGCTTGGGGGTGTACTGGGTGTCCCAAGGGCCTGGGGCCAGGCTGGGGTCAGCCCTGGATGAGGTTTGGATGTGTCACATTCTGAGAGCCCCTCCAAGGGGGATTCACCCCTGTGGCAGCTCAGCAGTGGGATTTTCTCTGGGCTGGGCACTGGGAAGGAGCAGAGCTTGAACCCTAAATGGTTTTGTTTTGTCCCCCCTCGCTGCAGAAACGCAAGAGCATAGGGAAGATCCGGGGTCCCAACCCCAAGATGAAGCCAACGATGCAGTCCAAGTCGGTGAGTCTTGGGGACATGGGGACACTCACATGGGGACAGCCATATGGGGACACTCGATGCCCCCTCCCTGGGGAACGTGTCTGTGGGGACCCACACTGCTTGTTCAAGGCATCCCTGGTGCTTCCAGCTGCCTGCCCTCTCCTCGAGACCATAAACCACGGGCCCTCCCCAAATCCCTGCTTACTACCCATTCAGGATGGATTTTGTCCCCTGGCACACGTTCAGGGAGCCTTTTTGGGGCCATTTGCAGCATAAATGGGGAAAGGCCTCCATCAAGGTGTGGGGTGGGGAGTCACCTGATCCTGCTCAGTGGATGGAGGAACCCAAAGGTTGATGGCCGAGGACGGGGTGGGTGCTGCACCCGTGGGTTCGGGTGCCCCGGGGCACCCACCAACATCAACCCCCTCTCGCAGGAGTCAGAGGATGACGACGAGGAGGAAGAGGAGGAGGAAGACGACGATGAAGACGAGGATGACGATGACGACAACGGCGACTCATCGGAGGAAGGCGGCGACTCCTCGGAGTCCAGCAGTGAGGAGGAGAGCGAGGACGGGGACGAGGTGAGGCTGCGGCACGGGGAGGGCGCGGGGAGGGCGGTGGGGCCGCCGGGGCCCCCCAGCATTCCCATTGCACTCACTCTGTCCCCCTCACCCTCATCCGGGGCCGGGGGGCCTCCGCAGCCAGGCTCAGATAGAACCGTGGTGGAGCAGCTCCCGGGAAGCAGGGGGGGATGCAGGGAGGCGAAGGGGAATGGGATCCCCCCCGTGTTCCCGGGGAGGGCGCAAGGAGCAGCCGCGGGGCGTAGTCAGGAGCAGCCTCGGGACATAGAGGTGCGGGGGGGATGTGCAGAGCCCCCAGTGAGCAGAGAAAAATCTCCTGTCTTTTTCCTGGTGGAGATACTGAGTCTGGTCTCGGCTCCGTTTGCGCCAGTGTGAATGCCGAGTAAGTCACCAGAGTCAAAGCTTTACACCGGTGCAACTGAAATCAGAGTATGCTGGATGGCGCTGGGGCCAGAAACCGTGTCCGTGCCTTGTGCTCGCCACCGGACAGGTGAGGTGTTTCCACCCCCTCGCTGGTCTCAGCTCACGCCTCTTCCTTCCCTGGCTTTAGAGGGGGGAAACTGAGGCACGAGGCGGGTCGGGTACCCTCCCTCGGATCGTGTAGCGAGGCAGTGGCAGAGGTGAGGGCAGGACCCCCGCGCGCTGCTCCGGCACGTCCCCCCCGCCCGGCACCCCTGAGCTGAGCCCTTGCAAACACACTCCTGACTCCTGCCCGGCGTCCCTCCTCCTCCACCCCCCCAAGTCCCCGGGGGACAGCGGTGGGAGGGATGGGGTTGCACCCCCGCGCTCTGTGGGGACCCCCCTGTGCTGCAGCGGGGAGGGCAAAGGGGTGACGATGGGTAAACCTTGCCCTGACCCCCCCCGTCCTCTCTGCCATCACCCTCCCAGAACGATGAGGATGACGAAGATGAGGATGATGAGGATGAGGATGACAACGACTCAGAGGGCAGCAGCAGTTCCTCCTCCTCCTCGGGGGACTCCTCCGACTCCGACTCCAACTGATCCGGCCAAGCTCTTCGTAACGTCGTTTGGTTTCTCGGTTTCGGTCCCAAATCCCACTCACAGCCCCCCAAAATCCTTCCTCTGCTTCCTCCTGACCCTCTGGGCAAGACACAGCCCCCCCGTGGGACCCCCAACACGAGGAACAGGGGTCAGGGGGACCCCTCCACCAAGCTCACACTACGGAGGGGGATCAGGGGGCTGCCCCCCCCCGGCTGGGGGGCAAGGAGGGGGCCCCCCATCCCTCCCCCCTGCTTCACTCCCGAGGGGAAGTGATTTATTCTTTTTTTGAATTTCATTCTTTTTGGGGAGGGGGGCATCCCTACCCCCAT
>NW_021940764.1:2571043-2572310 GCF_001715985.3 Manacus vitellinus
CACTAACAGCCCCCCCTGGCCCCCCCAGGCCATCGCACACGAGATCTACACGGAGCTGGTGGAGGATGCCTGCCTGGGGCTCTGCTTCGAGGTGCACCGGGCTGTCAAGTGTGGGTACTTCTTCCTGGATGACACGGACCCTGACAGCATGAAGGACTTTGGTGAGCCCCCCAAGCTCCCCCTGGGGTCGGGGTGACACTGGTGACAGGGACACAGCAGCCCCCTGCTCCCAGTGCCAGTGGAGAAGCTGTGGGGGAATTGGTGGTCCCCAGGCACAGGGGGTTGGGTTTAAGGGGTGCTGAGGGGGATTAAACACCCAAATGACCCCCTGGCAGTGACCAAACTGTCCCAGAGGGGTAAGTGTGGGGTGAACTGAACCCCAAAACATGGTGCTGGGCCCTGGGGGGGCACAGCTGGGGTGGGAGGGGAGTGGAGACCCCCCCCGACTGTGCTGCTGCTGGTTTCAGTCCCCCCAAAAGCTGCCTTGAGGCTCTTGGGGAGGATCTGGTAGCCCAAAGGATCCCCCCCAGAGCAGAATGGGTGTCTCAGGAGGGTCTGGCAGCCCAAAGTACCCCCCCAGAGCAGAGGGGGGTCTTGGGAGGGTCTGGCAGCCCAAACAGAGAGTCTGGTAGCTCAGAGACCTCCCTGAACCAGAGTGGAAGGGAGGGGGTCTGACAGCCCAAAGGAACCCCCAGAGCAGAGAGGTGGGTATCAGGGGGGTCTTGGGAGGATCTGGCAGCCCAAAGGACCCCCCAGCACAGAGCAGGGATCTTGGGTGGGGGGTGTGGCACCATGAAGGGAGGGTCTGTTAGCCCAAAGGACCCCCCAGAGCAGAGAGGGGGTCTCAAGAAGGTCTGGCAGCCAAAAGAACCCCCAGGATCAAAGTGGGAATCTCAGGAGGGTCTGACAGCCCAAAGGAAGGGCCTGGCTGCCCAAAGCTCTCCCCAGAGCAGAGGGGAGATGTCAGGGGGTTCTTGGGAGGGTCTGGCAGCCCGAGGGACACGCTGAGCAGAAGGGGAGTTTTGGGAGGGTCTCAGTGGGGTCTGGCAGCCCAAAGGAAGGGTCTGGCAGCCCAAAGGAAGGGTCTGGCAGCCCAGAGCCTCCCCCCAGAGCGGAGTGGGGGTCTCAGGGCAGGGTCTGAGCGTGTCCCCCCCGCAGAGATCGTGGACCAGCCGGGCGTGGACATCTTCGGGCAGGTGTACAACCAGTGGAAGAACAAGGAGTGCGTGTGCCCCAACTGCAGCCGCAGCATCGCCGCCTCCCGCTT
>NW_021940764.1:2572750-2573924 GCF_001715985.3 Manacus vitellinus
AGATACTGAGGCATGAGGTGGGCTGTGTCTTCTCAGTGGGGAAACTGAGGCGTGGGGGGGGCTGGGATTGTTCTCAGAGGGAAAACTGAGGCACAAAAGGGGCTGAGGGGGGGTGGCTGGATCTCTTTTGCATGGGAACACTGAGGGATGAGGGAGGCTGAGGGTTATGGGGGGGCTGGGATTGTTCTCAGAGGGGAAACTGAGGCATGAGGAGGTTGGGGGTGTGGGGCCAGGTGTCTTATCCATAGGGAAACTGAGGTGTGAGGGGGGATGAGGGTGGGGGGGCTGGAGGTGTTCTCTGTGGGGAAACTGAGGCACAAGGGGTGTTGGGGGTAGGTTTCTTCTCTGTGGGGGGGCAGTAGATTCAGGCACTGATGAACCTGGGGATGGGAGTTCAGCATCAAGGTCTCCCCTCTCCTTGCTTTTCATTGTGGGGGTGTCTGTTCTTGCCCAACAACCCTGGAGTCCAACCTCCAGTTGCTCTTGTTCTCACCCATGGCTTCACTCCATCCTGGGAAAACAAACTGGAAATCCTGGGTCCTCTGTCCCCCCCTGCTCTTGGTGGGGGTCCCTCTCTGGATCCTGGGATGCTGGGGAGGATGGGAAGTGTGGGATGGATCCTGGGGAGCCAGGGACGGTGCAGGGTGGGTCCTGGGGGCCAGGGTGGATGGGAGGGCACAGGACAGATCCCAGGGTGCCAGAGAGGATGTAGGATAGATCCTGAGGTGCTGGGGAGGACAGGAGGGTACAGGGTGAATCCTGGTGTGCCAGGGAGGATGGAAGGGTGCAGGACGGGTCCTAGGGAGAATGTGGGACAGATCCTGGGGTGCTGGGGAGGATGTGGGGGCCAGAGAGAATGGGAGGTGCAGGATGGGTCCTGAGGAGGATGCAGGATGGGTCCTGGGGTGCTGGGGAGGATATGAGGCGCAGGACAGATCCTGGGGTGCTGGGGGAGGCAGGGGATGGATCCTGGAGAATGTATGAGGGTGCACAATGAACCCTGGGGTGCTGGGGAGGTGGGAGGGTACAGGACAGATCCTGGGGTTCCATGGAGGACGTGGGACGGGTCCTGGCCATGACCCCCCCTCCCCTCCCTGCACAGGATCGCGAGCAGCAACAACCTGAACAAGTCAGAGAGTGACCAGGAGGACAACGATGACATCAACGACAACGA
>NW_021940764.1:2575015-2576606 GCF_001715985.3 Manacus vitellinus
TGGGGGGCATGGGGGGCACAGGGGGCTCCAGAGGGACCTCATCCCTGGCCAGACAGGGGGAACAGGGGCTGGGACCCCTGGGATCTTTCCCAGCTCAGCTTCTTCCCACTGGAGCTGGTTAGAGGCTGGGAACAGGGATGTACAGTGGGTCTGATCCTGGGGGATGTGGTGGCTGCCCTCTCTGGGGGGATGGGACAGCACTGGGAGGTTGGGGGGTCCCTAGGATTGGGGTCCCCAGGGCTGTGATAGTAGAGTACAGGGGGGTCACTCACCTGACCCCCCCACTCACCTGTGCCTTCCCTCCCCAGCAATGCGGGGTCATCTCGGAGCACACCAAGAAGATGTGCACCAGGTGAGAGCATCCCGGGCTAGCATCCCTGTAGGGCTCGGGGGGGGCTTCGTGGGGGTCCCCAACGTGCCTGGATGCCCACAGGGTGAGGGGAAGCACCTGGCTGACCCCCGAATGCCATCCCCCAGGTCCCTGCGGTGTCCCCAGCACACGGATGAGCAGCGCAGGGCAGTCCGGGTTTACCTCCTCGGTCCCTCCGCGTAAGTGGGCACAGCCTCGGGGGTCCCCAAGGTCCTGGGGTCACTGTCCCGTGTGAACAGGGACTGGGGGGGGCTGCATGGGGTGCTCAGGGGGGCTGGGGACAGGGAGGCCCCCGGGAAGGGATGGGAGGTCAGGGCTGGGGTTGGGATGTGCAGTGGTGGGGAGCTGGGCCGAGCTCGGGGCATCCCCTTGGCATTGTGGGGGGCTCTGTTCCCCCCACCCCCCATGCCAGGGGCTGGGGACCCCCTGACACCTGTGCCCAGGTCCCTGCCCGAGGCAGAGGCCGGCGTGGAGAACGACAGCTTCGAGGTGGCCGAGAGCCAGGCCCTCATGAGCCGCCTGCAGTGGGATGGCTCCTCCGACATCTCCCCCTCCGACTCGGCCTCCTCCAAAGCCAGTGAGTGTTTGGGGGGCTGGGGGGAAAATCTAGGGGCACAGACCCTTCCATGGGGCAAATCTGGGGCACAGACTCCTCCGTGGGGCAGATACTGGGGCACAGATCCCTCCATGGGGCAGATATTGGGGCATAAAATCCTCCATGGGGCAAATCTGGGGGCAGACACCCCACTGAGTGGGAAATCCTGAGGAACAGGCCCCTTCATGGAGGCAAATCCTGGGGCACAGAGCCCTCTGCAGGGCAAATTCTGGGGGACAGACCCCTTTGAGGGGCAAAGCTTGGGGCACAGACCCTTCTGTGGGGGCAAAACTGGCTCTTTTGGCGTCTCCCCAGTGCAAGAGGGGATGAACACACTGTGGCTCCAAAGCCTAGAGCATCTGGGACATCTTGTCACCCACCATCCCAGGGTGGGGGAAATGTTTTGGGGAACATTATCCTGGGTGTGGATTGGTGATGGGGGGGACCCTCTCTGTTTTGGGGGGCCCATCTCCTCCCTGACACCCCCATTTCTTCCTTTTTTCCCCCTTTCCCAGGTACAAACAACTCCGAGTCCCGCAAGACCAAGAAGAAGAAGCCCCACCTGGGGCTGGTGAGTGGTGCCCCAGGGCTCGGCTCCAGCAAGAAGAAGAAGCCCAAGCCCCCCG
>NW_021940764.1:2578284-2579463 GCF_001715985.3 Manacus vitellinus
CCCCCCCAGGTCAGTGTCCTCACCCCCCAGCCCCCAGTGTTTCTGTGTGTCCCCCCCTCCCGGGGGGAGCTGAGCCCTTGTGAGGTCTGTGTGTCCCGTGAGTGGGTTGTGGCTGCCCCTGTAAATAAAACTGCATCTTGACTTGGTATCCCTGGCATTAATTACGGCTGGTTAATTAAGCAGGGCTGTTACCCCACCACCACCCCCGACCACCACTCCATTTACTGCATATGGGGCTGGATTTGTTTTTATAACCCCCCCCAAAAGCACGGGAAGGGGGGGAATAAGCAACCCCAGAGTGGGAAGGTGAGCGCTGGGGTGACTTAACACCCTTTATTTGCTTTAAAAAGACCTTGGGAAGAAGCCACGGCCCATTCCAGTGCTGTCCCACTCCCCCAGAGCTGGGATTGGGAATGGGACGAATGGAGTTCTGAGGGGGAGGGGGGCACAGCCCCTTTTTGGGGGGATAAAATCTGGCAGCGAGACTGGGCCAAACAGCCCCTGCCGTGCTGGCTCTGGTCACTGTAACGCCACAGGGATGGGGACAGTGGGGACAGGGACACTGGGGTGCCTCCCCAGCTCCTTCCCGCCTCATCCCGACTGTCCATACAGCCCGAAGGCCAGGAAGGTGACCAGGACGGTGACCCCGATGAGGGACACGGTGGCCGGGGTGGTGAAGAGCTGCCGGTAGTTGACGCGGAAATACCACCCGAGCGCCAGCACCACCATGACCGTGGGGACCATGAGGGTCCCCCCGCCCAGGGGCAGCCCCGGGGCCGCGGGGCCGGCGGGGACAGGGTCGGGCAGGGCGGGGGTGGCCGTGGTGGCTCCCCGGGAGCGGTGGCAGTGGATGACACAGTTGTCCGTGATGCGGAGCGAGCGCAGTGTCCGCGCCTGGTCCTGCAGCAGCTGCCCGCGGTAGATGAGCTTCATCTGGCTCTCCTGGCCCGCAAAGTATTTGCTGTGGGAGGAGGGCAGAGGTTGAAGGTGGCAGAGAATGGGCTCGTGGACACACCTGGGGCTGATGGAAACCCCCCCCCCTCATTGTGAAACGGGGAGGGGACAGCGCGGGGGGACAGCGATGGCACCGCCACCACGTGCCACCTTCTCTTTTAAACTTGTTTTAAATCCCCCCTCCTTGGTGTTTTTGGAAGAACAAGATGGAAAAAACCCCTCTCC
>NW_021940764.1:2586018-2588101 GCF_001715985.3 Manacus vitellinus
GGAGCTGAAGGCGAAGGTTTCGTGGGCCATGGGCACCCCCGGAGGGCTGGGGGGGCAGTTGGGGGGCGGCGACCGGCCCCCTGCGCCTCGGGGGGGTTATAAATAGGGCTGTGCCCCACACACGGGTGTGGAATCGAATCCCGGAGCCAGGAGCCCTATAAATAACTCCTGGGTGGTAAACAGAGTCACGGGGTGCCGGGAGTTTAACCTGTTGGTGGGTGCGAGGTGGGGACGTCCCATGGGGGTGGGATTTGGGGCTCCCCAACCCTGAGGGGCTGTGGGACCCCGAGGGGAACGGCCCCTTCTGCCCAGGGAGGGGAGGGAGAGTGGGGACCCCCCAGGGGATGGGTTTGGGGTCCAGAAGGATGGTGACACACAAGGACACAGGTGAAGCAGGGACAGAACAGCCCTTTAATGCAGGTTTGGGAGTGAGGGGAAGTTGTGCCTGGAGGAGTGGGGACAGCACTCAGGCTGTGTCCCCCCAGGGCCCCCCTGGAGCCCCCCCAGCTCTTGGCTCCACAACAAACACAGAGGACACACAGAGACAGGAGCATGCAGAGGTGGCAGGTGTGCCACCTGCTCCTTGGCATCATCATCATCCTCACCAGGCCATGGCACGGCCCAGCCTGTGCCAGCAGCTCCTGGGGTCAGCCACAGTCAGCCTGGGCTGGGGCTGAGAAGAAATCCTCAGGCAGCTCTCCCAGGAGCCCATCCAGGTCATCTGCACGGCACAGAGGGGGAAATCCATGAGTTTTATACAGAACCACAGAATTGTTCAGGTTGGAAAAGCCCTCCAGGGTCACTGAGTCCAACCATTCCCTCAAGGCCACCACTAACCCGTGTCCCCAAGTGCCACATCCACGGGGCTTTTAAATCTCTCCAGGGCTGGGGACTCCACCCCTGCCCTGGGCAGCTGTGCCAGGGCTGGACAGCCCTTTCCATGAAGGGATTTTCCCAATATCCAGCCTGAACATCCCTCCTGTCAGGGAGTTGTGGAGAAGGAGAAGGTGCCCTCTGACCTTCCTTTGCTCCAGGCTGGACATATCATAGAGCCACAGGATCTTGGAAAAGTTTAGGCTGGAAGGGACCTTGAAGCTCATCCAGTCCCACCTCCTGCCATGGGCAGGGACACCTTCCACCAGCCCAGGTTGCTCCAAGCCCCGTCCAACCTGGCCTTGGACACTTCCAGGGATCCAGGGGCAGCCACAGCTTCTCCAGGCAACCCCTTCTCTGAGACCCTCCCTCTGCCACTGCAGATGAGGGCAGTCACCACCCCACCCCAGTTTTCCACAGGACATGGAGCATTTCTTCCCCTCCCAGAGCGGGTCTGACTCACCCATGTCACATCCATCAGCTCCCACTGGCTCTTCCTGCCTGGGCCCGGGGCTTGGTGGGTGCAGGGAAAAGCCCCCTGGATGCTCCTCTGTGCTGTGGCCACTTGTCCTCGAGTGTCCCCAATCCCCAGGGACAGGGACACCCTGGGGGGGCTGTGCAGGAGGGTCTGAGATCAGCCCAGCCTGGGTAGGGACCTGCAAAACCCAGCGGGGATGAATTACCCAGGAGCCCAGGGGGGGGATTTATCCATCCTTCCTCCCGAGGGTCCCCACATGTCCCCAGAGCCACCAGCACTGTCCCCTCCTCACCTGGCGCTGGGAGCAGCCGCCCTCGGGCTCCGGTGGGAAGATCCTGAGCAGGTTGTTGGGGGTGACATTGAGGTAGTGGTTGCGGTGGGAGGGGGAGAAGACCCCCACCTATGAGACAAGGGAGGGGAGGTCAGAGCCAGCTCCAGATCCCTGCCTGTGGAGGAGGTCCTGGATAACATCCCAAAGGCACATTTTTCCATTTATGACAAGCTCAAATGAAAATTTTAAGGCGCAGGGTGAAATTTTAGGAGTATTTGAGAAAAAAAATCAGAGTTGTAGAAGTGTGTGAGACCCTTTCCCAATATTATATATTGAAATTCCAGGGTATTATGAAATGGGAGTGGTGATGTACCATATGAACAGACTAGTAGTTTCCCATATCCCCTTATCCCAATGTTCATTTATCCTAATATTTACAGTCACAAATCCAAGGTTATAAA
>NW_021940764.1:2588939-2590666 GCF_001715985.3 Manacus vitellinus
CAGGGTGTTATGGAATTGGGAACGGGACAGCTGATGGACCCTATTAACACACTGCTAGTTCCCCTTACCCTAATACTCCCTTATCCTCATATTCACAATTCCAAGGTGCTAAGGAACAGGGAATGGGACAGCTGACATGCTGTATCACCATCCCAGCAGCTCCCCATATCCCATTCCCCCGGGATGTGATCCACCTCTCCTACCTGCCTCAGGAGCAGCACGGAGCCGGGCCGGAGCTCGCTCTGCCTCTCCTCCAGCAGCAGCCGGTGCACCGTGCCCTGGATCTCCCCTGTGGATGAGGATGGGATCCCTGAGCCCCGGGAGTGAGAGGCAGGAGCCCCACCCGGGCACAGCTCCGGCCCCACTCACCCGTCGGATCCCGGAACACGGCGCCGGCGCCGGCGCTGCTCCTGGTCAGGGCCTTGATCATCACGGCCATGCTGGGGACCTTGTTTTTGGGGAGCTGCTTCAGGGCTGCCTGCACGGCACAAAGGGGGATTTTGGGATGTCCTGGCCAGGAGCTGGACTTGATGATCCTTGTGGGCCCCTTCCAGCGTGGGACACTCCGGGATTCTGTGACGCTTGTCACACCGATGTCCCCGTGCGGACGTGGCTGTCCGTGCTCAGCCCAGCTCGGCCCCCTCCCCACATGGATTCCTGGCTCTAAAAACAGCTCTGAGGGGTGAGGGAAGAGCTGGAAGCTGAATCCCAGGTCTGGTGGCCTCGTGTGGGCCCCCTCACCTTCCGCAGCACCATGACGACGCTGTAGGTGTGGAGGAAGCAGCCGGGATCCCTCTCGTCCAGACCCAGCTCCGTCTTCATGGCCAGCCAGGGTCCCTTCCCAAAATCCTCCTCCGTGGGCAGCGGGGAGCTGGGCAGTGCCTGGAGTCACGGGACAACCACAGTCACCACCCTGGAGCCGCAGGGACCCCCTCCCCTTCCAGCATCCCTCTGTGGGAGCCCACAGCAGTGCTGATGGGATTCCCAGCCGGATCTGCTGCAGCTGGGGGGGAAGTGTCTGTGTTACCTGTGTCCGTGGCTTTGCCACAGCCCCGTGAGCTGGAGTCTGGGGAGCAGAAACCAGGATCTCCTCCAGCAGCTTCCCAGAGTGCTTATGGGATAAAGGGAAGTGTCCAGGGATTTGCATCGCTTCATCAGCTGCTCCCATCCCAACCTGTCCCATCTTATGCCATTCCCATTACCTTCCCATCCTATCCCCATCCTGTCCTTATTCCATTCTCATCCCATTCCATTCCTGTCCCCATCTCTATCCCTATTCCCATCCTCATCCCCGTCCCATCCTTATCCCTGTTCCCATGCTGTCTCTATCCTCATTCAAACCCCATCCCAACCCCATCCAATCCCCATCCCCGTCCCCATCCAATCCCCATTCCACTCCCATCTCCATCTCTATCCCCACTCCCATCCTGTCCCCATCCCCATCCTCATCCCCATCCCATCCTTCTCCCTGTTCCCATGCCATCCCTATCCCCATTCAATCCCCATCACATTCTCATCCCCACCCCATCACCATCCCATCCTGCCCCCAGTTCCATTCCACTCCCATCCCCACCTTTATCCCCGTTCCACTCCAACCTCCATCCCTATCCCCACTTCCATCCTGTCCCCATCCCCATCCCCATCCCCATCACCCACCTGCTGGGGCAGGATCCCGGCGGGCCCCGGGAAGCGCCGGCTCTCCCTGCACGGGGGGACTCGGGGGGACG
>NW_021940764.1:2592331-2595533 GCF_001715985.3 Manacus vitellinus
TGTGTGGGTCTGCGTGTGTGTGGCTTGTACATGCGTGTGTGTATGTCCTGCACACGTGTGTGTCTGTGCCTTGTACACGTGTGCGTCCTGTACACATCTGTGCTTGTGTCTTGTACACACATGTGTTTGTCCTGTGCATGGGTCTGTGTGCCTGTACACACGTGTATGTGTCCTGCACATGTGTGTGTCTGTGTGTCTTGTACACGTGTCTGTGTGTCCTACACATCTCTCTGTGTGTGTCTTGTACATGCGTGTGTGTATGTCCCACACACGTGTGTGTCTGTACCTTGTACACATGTGCGTGTGTCCTGCACGTGTTTCTGGGTGTGTGTGTGTGTCTTTGTCTTCTACATGCAGGTATGTGTGTCCTGTACACCTGTCTGTGTGCCTGTACACACATGTGTGTGTCCTGCACACACGTGAGACTACGTGGGTCTGTGTGTGTCCTGCACATGTGTCTGTGTGTGTGTGTCTTGTACATGAGTGTGTGTCCTGCACACGTGTCTGTGTGTGTGTGTGTCTTGTACACACGTGTGTGTGTCCTGCACACGTCTGTGTGCCTGTACACATGTGTGCACCCTGCACATGCGTGTGTCTTTGTGTTTCTGTGTGTCTTGTACACACGTGTCTGTGTGTCCTGCACATGTGTCTGGGACTGTGTGTGTGTGTCTTTGTCTTTTACATGCAGGTGTGTGTGTCCTGCACATGTGTCTGTGTGCCTGTACACACGTGTGTGTGTCCTGCACACACGTGAGACTATGTGGGTCTGTGTGTGTCCTGCACATGTGTCTGTGTGTCTTGTACACGTGTGTGTGTCCTGCACATGTGTCTGTGTGTGTGTGTCTTGTACACACGTGTGTGTGTCCTGCACATGTGTCTGGGGCTCTGTGTGTGTGTCTTTGTCTTTTACATGCAGGTGTGTGTGTCCTGCACACGTGTCTGTGGGCCTGTACACACGTGTGTGTGTCCTGCACACATGTGAGACTATGTGGGTCTGTGTGTGTCCTGCACATGTGTCTGTGTGTGTGTGTGTCTTTTACACGTGCGTGTGTCCTGCACATGTGTCTGTGTGTGTCTTGTACACACGTGTGCGTGTCCTGCACATGTGTCTATGTGCCTGTACACACGTGTGTCCTGCACACATGTGAGACTATGTGGGTCTGTGTGTGTCCTGCACACGTCTGTGTGTGTGTGTCTTGTACATGTGTGTGTGTCCTGCACACGTTGTCTGTGTGTGTGTGTCTTGTACATGTGCGTGTGTCCTGCACATGTGTCTGGTGCCTGTACACATGTGTGTGCACCCTGCACATGCATGTGTCTGTGTGTTTCTGTGTGTCTTGTACGCACGTGTCTGTGTGTCCTGCACATGTGTCTGGGGCTGTGTGTGTGTGTCTATGTCTTTTACATGTAGGTGTGTGTGTCCTGTACACCTGTCTGTGTGCCTGTACACACATGTGTGTGTCCTGCACACATGTGAGACTATGTGGGTCTGTGTGTGTCCTGCACATGTGTCTGTGTGTGTGTGTCTTGTACATGAGTGTGTGTCCTGCACACGTTGTCTGTGTGTCTTGTACACGTGCGTGTGTCCTGCACACATGTCTGTGTGTGTGTCTTGTACACACGTGTGCGTGTCCTGCACATGTGTCTGTGTGCCTGTACACACGTGTGTGTCCTGCACACACATGAGACTATGTGGGTCTGTGTGTGTCCTGCCCATGTCTGTGTGTGTGTGTCTTGTGAGTGTGTGTCCTGCACACGTCTGTGTGCCTGTACACACATGTGTGTGTGTCCTGCACACACGTGAGTCTGTGTGTGTGTGCCTGTGCTGAAATTCGCTTCTGCAAGCGAACAACTGCCGTTCCACCCAGGAAAGAAAGCCCTGCCCCTCTGTCTCTCGTGCAGTTGCTGTGCCACTCTCGGCACTCCATGGGCAGCAAGAGCTTTCTGTGGTGGCACCTTTTGTCTGGGAGGAATCTTTGTCTTGAATTTTGGGAGTCGGATGGCCCTGGAAGCTTTGGGAGGACAAGGAGTGGACAGTCCCTTGCAAAAACACCTCTGGAAGGAGAAAGGCTGCTCCCCACCCTGCTTAAGCTTCACCTCCCTCCATGGGGCCAAGTGCCAGGGCAGTCCTGGTGCCCAGTGGGGACAGCAGCAGGGACAGACCATGGCCTGTGGAGGAGAGGCAGAGCCCTGGCAGCTCTGGGCTGGCAGCAGCCCCTCACCCAGGCAGGTGGGAGCACTGACCTGACAGGGGACAAGATGGACACTGGGGTTTTTGTGGGGAGCAGAGTAAAGCACAGACAGGCACTGGATCAACAGAACCTTCTTAGGGTAATGAGGAGGAAATTCAAGGAGGTTTCTGCCCAGCAAAAGCTCTCACAGCCACCCTGTGGTGCAGAGGCCCCAACCCTCAGCCACGAGGTCCCCAGCACTGTTTGAGAGAGAGACAGCAGGAGAATCATAGATTATGAAGGGATTGGGATGGACATTAAAGCTCACCCAGTTCCACTCCCCTCCCACTAGACCAGGTCGCTCAAGGCCTTATCCAACCTGGCCTTGGACACTTCCAGGGATGGGGCAGCCACAACCTCCCTTTCCTGGGAGGTTTTCCCTTCCAGAGGGGATTTCCTGGGGACGTTTCTGCAGGGCTGCTGAGGTGGGGCAGCAGGATTAGCACAGTAATTTTGTCCCAGCAAGTGAGAGGCAGATGTTCCATGCAGAAGCTCTGGCTCAGTGCAGGAACAGACCGAGCCTGGAGCCACCTCGTGAACGCAAAACGTGAGTGCTGCAGGACTCAGGCAGGGCTGGCACAGGTGTGCCTTTAGGGTAGGGCTGGCGGCACACGGGGGCACAGAGAACTCGCCGTGGGCAGCCCCGATCCCGATCTCCTCCCCTGGCAGGCAGCAGAGGGCAGCAGGGCCCGGCGGCGGCGGCTGCGGGGAGAGGGGAAATGAATGAATGGAGAGACAGATGGGAGCCGTTTTTCCTGCTGTCAGGGCGTGTGGAAGGAGAGAGACACAGGCACCGCACTCGGGGACAGCTGGCGACAGCTGTGCTGGGGGGTGGAGGCGCAGGGCCCCGTCTGCCGCGGCTCCTGCACACCCAGACCCAGATCCCTGATCCCAGAACCAGCCCCCGAACCCAGTCCCCAGGTCCAAGCCCTAAACCCAGATCCCAGCCCTGAACCCCAAACCCAGCCCCA
>NW_021940764.1:2597360-2631022 GCF_001715985.3 Manacus vitellinus
AAAACGCCTCTTCCTTCTCATCTCATTTCATCCCTCCCCCCACAGCCGAGAACATCGGTGTTTCAACGTAATTAACGCCACTGCTGCCGTTTTTAAAAGGGGGCTTAAATAAACAATGCGAAAATTAACGTTGACTCATTAAGCCCGAACAATGACATGTTGTTCTCTGACTTCAGCCCGGGAGAGTCTCGGGGTTAGGAAGGAAAACAAAAGGAGCGAGGATAAGGCGGCTCGAGGAGGGCTGTGGATGGGCTGGTTGGTGATCCCTTGTTTCGGGAGCCCGCGGTCGGGATGGGGCTGCTCATCCTCACTCGGGCCTTTCACCTAAAGCTTTGGGAGGGTTTTTATAGTGTGGAGCTTGCGTAATTCTGCTTAATCTGGCATTAAGGTGCAGCCTTGGGAGCAGGCAGGACATCCAGGAGTGAGTAATTTATGGTGCTTCCGGATGTTTTAAGGGATGCACGTTTTAAAGATTGTTGTTAAACTGTGTTAGAAACACGAAGAAATAGGTTTTCAGCGTGTTTGTGTGCATTGCCTGGTGTGTGGATGGAGGTTTGGCTCCTGCCACAGCCCTAAACACGGGCTGGGTTGCATCCTGTATTTCCTTAAATGAAGTAATGAGCCGTAATTAACACCGAAATAGTCGGATTTGGCTTTGAAGTTTGTGTTTCAGGAACTGGGGCGAACAGGGCTTGAGAACACAGGAGAGATGGGGAACGTGAACCAAGTCGGGTACCCAGGGAATGGGTGAGCTCTGCAGTCGTGTCCTTGCCCTTTGTGGGGCAAGAAAAATAATTGTAGTGGCAAAACCTGTTACTGTGTCATGGCTCTGGGCTCGCAGAGGGAATGTGTGGTGATGTCAGGTAGGAAACAGGGCTCCATTCCCCCATCCCGAAATCTTGGAGTGCCCAGAGACAGTAACCAGGTCACAGCCCTGTGTTCCCTGGGCACTGTTTTAAATTGGGATTTATCTGTGTCAGATGCCAGGCTTTTATTGTCTTTCCCATAGGATACAGTAAAAAATAAAAAGGCAGGGCTTGTTTTTATGGGAGGGTCACTTCTCTGTTCTCCTCTCCCTGAAAACGTGCCAGTGAGAAGACAGACATTTTATTTTGTGCGTTAAAGCTTCTTTTGAGGGAAAAGTGGAATCAGTCCCCTGGGAAGAGCGGTTTGAAGCCGGTTGGGGCTTGCAGGGGATTGAGGGTGAAAACAGTGAGCTGGGAAAGAGCAGATGCAAGGGGGATTGGCCAAGGTCACGCTGAATTGGAGGGAGCTCCAGGTCCTGTGGACAGGTCAACAGCCTTAATGATTTTTCTGAACTGTAGTTCAGTTCATGGAGGAAGGCTTTTCGATGAGAAAGAAGGAAAAATAAGGTTCAAAGTTGCTTTCAGAGAAGACTTTCTGACTTTTTTTTTTCCTATTTAGATGGTGGTCCCCTGAGATAGAACATGGGTGTGGGATAAAGGAAATGCTCATTGTGCCAAGTGTTTGCAGGGCTGCTGTGACTGTAGGTACAAACACACCCACCTGTGCCCCTAGAAAATACTGCTCTCAAAATACAGCAAAAATAAGACTCTGTTCATGCAAGTCACCAGTTTGGATGCAGATGCCTTGCAGGAGTGTTCTATCAGTGTCAGGGATGCCCTTTTCCCTCAGTTCCAGTTCCTCAGCAGGTGAAATTTGTGTCTTTGGAGGGGATGTGACTCCAGACGTGACCCCCCGTCCCTGCCAGGCTGGTGAGACCCAGGGAGCGTGGCCAGAGGGAGATGGGCTCTAAAATTACACGGCTTGGAGAGGGATGGAGGCGTGGGGAGGGGGAGGGAGGCTGGAGGGATCTCTCGGGTTTCGTTCTGGGGTGCTCTGCTTGTGATCTCAAAGTGAGAGGATGTGTAATGTTCTGGAGAGAGGGAGAGAAACAAAAGGTCAGGAGTAAAGAGTGTGGGTCAAAGGAACCCTTTAGCTGCTTGGAAGAAAGGCAGATGCCTTGGGATTAGTGCTGTGGCTAATGGAAGAGAGTCTCTGAGTGAAAAAAAAGCCTTTTAGAGTTCTAATTATTGTTATCAGCCGCTGAAAAGATTCTGTGTTGGGAAGATCTGTTTGGCAAGATGAGTGTTGATGTGGGCAAGGGAGAGCTGGCAGTGCAGGGTTAGCAGAGGTGATCCTCGGGTTTCTGAGCTCCTGATGTGCTGGAGAAAAGTGGATTAAAGGTTAGAGAGCTGCTGGGAGCTGTTCCTCCCTCCCCCGTGCCTTGCTGAAGGAAGATCAGTGCGATCAGGAGAGACAGGAATGGAAACAAACAGCACTGGAGGGAAATCGGTTCAGGAAGGAAGGACCTAAATCAGCTGAGAAAGAGAAGGTATGAAGGGTCTGAAGGGCATGAAAAGGTGCTGAGGGAGAAGGGTTGGGCAGAGAGATCAGCTGAGAACTGGAGAGAGAAGAGGGAGGGGGGGACCTTCCCATAACTGCAGCCAAACCAACGTGGTGGGCGTGGAGAGAACTGCAGAAGGAGTGGAGATGCTCTCATGGAGTTAGGTAACCCTGTGGAAAAGAGTGGCTAGTGTAAGGATAAGGAAGTCATATATCCTTAAAGATAAAGATGGTGGTGTGGAGGGAGAGGAGGAGTTATTCTGACCCATCTCTGTGGTCGGGTGGAAGGAACCTTGAAGCTCAGGATGGTTTGGAAGTTGAAGTTGCCAAAGGAGCAGGAATGGCCCGGGAGGATATCACTGCAGTGAGCTGATTAAGGGCTTTGGGGGTTTTCTTACAGGATTGTCTCGCTGTTGCTGTGCTCTGTAGCTTTAGAGGCTGCACTAAAGGTGAAGATCCTCTTCCCTTTTTCCCTAAGCTCTCAAACCTCAGAGAAACTCGAGGGAAAGCCCCTGGTTCTGGCTGTTTTTTGAAGGTGCTGAACCTGAGGGCAGCTCCAGTGAAAGGCCTTGAGCTGTGCTCTGCCTGTCATACGGATCTTTCCCTGGCCAGGCTGGCACAGCTCTTCCTTTGGGAGCCCTGGGCAGGGAGATGGATTAGTGGAGGAGGAAGGATATCCCTGACCTTCCTTCTCTTGCCTCTCTCCAAGCTCTGCAGTGGCAAGTGAAGTCTGCTGAGTGGCTCACCCAAATAAATCCCAGTATTTTTCCATTTTCCGTACAAGAAGGGTTATTTTTGAGTGGGATGCTGACAAGCTTAACCCTTCAGGCCAGGGGTCGTGGAGTTTGTCATAGTTCTGTCACAGGCTCTGTCACTTGTCTATGCCACTGTCCCCTTGACTGACAGGCTTCCCTGGCAGAGACAAACAGGAACCAGTTTAACTTCAAGGAATTACGAACAATAGCTGTAGATTACGCCAACAGAATATTTTAGAAACATTAGTGAAAGCTGTGTGAACACATGAGACTGCTGCAATAAGTAAATATACATTTTAGTGCTATTTTTGTGCTTGCAATGATTTTGTTCTTTAGATTAGCTGTGCAAACTCAAAGAATAAATATTATGGATGTCTCTATGTTGCTGACACCCAGTGGAGCTCCCACTTACTCCCAGATGTTGAGAAAATGTTTTCTTGCTACCTCTCTCTCCTTTCCATTGTTGAAGCAGAAATATCACGAGCCATATGTGTCTGTGTGTACAATAATTTCCTCTTCCTACGTACATTGCACTTGCTGGCATCATTAGCCAGACGGAACACAGGCTGTTCTGTCTCTGTTTTTTACTGCTGTGTAGTCAGCACAACAGGACAGCACTTCCACCCAGCAGGAATACCTGGTTTGCCCGACTGGGTGGAAGTGAAGCCACTCTGAACCTCAGCTCGGCTCTTCCTGCTTATTCCAAGAGGACAGGTGGGATTTGTTTTCCCCTCTGCAAAGGATTTGAACAGCTAACCCAGCACATCACTGCTGCTGCTCCCAGCAGGTTGAGCTGAGTGCTGCTGGCAGGGGGATTTTATGCTTTTTAATTGGCAGAGTGTCAGGGATAAGTTGTGTTCCCAAGCAGCTTAGGCAGCGCTTTGCCGGGCAGCTGGGAGGGTTTGAACCCGTCTTTAATGAGTGTGTGCTCTGGCTGCAGCTCCAGTTCACTTCCCAGGTGCTGCCTGAGGGAAGAGCATTTGGTTTCCATGTCCTTCAGCAGGCCTGGCTGCTTGGGGGGAGGTGGCACAGGCAGCTGATGGCTCCTCTCTGCGCTGCAAGGAGATAAATGGGGTCATTTTGTCTTGTCCGCCTTGACTAATTGGGAGAAGAAAAACTTAATGTGGGGGAACGAGGATTGGAATCTCTGCAAAATGTGTTACGCTGAGCTTCCAGCAGATCCAAGATCCTGGAGTGTGAATTTGCCTTTGGCAGGAGTAGCTGCAAGCAGTCAGCCAGCCTTTTCCATGGGCTGTTTTCTAATTGAAGAATTAATCGGAGATTTTTAAAAATCTGTTCATACTGTTTGGAGATGCTCATTTTTCATTAGATTGGGGTTATATTTCTGGTGTGGGCCCGGCACAGGAGGAATATGGCTCTCACCTCCTTGGCAGGACGCTCTGACCTCTCAGCTGAGCAAAGCTGGAACAGCAGAACTGTGACTGTTTTTTTTTACCTCCCTGTGTGAGTGAGGAAGGGAGGAGAAGACTGGGGGAAAGTGTTATAAAGTAGATCAAGAAGTATTGGTTCCAGTTTTAGAACATCACGGGAGGGTCTGAACTTCAGTGTGCATTCCTGGGATTCAGGTGGTGAGTTAATTTTATTTAGACCTTCTTTCCTGTCTTGGTTGTGCCTCTCCCCACTCTGTGTTGTCTGTTCTCCAGTGCCAAGGCTGAGTGAATGGGAAAGGAAACACTTTCTTCTACAGCCCCACAAACTATGTCTGAGCTACCTCAACTGCTTCTGAGTCACCCCCTGCAAAACAAAACCCACCCTGCTAACTGGGTTCCAGCCACCCACTGTCTGGGGATGTAGAGCTTCAGGAGTTCATCAGATAAAAAGCACCACTGCAGTTCTTGGGCAGCACTTCCTCGGCTGAGGCTTTTCTCCTGCCACACAGTTTAAAATCTGTGGTGATTCTTGGGACTTTCCCCCTTCAAGCAGCTCTATGGGCAATTAATTTGAGATTCTGGCCATTCACAGTTTTAAAGGCAGAAGTTGATATCAGGATGCCATTCAAACATCCAGCTATCACTTAACTTTCAATTCCCATCGTTTATCCTGCTCTGAGTCCAGGAGTTGATGTTTGGCTGCAGTATCTCTCTCTTGAAGACAACTGGTGATGGGGAACATTTTCCTTGGTAGATTGTTCTGATCGTTTAGTCACTGAAATGTTCATTTTCCTTAATTCTTCTTGTACATTTTATTATGTTCAGCTTTTCATTGTTGTTTTTTATGTCCTTCTCTGCTTTGCCAAAGCACACATCACTATGCTGTCTCCTCTTGTATGAGGGCATATATAGCATTTCTGCTCAGTTTTAGCTTCTTCTGAGAACCTTAACAGCCTGACCTCTGAATTCTCTTATAGTAGGGCATTTCCCCTTTGTGTTGTTACAGCTTTCTGCATCTTAAATTGTCCACACTTGTGACTATAAAACTAACACAGAAGAGTCTAGAGTAGACTCTTATCTGTATAACATCCAGAGACAAACATCTTTTTTACTACTTTATTCCTCTGTTGCACACCCTTGGACTGTATTTTTATCCTTTCTGTTGCATGAGGAGGTTTTAAGTGGGATTTCTGCTGCCTACTGGGTGCAGCCCTGTGCTGTGGCTGTGTTTGTACAGGGCTCTGGGAAAGCAGACGTGGTGTTGGGGACTTTTACACGGGGTCAGGTTGCTCTGTGCAAACACATCGTGCATTCACCCTTTGTTGGGCTTCCTGATCTGCAGACTGAGCTGGCTCTGTGTCCTCTGGTCATTGATAAAAGCACTGAATGGGGTTTGAATCCAGTTAACGTGCCCCTGAGTGAGATTTTCTGCGATGCTTTGGTTTAGGAACAACCCTTTGTCAAGTCAGACACCACACTAAGAAAGAAAAGAAGGCAGGAAGCTGGAAGTTTGTAGTGGTAAATAAATTACACCCTAAATATGGAATGATTAGCACCCTGTCCCATCAGGGCTTTTTCTCTTTCCCTTGTGCTGTCTGGTGGGGTCACAGGCTGGAGGGAAGGGATGGGACATCCAGAGGGACCTGGAGAGGTGGTTCTATGGGAACAGCACAAAGTTCCACAAGGCCAAGTGCAAGGTCTTGCCCTTGGTCAGGGCAATCCAGGCACTCTGGGAGAATGGACTGAAAGCAGCCCTGAGGAGAAGGATTTGGGATGTTGGTTGATGAGAAGCTCAACGTGCCCCAGCAATGTGCTCTGGCATCCCAGACACCCCCCATGTCCTGGGCTCACCCCACAGCGTGGGCAGCAGGGGAGGGGGGGATTCTGCCCCTCTGCCCCCCTGCAGAGCTGCCTGCCAGCAGAGGAAGGACATGGAGCTGATGAGGTGAGTCCAGAGGAGGCCACAGAGTTGCTCTGAGGGCTGGAGCCCCTCTGCTCTGGAGCCAGGCTGGGAGAGCTGGGGGGATTCCCCAGGAGAAGGGAAGGCTCCAGGGAGAGCTGAGAGCCCCTTCCAGGGCCTAAAGGGGCTCCAGAAGAGCTGGGGAGGGACTGGGGACAAGGGGGAATGGCTTCCCACTGCCAGAGGGCAGGGTTAGATGGGATACTGGGAAGGAATTCCTCCCTGTGAGGGTGGGGAGGCCCTGGCACAGGTTGCCCAGAGAAGCTGTGGCTGCTCCTGGATCCCTGGAAGTGCCCAAGGCCAGGTTGGACGGGGCTTGGAGCAACCTGGGCTAGTGGAAGGTGTCCCTGCCCATGGCAGGAGGGTGGAATGAGGTGGTCTTTAAGGTCCTTCCCAACCCATTCCATGACTCTGTAATTGTCTGGAAGTCCTGCTTAGCCATGAAGATGTGGGTGCTGGAAGCTGCAGCACCTTCTGCATCGAGGCGTGTTAAGAAATGGCAAAGAGAAACTGGGTGAGGCCAGTGCTGATGCTCTTGGGTGCAGCTGTGAAGGACTGCAGAGCATCCCTGTGTGCTGGAACAGATCCCCAGCTGCCGTTGGTGCAGCAGAAGGAATCTGGAAGACATGGAATTGTTCTTGTTTGGTGCCAAATTATGCAAAGCAGGGACCTGCCTCTGGCTCCCACTCCTTGTGGTACAAGCTGTTTATCTGTAGAATGTGTTTTTATTTGGACAGCTCTAAGTGGGTGTTTATAGGCACGTTTTCCTGGTTTAAACCAGATCTGGTGAGTGGTTTTTCAGTGTTTTTGGACTTAACAGGTAGAGCTTTGCCATCAAAATTAATTTTTAGTTTGGTAAACAAAAGGTGCCATCAGCTTCTCAGCGTGCAATTCCAAGGTGTTTCTTTCAAACGGTGCCAATTTAAATTCATCTCCGAGTCTCAAGTGATTGCTTTTGTTGTATTGACTTGAGAGGATTTTCCTGTTAAGTACTCTCAGAATAATTGATGTGTGTGTCTGCCGAAAATGAGGTTTTGCTGCAGCTTTCACAAGATGTTGACTGTAAATATTCAGCTGTTTGGGGGGTGTGCAGATGTGCTGTGTCCGTACTTCCCTCTTGTGTTGCTTATATACAGGGAAGGGACTGGGAAAGAGATTTCTAACAGTGAGAACGTGTTATTTGGGAATGTTTCACCTCTGTGTGGTTTGGAAAGGGATCACTGATTATTTTTTTGTGTGTGTCTTTACAGACACTGCAGGGAACAACAGGAAAAAGGATGGTTTTGTTCTGGGAAACATTAACAAAGGCTTTCCAGGTGCCAGTACAAAATTGCTTTTGTATTGCTTTTTATAGCTTTGAAAACCCATGTGGCCTTTAAAATTAATCCAAGAAAGTTTCCAGGGTTGGATGGATCTACCTTCTAGGAGCATGTTGGTCTTGAACATGTATTTTCTCCTGGGTGCATGATGAATATTCAAGAACTGATCTAAGCTACGCTTTCCTGGAGTTGTTTTTGAATTCTCTGGATGGATTTCTAAACATCAACACGGTTGTCTGCATCAATTATGTTTTGGAGCTCCTCCATCCTATGGAGTCATCAGGTCCTGCCGAGCTGGAAGGGGCAGCAGGAATTACTGCTGTGATCTGGAGTCAGTGTGGGTAGGGCCGTGTGGGTCTTGCAGAGATGTTACAAACCCGTTACATTTTGACTGTGTGTGACAAACACTTAATCAGTCTGGTGAGCTGGGTTTGGTTTAGTGCCCTCCCTTTCCCTCTCTTGGCTGAAATTCTCTGCTGAGGTCGGTGTGATGGCAGGGATAGAGCCCCACAAAAACAAAATCAGAGGAGCACTGGCAGACCTTGTCACTCCTCCCTCTCACAATTCATCCGTGCCTGGAGTGGGTTTTTACTCTCCTGTGTGTCCCACGTGTCCCTCTCAGCTGCAGGTGCTGGTTTGTCTCACCCTTGGGCAGCGTGTGGGGAAGTGAAACCGGAGGGTCTGGAAACAGCTGCTCCAGCCAGAGAGGTTTGTAAAAAGAGGACTGAGTACAAAACAAGACGAGTGTCGATGGTTTGCTGACATTCCTGCTCAGGAAGGAGTCAGGTCCAGCAGAGCAGTCCCTGAGCCTGGCTGGGCCGTGGCACTGGTGGGGCACAGGCAGTGTTCTCACGGCTGTCCTGGCTCTGCAGTGTTGGCAGGAGTGCTGGGAGCCAGCTTTGGGAAAAGGGAAAGGATGATAAGGTGCCTTATCTTCTGAAGGTCTTGTAACTGCTCCCTCTCCTTTAGAAAAGAAAACTGTACTTTTAACAGGATATTTCCTCCTGGAATCCCTGAGTTTCTTTCCCCCCTGCCTGGGAAGGTGCCGTGTGCGTGCAGGGAGGGAGGATTTTGGCATTTGCTCACTTGTGCTCAGATGCTGCTTCGGTTCCCTGAGCTCAGACCTTGCATCTGTGCTGACCCATCCCGGGAGGGCTGCAGGAAATGTCAGCTGTGCTTCCCAGCTCCAGGAGGAAAATACTGCGGGATCTGGAGCTCACACAGTCTGCCCTGACTTTATCCACACTAGAAAACAACCTTTTTTGTGGGTACTCATTTCTCTTTTTGGATATTCTTGGTGTCTCAGCCGCTGGTTCACAGCCTAATGGCTGCAGGGCTTTTGGGAATGGGGAGTGGGCTTGGTTAAATGTTTTCAAGTGGGACTTGTGGTTAACAACCCTAAATTTTATTGCTTGACTTAATATTTTTAGAGTTTAAGATTTATTGATTGAAATGACGGATAAATGGGATATGCAGAAGTGGTGCCGATTTGCTTTTGTGTTTTAAAATTCCATTTTCTAGAGTAAATGCAGTATAAATGTGATTTTTTTCGAGTCTTCTTCTGATAACTCTCCCAGCGTAAAACTAATTTTTGAATATCTAAGGAAGCACGCTGTGCTCTTTTCAAGTGCAGTTAAGCAATCACGATCACGCTGTGCTCTTTTCCAGTGCATTTAAGGAATAATACCAGTGAGTATAGTCAAGGCTTTTCTGCAAAATTACTTTATTTCGATTGTTATTGTCCTGGTCACGCGAACCAGCCTTGGAGTGCCTTCCTGAGCCCGTCCTGAAATCCAGCAGGGACATAAATAGATTGTTTCTGCTGTGACGTCTCAGCAGCTGCATTCTGGCTGTTCCCTCTCCAGCCATCCCTGCTTTAATGCTCCCAGGCAGAGCCACGGGGGTTTTATGCCAGAACCTTTCCTTATTTCCCTCCATTGAAGGCGCTGTGGTTTGGGGAGCAGGCAGTGCTTTCCACAGGTTTTCCCATCCTGGGCTCTTCCTGCTGGGCTTTGCTGGGTTTTGTAACTCACATCATCATCTCTGGTGTTAATAACCACCAGGCTGGTGTGGCTGAGCTCTGGTGGAGCTGCAGGACAGCTGAAGGGGAGCATCCTGAGAGGAAACCCTGCACTCCCATCTCCACTGTCCTGCTCCTTTGTTGGAACCTGTTCCCATCTCCGCTGAGCTGCTGGGCTGGAGGCTTTTGGGATAATACACGGATAACTTAGGGCTGTTCATTAGGGAAAGCACTAATTCCTGTCAGGAATGAGCACTGTGTGGATGTGTTCTGCTTGCTGACATCTTCCTGTGCTCTGTGATCGGGCAGATCGCAGGGAGCAGTGCAGTGATTGATGTCCAGGGCGGTCTGATGGCCTCAAAGCTGCTGAAGTGACTCATCATTCCTTGCCCTTTGTGTTGGTGATGCTTTAGGTGACTTAGGAATGCAGGCAGTGCCCACGAGTTGCTCTGGTTTTGGATACACCCTTTGGGGTGTGAGAGGGAGCAGATTTTCTTCTACACTGTTGTCATGAAGATTCTTTGGAAGGGTTTCCCCTCCTGGTAATTTCTGTGTGTCCTTATGTGCTTTGTCTTTGCCCACCTTCCTGGAAAGGTGCCTTGTGTTGGGGAGGGAGTGAATTCTGTGATATTAAACTTTGATAAATGGTCTTAAATCAACAATTCATTTCACTTTCACTGAATCATTTATTGGCAGCAATAATTGCCACTAATGATTTTGGGATGAAAGTGTAATTAAGGTCCTAAATTCTTTTTTTAATGGTACCAACTGGGTCTCACTGTTAAAACATTTGGGATCTTGTGAGCAGGAAAGCAGCAGCTTTGAATTTGAGCTATGAATTGTCCCAGGAAATGCAGTGACTCCACTGGGTTTAATCTGGGACAAAATTACATTTATTGGGCCAGGGCTCTGAAGTATTTCCAGTCCAAATAAGGGAGGATGGGGGTCTGAAACCCTGCATGGAGGCAGCTTTGGTTGGTTGATTTTTCGAATGCCGTGTTCATAACTCAGTGGTTCAGCGTGTGAGGGCTCCAGGACTTAAGGTTTGGCCAAGAGCTTCAGGCAAGGATCAAACAATGGGAAAGTGGGGGAGAGAGCAGAGAACATGTGACTGAGTAACCAGAGTGGGTAGTGAGCCAAAGTTCAGATGATATTACACAAAAAATCACAGGGCACAAACACGTTGGCTCCTGGAGACAAGTGCAACAAGGAGCCAAGTGGTGTGTGAGGAGTGTTTAGATGTTGGAGGCTTGTCCTTGTTCCTTATGAAGTAGTGAAATATATTGGATTTCAGTGTGGTTGTAGTGAAGCACCAGCAGAGGTAGCACAAAGTGAGAGCAATAAATGCTGCTGGAGTGGAAGCCTCTCATTGAATTTGCTCTGGTATTCTGGGGTGGATGGAGGGAGTGTCTGTGAGAAGGGGACAGTGCAACGCATCTTGTTTCACAAAGCAGAAGTGAGAGAGCCTGATACAGGCAGCTGTAAAATGGAGGGGCATTGTAGGGATTGAATCCTTCTTTTCACCTACAGGTCTCCTCTGAAGAGGGAATCATCCCTCAAGTCTGCAAAAGACACAGATCAAAATCATACTGAAATGGGATCTGTGCTTGTGGTTCGTGTTTGCCAGAAATGTAGTTTATTCTCAACATTCAGCGTTTAGAGCTTAATTAATTGTTAGATTTAAATGTTAAAGTATTTTGTCTTCCTCTGATTCATTGTCTAAAGGTACAGCAAAACAGAAATGTTACATGGATCCATTCGATGTGCCAGGCTGAAGGATTGCAAAAGAGGGAAAACAGATGGAATTCCCCCCAACTTGTTCCTCAGCCAGCTCCAGGGATGAGGAGGCAAAGGGACAGACTGTGCTGCCTCCAGCCCCCCAAGTCCCAGCTCCAGAAGGCCTGGGATCCCCACAGTGGCAGAGAGTGTTGCCTTAACGAGCTGTTTGTTGTGGCCATAGAACCCTTTTTTCACTCCTCCCTCACTGGGCACCACCAGCCTGAACACCCCCAAAAATCCAACTCCACTGTGACCATTGGATTGTCCACTTGCCTTTTCCCAGGTTGAGTCACTTAATGGTGGAAAGAAAAAATTCCTTTATCATTTATTTTAAGTACTGATAAATAAAGAGCAGTCTCTGCGATGACTATTGATTTCAGCTCATTTTGGGCACTTTGTTATCCCAAAACCTGGAATTGCCAAGCCTGGAACAGGCACAGGAGCAGGTTATCAGCATTCCCATGGGGCCTGTCCCCTGTGCTTGCTGGCATTTGTGTGCCCATGAATTCCAGGAGACAGGCAGCACCTGCCTCTATGGAAAATTCTGGTGTTAGTGTTGCTGCTCTTCGTAAAAACAAACAACCCATCCCTGCTTGTTACCAGGAACAAGTAGATAGTAAACTCCCCAAAAATATAAATATCTAAAATAACCCCCAAAATATATGGAGTGGGTAGTGGTGGGATCACCAGAGCTTGGGGAGAATGGTTTATTTGCTCTCTCATTTCCCTGAGCACAGGGAGTACTCAGCCTTTTACTCTGTTTCTGGGAGGAGATGTTGTTTTAAGCACTGAGAAAGCGAGTAGTGAAGGCTCAGAGCAGCCAGACCTGCTGCTCTCGAACTGGGGTTGACCCTTGCCTTGGTGAAAACAGCTCTCAGTGTTTTGGCAGGCAGTGCTCTGCAGGAGCCAGGGAGTGGGCAGGAATATTTCACTTGTTCCAGGTAATTTAGTGACGTGTTCTGAGCTACCTGCAGGCAGCGAGTGAAAGGAGGTGTCTGCTTTGTGCTGAGAGGGTTTCAAGTGTTAATTAATGTTACATGGGTTTAATTTTTAAATACATGAAGTCTAGCTATGTGTTGTTGCCAGTGTAAGCAACATGTGCACTCCTGGCTGCTCTTGTTCTCTTGGGCACTGGTTTTTGGGAGTCTGGGCCATGTCCCTGGGCCGTTGGGGCAGGTTTTGTGGTGTCTGCTCCGTGCTGGGCTCCCGGACTCCTCAGCACTGCCACGCACAGTCTGTCCATCCACACCCCGGGGGGTTTTGGCTTTTTAAAGCAGCCCAGCGACTGCTCGTGCATGGTAAGTTTGCCTTCAGCTTGTTCCTTGAAGGCTGTCCAAAACAAAAAAAAAAAAGCAAGCTGGGAGTGGATTTCTGCCTGCAGATTAAGCCCCAAATTTGCTCTGGAGAGGCCGTGGGAAAGATGCCGCCCGGGAGCAGAGCGTGGCCGGGATGAATTACCACCGGGGACTCCAGATGATGGATGGGCTGGAAGTTGGGGCACCAGCATTAAAGCATGTTCTCTTGGCACCAGGTTTTGGTCAGGATGGTCCCTTGCAGATTTGCATTGCTGGATGCAAACACTCCTTCCAGAGGATTTTGGGAGGCTTGTGATATTCCAGCCATCGGTCCGTTAACGGCAGTTTGCTCTTTGACATGTCAGCTTCCATTAAAATTCCTGCAGAAGGAAAAGTTAGTGCTGGTAGAAAGGAGGAGGGTGACAACATGTTTCTCTTGGCAGTGGTGTGTGTGTTCCTCCTCCAAGTGATTATGGAGCTGGGATGCAAATAAAACCTGCCAGGGTTTTGGAGTGCACAGAGCAGCTGGAGGCTCCAGTGGCACTGGGGGGCCTGGGGGAGGAGTGGAGGGTGACAGCCAAGGATTGGCACCTCCTGGGGTTCCTGTGATGCTGAGCAGAGCCTGGGAATGTAGGTGAGCCTGCTGAAACAACCCCCTTTAGTGGCTTTGGGGCTCATCCCAGCTGCAGGGATCTCTCCTCTTTCCTTCTGGGTTTATAGCTAGGAAGTCCGAGTTTTCCCTTTCCAGGTCTGTGCTCATGTGGATTTGTTACATCATGGACCTGTTGAACAGCCAAAAATGGTTCACCATGTTTGCAATCTCAGGAATTTGAGGCTTCAGAAACCTCGAAAGCTATGGCAGAGCTGCAGTGGAGATGTTTGTTTTTCCTGAAATGGCCCTTCCCTGGTGTGTTCCAGCACCATCAGTCATCCTGGAGATCAGGGCTGCCGTTGCCTTCCCAGCTCAGGAATCCTGTATGCTCAATATCCAGCCAAAAAAGTGGGAAGATCCAATTTTACCATTTGGGGGTTGGTGGTCAGCTGGTGGGGGAGGAGGTTGTTTGAGGTCAAAACTAAGACTGTGGTGGGGGATCACTCCCATGGACAGATCACTGCCAGATCACTGTGCAGCCACCTAAATTTGTGGGAAGGGCTGTTCCAAACCGTGGACAAGCACTGTGGGCACAGGGACAGGTTTCCTTTGGTACCACTGTGAGTTTTAGTTGATTTAAGGTGTGTGAAATCACATGTATCCCTGGAGCAGTTTGGATTTCCTGCTGCCAGGAAAGCCTTGCAAAAACCCTTTGTAGTGGTGGGAGGGTCAATTCCTGCTGCTTCTTGTCCGCTGTGGTTTCCAGGCTGGCACTGCTGCTTGTGCTCAGTGTTTTCACAGACTGTCTTAAGAAAAAAACCCAGAAGTATTGTCAGTGTAAATGTATGATGTTTTGCCAACTTATACAATTTATGATTATCATCAAGTTGACTTATTTTTTAGGGTTTTTTTTTGTCCTTATAGCTGATACACTGAGTTGAACTCGGGTTTAACAAGTTTATTTTTTAGCAGAATTATATAAAACATGTCACTGTAGCCAAACCTGACTCCCAAAACGAAAGTGTTGGCAGTGTGTGCTGTGCTGTGGGAGCTGACCCTTGTTTTCTCTTGCAGGGCAATCACTTTGATCAGTATGAAGAGGGGCACCTGGAGATAGAACAGGCATCTCTAGACAAGCCTATCGAATCGGTAAGACCCCCCCACTTATCAGCACCCCCATCCCACCCGGAATTGGGCCGTGATCGGATGGTACTTGATGTGAATGCAGTCAAATCTCAGAGGAGTGGGCACCTTGGTGGCAGTCAGGGTTAATTTTTGGTGGTAAATTGCATGCTGAGCTTAAGTGGGCCTGGGATTTAATCTTGAAGTAGTTCTAAAACCATAGGTGAGTTCAAATTTGAGCTCGACGTGATATTTCAGGACTTAATTAAAGTAATACATTCATTCATAGGTATTTATTTTAAGTTTTTATACTTTTCTTTGAAGAATCAGTTTAATTCATATGCAAACCTGATGGGATAGTGTAGTTAAATGTATTTTGCTCCTTTTTAGTTTATATTTTTGGAAAACTACTGGTGTGTAAAAGTGTTAGAACGACACCTGGAGTGTGGAGAGAGGGATCAGTGTTAGTCCAGCAGTCCTTCCCCACAGAGCTGAAACTGCCCTGAGCCTTTCTGTAAAGTTGCTTTACCTTTAATTAGGTGTGGAATATATTTTCCCCCATAAGATGGGGAAGAATTAAGTTTTATTTAGTTTTACCTTTTTAAGCTTTTTGGAGCTGAAAAAAAAAAAGGAGCTTTTTGACTCTTTTGCTCTTTGCAAAGCCCCTTCTGCTGGTTTCAGGCACAGTAGCTTGTTCAGCCTAAACTGAGCTCGTTCAGCCCAAAATGGACCCAAGTTTGGCACACTGAGTTTCAGTTTCAGTTTCTTGCAGAAACAAGAAAACTTGTGGTGACTAATCCAGGGACACTTAGTGGCGTTCTGATTAAGCCCAGATTTTTGTTAAGAAATTAACTCGTCAAGTGTTTCTTTCCCCCGATACATTATGAAAGTTTCTCCCCCCTAGTCAGCACTCAGGAGGCACTAAGTGTTAGCAGAAGCTCAGTCTCTCTTTCTCGTTGGTGTGTAGGTTGGTGTTGTGTGTGTTTGTGTGCGTGTTTAGATGTTTACCAAAAAAATTTACCCAACTTGGGGTGTTCGACGTTTTTCTTCCGCAGCAGTTGGCCCATATTAGCTAAGCAGCCATGATCTGGTTTGTATTGCACGGTCTGCCTTTTTTAATTTCTTCTCTAGGGTTTCCTTTCCCCCTTCTTATTTCTGTTCTTCTGGTCCAGTGAACACTGCATATAGTACCTACTGTCTTAATGTGCTGGCATGATGCTAGATTTAGGCATGGCAGTAATTGATGACGCATGAGATAATGCTGCAGAGATGGGAATTCCTACCCAAAGCTCTCCTGAATGCTTCAATCTTACCTGGTGATTTTAATTAAAATGCCAAGCTGGATTCCTGATGTAAATGTAATGGGAAGTACTTGTTGGTAGCCTACTCTGGGCCACGTCGGAAATTAGAATTTCAAAATATTCAAATGCTGCTTGCAGACTAGACTGGTTACCTGATTTCCAAAAGTGTTTTCCCAAAGAGAGGAACAGAAGGGGTCACAGATCACATCTCTGGTGTTCCAAAGGGAATGATGCCTAAACCATGAGCAGGTACCCTGAACCCAGCAGTGAGGGCATGTGGGCTCACAGTGCACTTCACAGCATCTGTAGGAGTAATGCTTTGTGCAGTTTGATTAATGTTGAACTGCAGCAGCAAAATTAAATTAAATTATGGCTGTAATATTTTATTCATATATATCTCTCTCACCATCCAAATGTCAGGACATTATTAATCTTTACAACTTTTTGGTAGGTACAATTCAACCTAATGGTTATATTTGAAAACAGTTGGGTAAAGAGTACAAGAGAATGTCTTGTTTTGGGAGGAGGAGGAGTTAAAACCTCAAATTTTTCTTCAAAATACAGTTTGTTTCACTCTTCTTTTGTCTGTAATAAGAGAATCACAGAGTCATTAAGATTGGAAAAGCCCTCTAAGATCATTGGGTCCAACCATTCCCCCAGCACTGCCAAGGCCACCACTAACCCATGTCCCCAAATGCCACATCCAGGCGTTTTTTGAACACTTCCAGGGATGGTGACTCCCCCCTGCCCTGGGCAGCTGTGCCAGTGTCCTTGTCCCAGGATTTCAAAGCTGTGGTTGCTGCATGGGGTGTTTTTTTGGCCTCATGGACAAGCCCAGTGTCAGGAACAACCTGGTCACTTTTGGAGTTCATCCTCACGTGGTCTTTGCAGAATACATTGTTGGTTCTTAAAAGAAACTCTCCATCTGGGGAGTGTCAAGTTTCCTGGCACCTGTGGAGGTGATTTTTCCTTCCACACTATTAATGACCAATGTGCTTTTTGAATTGGCAGATTACACACATTAACAGAAGGAACAGTTTTCTTGACAGGGTTCAGTGGGGCACTTCTGCAAGATTTTTCACCAGGAAAGGGATGTTCATTCTGCTTTTTAATAATTTTTTTTCTTGTTGTATTTTAAGCTGTTTGCTCACCCAGAGCTGAAATTGAGAGGGAAAGAGTAAGGGCGAGTCTATGTTTTGAAACTACCACACATCTAAATATTATTTCAATAATATTTCAATATTAACAAGTTGGTTTATAATCGTTTACCAGTTCTCTGTTAGCAATCCAAATCCAACTGACCTTTTCCAAGGAATCTGCTCAGAGTCATGAGTGAGGCTCTGCTTCTCAGTGTGGAAATAGTTTGGGTGGTGAACCATCCTGTGTTTATAGCCACGGCAGATCAAAGCACTCCCCAGTTAGAAGGTTAAGGTTATTCTACAGACTGAAGGGTGGATTAAATATATTCTCTTAAATGCAGTTTCCCACATGTTAGTGACGTGGAAATGCTCCAGAGCCCACGGGTAGCTGTGCTTGGAGGTCCTGGGGTGGAGGGTTTCCCGTGCCGTGTCCGAGCGACATTCCCAGCTGACGTGAGATCCATCTCTGCAGCATTATCTGTTGAGAGGTGCTGACTGTACTGCTACAGCATGCAACTCAAAGGTGGCTGGAAAAATAGGTTTGGGGAGTCTACAGATCATTACAATGTTGAAACGTGTCCTCAATTAGCCTACTGGTGTTTTTGTTCCTGTGGAAATCCTGCTGTGTGCAGCGAGTTTAGGCCAAAGATGTCTGGACTGAAACATGCGACTCTGACCAGAGTACATTTATGGAAAACAGAGCTGCCAGGAGCTAGGGATGGACCTGAACGAGTGCCAGCTATTTTCCATTACTAAATTGAAGAAAATATTTCATATCAATGGACTCTTCAGAGCTGCAAATACTGATAATTTTTTTTCCCCCCCACAAGTAACATTTTTTCTTGCTGTGGTTTGAAAGATGCTGCACTTACACTGGCTGTTCACGTCAGTGCAACCACTGCTGTCTGATGTCCTTGAAAAATCAGAGCACTTCACCCTTTTTTTAGATCCCAGAAGCTGCATGTGTTTGTTCTGAAGTATTTTGAGTGCACTGAGTTCAGGTACCCGAACGGGAAGTCACAAAGTATTGCAGCTTGAACAGAATCCAGATTTTCTTCACGTTAATTCCTTATCTCTGCTTGTTTATCGAGTCTCTTGGCTGTGAATTCCTGGTTTGCCTCGTCCCAGCAGTGCAGATGGAGTAGGAGGCAGCACTAGACCCCCCTAGAGCCCCCCGGAGCAGCCCCGGCCCCGTGCAGGCAGTGTCAGGGCTCCACCCGCGCCGGCACCGCTGCAGGTTGGAGGCCACGCTGGGAACCCCCCACTCACCCTGGAGCTTGTTAGTTTGTCCTTGTCCTGACTAACAAATGTCCTTTCCCCTCTCTCTAACGCTGCTGGGGCACAGAGGAGGTCCCTGAGCTCCCCACAGCCCAGGCTGCAGTCGGTGGTGTCTGACACCACGGGCTGCTGGAGCCTGGCCGAGCCGGGGCCGGGCTGTGTCGCACTGGAAATCTGTACAGATCTGTGGACTCCACTAGTTCCAAAGTGTCATTTGATGAGGCTGCTGATTTGACATTTAGCAGCAGCCATATGTGGACAGCGCTATAAATAATGTGCTTCTGGAAGCTGAATGGTGTAGCATTACTATTTGGCTTTTCTCTCTGGTCTTCATTGTGTCATCTGTAGTGAGCTCTAGGTTTTGTTTTGGGAATCTTTTCAACCTCTTGTTTGCATGGGTTCACCCAGTAGCATCCGATCCTTGCTTATAGATTCCTCCATACACAGTGAGCACAGCTTACAATCCACTCAAGAGACGAATGGTTCCTGCCCGTGCTGGGATGGGCAGTGGGGATACAATCCCTGGGGATCTCATGGAAAACCTGTCAGGCAAAACGAGGGCTGTGGTTTATCCATAACGCAGCATCACCCCGCAGGCATCACCAAAACCTTTGTGTTCTCCTCCAGATGTTTGAATTTGAAGCAATTTCTTTTCCTGTCGACCAGAACCTTTGTCAGAAATTTCTGCTGGGGATATCCCATTTAGGAATCACTGATCCCTGTGGAAAGCAGCCAAGGGCATCTTGTGAGGGCACAGGATGGGGAACTGAGGAGCCCAGTTTGGAGCTGGTGGAGCCTCTCACTTGGGATGAGGTTTTTCCCCAGCTCCATGAGGGTTTCGTGCAGTCAAGACCTTGCATTTCCTATACCCTTTGGAAAAGTTGGAATGCTCTGTCATTAATGCCAAGTTCTCCATCTGTAAATAGAAATGATCACTGGTGATCAGCTCCAGAGGGGTGAGATGATGCTGGGGGGTGTGAGTTGTTCCACCCAGAGCTGCTCTCCCTGCATGGAGCACCCACAGCCCCCACGGCTGGGTGCCCACCCCCTTGGGTGGTACAGGAGAGCCCCCTTGCTCACTCAAACACCTATTGGGACACCTGTTTTGGCTGCCTCAGTAAATTTTATTGTGGCTGTAACACGGGGAGCTCCAGGAGGGCAGAGGAAGAAAGTGAGGAGACTCGTACCAGCCCTCCTCGGCTGTGGCATTTCTGTGCATCAGTGCAGCTCTTCTGTAGGAAAAGTGCTGCAGCTGAGGATAGTCTGTTCAAAAGGAATGACAGCCTTTGACACGGACAGGAAGTTTTCTGTGGAAAAAACCATCTTTTCTATGTGAAAGAGGCTGTACTTTTACAGAACTGTCACTTAAAAATGCAATTTAAATGAAAAAAGCTGCTGGCTGTTGCAGCATTCGCTGCTCCATGTCAAATTTTGGTCCCAGTACCCCTGGCTACTCCCCAGGCTCTGCAGACTGGCCCCACATGGGAGCCCAGCAAGCCTGGCCTTCAGTCATTTCATTTTTAGAGCAGCATTTGCACTGAAGAGCAGTTCTGTCAGTCTGCCTCTGTCAAAGGACCAGCAGAGCCATTGGAAAAGGAGGGAGGAGACTGAACGTGGCTGGAAACGAGCAGACTAATGACCAGGTCCCAGCTCAAAGATTAATATTAAATTACTGGAGTTCTCCTCCCTGTTCAGCGAAACAGAAGATGCTCCATTTCAATTCAGCAGGATTTAAAATTAGCTCCACTGTGTAAACAAACAAATGGAAAAAATTGGGCTGGGAAAACCACCCCCTTCCTGGGAACTGAGACAGGACGACGTTCAGGCATAATTCCAATTTATGTCAAACAGCTCGCGACCATCCTCTTGAGTGGTTCTGTAAAAGTGGTGCTAATGTGTATAACCCTTCTAAATTTTTCTTTTTCCCTTTAACATTTGTTTCCCCCTTCACTGTGTCAGTCACAACACACCGCTCTTGAATCTCCCAGCTGGTCTTGACTTGTTGAATTTATTTTATGCTTTCACTCTTCTTTAATAAATACATTACTTGCAAGCAGTGAATTGAAAACAAAGCAAAAGAAAAAAAAAAAACTACCATTAGTGATTGGACAGTTTCTTACTTTGTGTTACATTTAACTGTTCTTTTGACAGCCCAGTTTTTAAAGCCAGGTTCGTATGGAAATGCTTTCACTCCACTTGCACTGCTTTTGGAATAGCGTTCTGCTTCATCTGTCTTTATTTTAGTGCATTCATAACACACACAGTCAGCACAATGTCTCATCTCCACTTGGCCAAGATGCAAAGTACTCCTTGTCCTTTGGATTTATTTATTTTTTCTTTGTTTTGGTTTTTTTGTTGTTTTTTTTTTTTTTGGGAAACGCAGCCATTTTTGTCAGCACAGAGAGATTCAAAGATCCTTTGTCAGGGTAGGACAATTAGTGCCTTATCCCAGCCCCTCGAGCTCCAGGCCTGGGCACTCTGTGCTCAGGGCAGGTGTGCCTGCAGGTAAGTTTTCCTCCTCTTCCCAACAGACAGACAGTCCCAGTCCTCTCCGTGGTGTTTGTGGTGGGAATCCATCTTGGTTTATTGCTTTTATCCCAAGACATTCCTTTACTTTTCCTGGTTCAAATTTTTTTTTCCCCACGGGGGCCTAATTATGTCCTGGGGGAGAGCCAGTACTATGGGAAAGACATGCACTTATTCCTTGAGAAATACAGACAGACAGTGCTTTACTGGGATATCAGGAAAAATTCCAAAATTTATGCTTGATAACATCTTTTTGAGGAAAAAATATATCCATGCAGCCAATATCTTTAGAAAGGTTGTGCCCTTCAAGCTGATTCACCAAAGTTCTGCAAACCCTGTGGAGTGACAAAACCACTGGTACTCTGGTTTGTGTTGATGACTTGGTTATTTAATTAAAGAAACCTTCAGCATACATATATATATATATATAATTCTTTTTTAAGGTTCCCTGTACCCTCAGTGTTATGGATCCTGTTATAATTCAGGATATTTCTGTATATGTCAAGTTATTTGCCTTATGAGAACTAATAACCACCAAGTGCCTATTTTATTTTTATTTTTATTTTTGATGATTAGGAGGTGAACGTGGTCCCAACCCAGAGTCCTCCTTTGCTGAGTTGGCAGTTGGTCACTGCTTCTAACTGGGTAAACTGGTCACCAAGGGCAGAGCTGTCAGCTCAGATGCTTGGAGGGTGCCCTGAGTGCTCTGCTCTTTGTCTGGGGGCACAAACCTTGCAGAAAAACACAACAATTTCCACCCTGAGCCTTGCTCAACCTGATTTCCAAAAGCTGACACTTAATTGCTGCGTCAGTACTTTTCCACTTATTCCAAAATAGCTTTTTTGTTTAGGAAGATGAGACATTATGCTTATTGTTTCCCCTACATGCACTAATGGTTCCTTGCTGTTAACTTATTGCTAGGCCTGTTTCATTCTAACATCTTAGTATTTTTGTTAGTTTACATGTGAAATGCATCACCCAGTCTGTGCTTGAGCTCATTTTATTTAATTGATTTTATTTTTTTGTTTTACTAACCTCACTGTTTTTTCAGTTTAATATTGGCTGCATGCTAGTTTATATATATATATACACATATATAAAAAAAACCCAATCAAGTCTAGCCTGGATTTTGCTCTGATTGTGTTTTGGTTTCTAGTGGTGGGGCAGTCTTGCACTTACAACTTACTCAGTATTATAAAAGCCTGACACACAAACAAAATGACTAAACACATTGTAGATTTTCTTTACCAAAAAAATCTTAAGTGGTGCTGTCTAGGTGATGGATATGATTGTATAAATAGCTTGATTTTATGCTTTTTACTGTCAATTTTTATTGGTACACTTTATTTTCTCCCACATTGCTTTTTTTTTTTATTATTATTACTATTATTTTTTATTTATTTTAAACGTGATACACAAAAGTTGCCCAGCACACCATCAGAAAGTGACCGTCCCTGATCCCCATCCCCCTGGAAAAATTCTAGCCAGCAATTTTTGACATTTGTCTTTCCCTTTTATTGGGCATCTATTGCCTTTTCAGTAGCATTTTTTTTGCATGCATATATATGTAGAAAGATCTCTTGCTCATCACATGTTTAAATGTCAGCGGGAAGCGAAGAATATATTATTGGAATATTTTTGGTTTGTTTTCTCTGTTCTGTCTGTCAGGATAATATTGGACACCGCTTACTCCAGAAACATGGGTGGAAGCTGGGCCAGGGATTGGGAAAGTCACTGCAGGGTAAGTCCAGTCTCCTGTGTCTGAAACCTTCCACACCTTGGTCTTTAACGAAATGATCTCTGCTTTTTGTTCCTAGATTAGATTGTCTTTCCATTATTGATATATCCAAACAGTTGCACTGTTGAGTTTCACATTTAGCAGTGTGGAAGTGGAAGCTGCTGCCTCACTTGCTGGTGCAGGTTAGAGGTGGTGTGAGCGTGTGTGTGGTGTGAGAGTCACCGTGGAGGGAGGAGGATTAACGTCCTACACACCAACAGGGAGTGCAGCTTCCAAACTGGGATGCTGCTCTGCTGGCTGGATGCTTTGGGATTAAAAGAATTAAAGACTGGAGGTAGTTTGATGATCTGTGTGTGCTCTCAGGGGTCAGAAGCCCTTAGAAGGCGAGTAAAGGGCCCCCTGGAGATGGGAAGTGGTGGCAGAGGTTCTCATGGATGGGAGAGGCTCACTCCTGGTTTCTCCACAGGGATGTCACAGGTTTCACTTATTTCTGTTCCCAGCATGTCTGTCAGGGATTTAGCCAATCTCCTTGGGACACTGTAGTGCTGTTTGAACCAGAACACCTTGTCCTCTTGCTGTCTCGACCCTAAATTCTTCCTGTGACACTAAATCCCGTTTCTGTAGAAACCTGTGGAAGTGTTTGAAGCTCAGAGTAACTGACCCATGTTCCCATGCCCGTAGTCTGAAGACCTGGAGGCTTGTAATTGGAATTCCCTGAGTGAGCCCTAGAGATGGGTGTGTCTGTGCAGTTGGAGGACTGTGGAGAGGTAACAAACTCTGGGAATGCACATTAATCCCCTGGACTGAGACTCTGTAACCTCTCAGGCAGGACTGTGTTGGTGGTTAATGCTTCTGGCTTCCTCTAACAAGGGTTTCCCTTGGAATTCCTCTGGTTAATGCATGGCACTGCAGTCCTGTCATGTCCCTGCTGGGGCCAAACCTCAGGATGGGGTTGTAGCTGTCACCTCTTGGCCTGTGGCTCCCGGGATGTAACTGGGTGTGTTTTCTCTTTTGGGTGCCCTGTTGCTCCGTGTGTCACCAGTGTGGAAACACAGAGACTTGAACCAAGGTAAAGCCTTATCCCAGCCACAGGTGGATCCCAAAGCACAGCCCAGGGGCCTGTTCCCAAGGTGCTGCTGGCACTGACGTGATGCATTGAACACAGATGATGGGACTGGAGGTCTGGAGTTGGGGCAGGAGGGCGGTGGTGTCACCTTGTCCCAGGAACAAGCACACCAGGGCTGCCCATGGTGGTGTCACTGTCCCAAGGGCTGCCCATGGTGGTGTCACTGTCCCAAGGGCTGCCCATGGTGGTGTCACCGTGTCCCAAGGGCCCAGCAGGAAGTTGCACTTTGATCCTTGTCCCCATTTAGATGTTCCCACTGTGCCTTTCATGGCACTGAAGCTGTTCCACGTCTCTTACTCACGTATTATTGAAGCTCTGGTGGTTTGAACTGTTTGGGAGCTACAGCCAAGTCGTGGGGATGGGCTGGGAGGGCTGTCCTGCTCCTCCTCCAGGAGCACAGGAGTAAAAATAACCCATCCAGTTAAACCCAGTTCAGTGCTGGAACCTCCCTAACGTAGGCTTTGGAACATGGGCAGGAATTTCATCGTGCCTTTGACCTTCTGGAAGGGGAGCAGTGCCCTGTCCAGCTTCTCCAACCCATGTCCTGGGCAGGCAGAGGATATGGAGAGGTGCTGCTGCTCCAGCTTTTCCCCCTGAGTTCTGAGCAGCCAGAGCCTGTGGCACTGGTGAGGATCGTGTTGGGAGTGTTTATTTCATTATCCAGTGACCTTTTTGCATGACTTGTCCCAAAAATCCAAATACAAAATGTCAGGAAGGAAACATTTGCATCCACTTTTAATCTTATTCTTGGAGTTCAAAGAGCAAAGTCACTTGATGTGTGCTGAGAATGGGGGAGCAGAACAAAAGTTCTTCCCCTCTTCCACACTGCCTTGCTGAGAAAAGACCAGAAGAGGTTTCTAAAGAGATGTAGGAGTGTTTATGCTGTTAATTCTTCTTGGTTCATGCTGTGCTTGAGCCTAGAATCTGAAATAGCCTGTAGTGAGGAGGTGCAGCAGAATCAGAACCCCTTCAAGAAACCCTGAGCTGTGGATGTGGAACCCTTGCATCAGACCCTCAAAACTTCTGAAATTACATAAATACAATTCATATTGCATTCATCTTTTGTCCATGCACTTTAATTAGAAGGGAAGTGGATGAGTTTTCTGGTTTTTGTTATGTCACTTTTGGTTCTAGATGTTCATCTGAACTGGGGCTCCCTCTTTAGTTCTGCGAATCCCAAAGTTATCCCACGTTACACTTGCCATCAGAAATGTTTGTTTCCTGTAGTCAGGCTCTTGTGGTGTTGTCCAACAAGAACTTCCCACTGCAGGACTGTCCCCTGGGATGGCTTCCTGCATCCTAACTTCCCACTGTGGATGGAATGCTGTGGTGAGGGTGCTGAGCTGCCTCTGGGTGGGATCTGGAACAGCCTAAAATTCCCACTTGCCAATTGCCGGTGGTAGAAATGTGCTGTGTGGTACAAAGTGGCTCATTCTCAGCAAAATTCCAGAAGCAGAGTCGTTCTGTACCCACTGGAGCAGCTGCCTGGTGGTGTAACTCTTGTTAAGGAGAAGAGCTGAGCCACTTGGGGAAGAAAGAAACATCTGCATCTTTTATTTAATTGGAGATGTGCTGAGTGGAGCATCAGGCAGGGGAGTGCTGTCAACTGTGACCACACCAGTGCTGGATCCGGGTTCAGACATGCTCATAACGAATTCAGCAGAGTCATTCCTCTGCTCATCTCTTCCCCTGATGTTTTTCATGTTGTTTTTCCCCACAAACAACTTGTGTTATATTTGGAAATGGTGCTTCAACTTGCTAACAGGCACTGAATGTGAAAAAGCAGAAGAGGGGGTTGCCAGTTGACAGGGATCTTTTTTATTTTGGGAAGTGTGGCTTGGGGAGCCACTTTTCCATAGAGACATGTGATGGTTGTGCTGTGACAAGTGAGAAAATGGTGACTGTAGCCTGTTTTATCTTTGGGGGAACACGTGGAGTTGATAATCTAGAATTTTGTGGTCTGCTGGTAAGATGAAACTAGAAGAGATGTGGTTAAAAACACTGGCTGACCTTCGTGTGAAGTCCTGTGCTAAATGAGCCCGAGGATTGTGAATAAATCAGGAGTTACATAAGTCAGAAGGGGAATGAGAGGGCTGAGTGAAATCTAAATTCAAATACTCTAATGATTTCTCTTGGAATGAGTATTTCCCAATATGTTAAAGGAGTATTATGAAAAGCCATGAGACTGCCATGCAGAAGTGGTATAATTTTAATCACACAGTTGAAAATATTTTTATAAGCTCTTCAGCTTTTCCCTGTCAATTTTTTTTGACAAGTCTTGTTTAAAAAAAAATAATTGTGCTGAAAACTTCTGGATTTTTTTTTCTTTTGGACTTGTGTGTTTAATATGAGGCAATAGTATTTTAGAGATATGTCTGGAAGACTAAAACCAGTAGTTTAATCTCATTTAATTAGATGTGGGGAAGCTGAATAGGTTACCCTGCTGTTTCCTTGGTCATAGCAGGGGTTGAGGAGGGTTTGGGCAGTTCAGAGAGGGCAGTGGGAAGGTTTGATGTTTACTGGCCTTATGGAAGGGACTCAGAGGAAGGATTGCCCAGCTTTGGAGTTCAGGTCCAGCTCGTCCTAAGCCAGTTTTAATAACTGTAATTGTTCAACACACTTTTGTAGATTTACCTCTTTAAAGTTCTCTCTTAAGGAAATGTTCTTGCCTCACTGCAGCCTTGACCCTTTAAAAACAGCTCCAGCACCTCTACAGGAAGCAGTTAAAGTTTCCCTATAGCAAAAACTGTGTCCTGTATTAATTTGATGCATTTAAAAGCATTGATTTAATTCACATTCCCACAGTGTTCCCAAGACTGGGATTATCCTGATCTTTTGTGGTATTTCTGAGAGGTGAGTCACAATCTAGTATTCTGCAATGGCAACAGATAAAAAGGTTTTGTCATGGCTGGGCTGCCCTTCAGTGTGTCTGTTGTGAATCAAATAACTCAGGTAACGTGGGGGGTTAGTGTAGAACTGGAACTGGGCCTTAAAACCTCTGGGATAGTTTGTCCCTCAGGGGCTGAGGCAGCTCATTCAGCACTTGAGTATGATGGAAATGTTCAGTGGAAGTTGAGTTGCAAGGTGGGTGGTGCTGGGCCTGGGGTTGTCTGCAGTGCTCAGGAAATAGGAGCAGCAGGTTGTGTTTGGAGAAGGGACATCCCTTCGGGGGCAGGTCCTTGTGGTGGCAGCAGCAACTTTCCCTGCAGCCTTTGGTCCTAAAGAAATGCCTTCTGTGATTCCTTTTCCTGTTCAGTAACACCTCCCTTCGTGTTTGCTTGTGTTTTTAGTGAAATGTTGGCGTTGTTTCAGCATAACTGTTCCGGAAGGGGTTGGATCTTCCCGGGGAGCAGCTCTGCTGATGTAATGCTGGGAGGAGAGGGCAGGGCTGTGTCTTGGGAGCTCTCTGAGCCATGTGGAGCTGGGAACCCTTCCTGCACCCTTGTCCCCTTCCAGTCAGGCTGAAAGCAGTAACCCTGCACAGATTATCAGGGCAGTGCTGTTCCTGTTGATCAAGGTGTGCTCCAAACCCATTGCATGAATTGTACCAGTGACACAGGGAACAGCAGTTATAAGTGTTTTGAGTTTAGTTTATCCTTTTGTGGTAGGTAGCAAAGACAGGTTATCAAATCTGTTAGAAAATGCCAAAATTCAGTTCCTCCATCAAACTGTATTTTTGTTGCATGATTTTCAGTTAAAAAGAAAAAAACAACACACAAGTGGATTTCTGCTCTGACTTGCAAATTCTCTGCTGATAAATATAGTCAGCACTCCCCCCCTCCAGTATCACTGTGGTGCAGTTCTTCCTTGGCACATTCTTCACTAAATCTGTTCAGACAAGGGAAAACATTCCCTCCTGGTCCAAGGGATGAGCGCAGTGAGAGAGCAGAAGCGTCTGACAAGTGCTGGGAGCTGCAGAGAGCAGAGAGCTGCAGGTGAAGTAGTGATCCCATGGCTCAGGCAGGAAATATCCGCTCCCTGGCAGCCCTGGGGGATCCTCCTCTGTGACAGGACACTCTGGGTCCCTTTCCAAGCCTGTGCCAGGTGGCTGCGGGCACCACACGCTGGGTTTGCTGCTTCCAGGTTCCTCAGCCTGTGGGGAGCAATAAACAGAGCTTTGACCACTCAGGCAACTGAGCTCAGTCACAAATGTGATCACTTGGCAGCTGCAGCTTGGAGAAAGAGCTGGGGGTTTGAATTCCAAGGGCTGGGATCCTGGCGCTGTCCCCGCTCGCCAAATGGCCCCGGCTCGGGTGTTGATGTGCTTCCCATTTGTTGGACCCTCTGATCCCGGGGAGCAGACAGTGGGTGTGTGTCAGGCCTGTGAAAGTGGAACAATGAGCATCTGAGGGGTGTTAGGTTTCTTTCTGGGTTCTGGAGCTTTGTAATGAATACAAGAAGATACAGAAGAGGCAGAAAAAATATCGAACAGTGCCTTTATTCATGAGGTGTGGAAGGGCTTGGCAGCCCTACCCAAGGAATAGCTCTGAACACAGTCTTATCTTCTTGTATCTTAACATGTCCTCCCAGGAACCTCAAATCTGGCATGGGTGAACATTTCCATGCTTGTTTTTGCAACATAAATCACTGCAGTGGTTGTAAGAGTGGTATTTTCCTGTGAGTGAGCTTGAAAAACCTGGGTGCTGTGGCTTTGGAAGCTGCTGTCATCACACCCATCTTCATTGCTCTGTCAAAACCCACAGCACCACAGACCTAAAGGGAGGTTTACTTAATGCCTCAGTGTCCTCTGGGGGAAGCAGTTGCCCCTTGTCTGCTTTTGAATGTGCAAGATCCCTCTCTTGATTACAGGTGGTGAGTTTAAGGGTGGTTTGAGTGGGTGTAGCCAGTGAAATCCTTGTGCTTTCAGTGACACGTGCTATTGTGACACACGACCTTCTCCTGGCTTAGAGTGAGCCTTTATGGCCCTTTGTGCTGGGTAATTGCAAAGCAGTTTTATTAAACTGTGAGAGATGAGTGGGGGAAGTGAGTGGTTGTGGCCATGCACAACCTGCCTCACTCCTGCAGCACAGGCCAGACCCTTCAGCCCTCTCCACTTGTTGAGGTAACACAGACAGCAACTCTTATCTCTAATTTCTATTCTAAATCATCCCAGAATTGTGTTCTTGCTCCAGCATCCTCCATGTTGTTCTTCAATCCATTGCTCAGTATTTGAATTAGGGGTGTTTTTTGTCCCAGAGTCCACTCTGTGCCTTCTCTTGTGTGTCTGAGAAGTTTGGAGCTCCCATTGGAAGTTTTCCATGTGACTGGGGTGTTTACAACTTGTCTTTCTCTCCTCTTTTCTCCCCTGCTTAGTAAGGATTAAATTCACAGGGCAGTTTTTGTGTTGTTGGAAAACACTTTCTCCTCTCTGGGACTCGATGTTTGTCACTGAGGATGATGGACACTTCAGACTTTGTTTGAATCTCTTGATTGTTTTGACCCCTTCCAGAAATCTGACACAAACAGGATGAGCTCACAAATCTAATTCCCAAAGGACACCAGGATTAAAGGTTGCCCTTGTTTGTTCTTTGCTTCTCACAGCAGTTGGAATGAGTTTGATAACGTGGTGTCATTTTTAGCCAGTGCTGGGCACCCCAGGCTTGTGCACCAGTGAAAATTGAGGGGATTTTCTCCCCTCTCTCTTATTGATGCACTGAATGAGGAGTTTGAATTTCCAATGTGACAGCTCTTGGGCTGTCACAGACCCACAGGGAACCCAGCACTGCCAAGGCTGCCACTAACCCATGTCCCCAAGTGCCACATCCACACAGCTTTTAAATCCCTCCAGGGATGATGATTCCACCACTGCCCTGAGCAGTCTGTTCCAATGCTTTACAACCCTTTCAGTGAAGAAATTTCCCCTGATACCCAACCTAAACCTCCCCTGGCACAACTTGGGGCTGTTTCCTCTTGTCCTGTCGCTTGTTCCCTGTGAGAAGAGCCCAACCCCCCCCAGCTGCATCAAAACAGACCCAGGAGTGTTGAGAGCTTGGAAAATCCTTGTCTTTGAAAATGAAACTCCTTCCTATCTCACACTTCTCAGACAGTGTAGCTGAAGGGCCCTGAATGTATGGATCCATTCCTGGTGTTGATCTATGGCTCCAGGTTCCTGTTGCCCTTCCAGAGCCTGCAGTGGGGTTTGTGCTGACTGAACAAACCAGCCCTTACCCACCAGAGCAAACCCAGTGACATGATCCTAAAACTGCCCCCTGCTGCCTGCACAAAGCTGTCTTTTCACTGTATCAGTCCCTTTCCAGGAGCAATTAAAACCCCCTGGAAGGTTGTGCCTTGTTGTGGTTTTGATTGTAGCATAAAGATAAGGAACAAGGAGAAATCCTCTGTGCCCAACGAGACCACGTCCCTCTGTCTGTTGTCTGTGTCCTCTGGAGATGCTTAGATTGTGAAATTCTCCTCCAGTGAAGAGTGTGATATCAATCAGTCCTCTAGGATTAAATCCCACAAAGCTTGTACCTGGGGGGAATTTCTATGAAGATGTTGACACAGCAGGCAGGATTCAGGCTGGTCTCTTATCTCAGTGATGCTTCCACACTGTGCATGAGGGATGCACTGAAAGAGGTTTGACTGAATTATGTGAACAATTTTGGGGATTCATCTTCTTTTTAGTGGGAGCATTCTGTTATTTCTGAATGTCTGTTTAACAGAGAAACTTATCTGTTGTGATTGGACAAGGGTAGAGGTTTTAAACTAAAAAAAAAAACATGAAGTTACATTAGATATTGGGAAGAAATTGTTCCCTCTGAGAGTGGTGAGGCCCTGGCACAGGTTGCCCAGAGAAGCTGTGGCTGCCCCTGGATCCCTGGAAGTGTCCAAGGCCAGGCTGGACGGGGCTTGGAACAACCTGATCTAGTGGAAGGTGTCCCTGCCCATGGCAGGGGGTGGGACTGGGTGGTTTTTAAGGTCCCTTCCAACCCAAACATTTCTAGAATTCTGTTCCCCATGATGATGCTGCTGGAGGGAGGAGTTCTCCTGAATCTGCAGATTGTCAGTGAAAACTCTTTTCTGTTTTGACTGTTTAAAACCAAGATGAAATGTGTGCTGGTGTTGACAGTGCTGGTGTTTCTGGGTGGTCTCAGATGGCAGGTCCAGCATTCCCATTCCAAAGAGCAGCATCCAGCCCATGTCCAGAGCCAGAGTGTGGCCCTGAACCCACAGTCCTCCGTGTGCAGTGGGACTTGTGTCTGACACCACATCCCTGCAGCATTAGGATTAACTCTTTCCCCAAAAATTATTACTTTACAGCACTGAGGGTGAAGTATTTGCTCATATCCAATCACTTTGTGGAATTAAAAAGGTGGGAATTTTGAGAAACCTGCCTGGGCAGGTGCTCCCTGCCCCTGTGGGGCTCTGGGAAGGGGGTTGTTTTGGGGTCTCTTTGGGACTGGGCAATTTTTCACAAGCTGGGAGGGAGGTTTCCCCTTTTCCTGGGCAAGAGGAAAGCAAAAGGAGACACAGCTGGTCTGTTTGGGAGTCTCATTTCATTTCTGAATTCAGGGAATCATTACAAACCTAATTTACTTTGAGATTGGATTTTCTAAGGTGCGACTCTTGTGTGAGCTGTTTGTTTTTCTCATCCCTCTGGAGGTTCCTGCTCTGTCCTTTCCACAGAGGTTTTCCCTGTGTGTGGAAGTGTTTTATACAATAACCCTCTCTGGTTTGGGGTCTGTGCAAAGTGACCAGTCTGTGAAGGAGTTCGTGACCTGCTCCAGAAAGAAGATCAATGTTTTGGGGTGCAGGGGGCTGGGACACAACTGTGTGTTCTGCAGGATTTATCCCATGGGGGATTAGGTGTCCATGTGGCATTGCTTGCAGCCCTGTGGTGTGGCAGGAAATGTGGGAATTCTGGGCCTTTCTTGAAAGCTTATTTTCCCTTCAGGGCGTGTTGATGTACCAAAGTCAGCAGGAACCCCAAACCTGGGAGGCCCCAGACGTCCGAGAGCCACATTTACATGCTGGGAAAGACCCTGTTGGCATGCCCAGCAGTAGGATAAATTTTCTTGAGGAAGTTCTTTCAAAGGAGAACTTAAAGAGCTAAAGGAAAAAGTCCCATTTCCCCCTTTGGCTGCTGTCCCTGTCCCCTCTGGCAGCCAGCAGGGTGAGAGGTGGCCCTGCCCGTGTCCCTGTCCCTCTTCCACCGTGGCTTTCCTTGGACACAGAGCTGTGCCAGGTCCAGGGGGTCAGTGTGGGGTTGGCACTGCTGCTGTGCCATGTTTGGACGTGGTGCTTGTCCCCTGGATGTCACCCCGTGGTGTTTTATTTGTAAGGAAAGGATGACTCAGTTAAAAACAAAGGCATCACTTTTCGCATGGAATATCCTCCTCTCACCTGCAACCAGAGCTCCTTTGGGCACAGAACATTGGCAATTCCTTAAGATCCTGGTTTGTTTCCTTTTTAAACTGCCTGATTCCATGTGCCTCGTGCCCCTCTGGGCCGGGGCTGTCACCAGGAGCTCAGCCTGTCCCAAAACACCCAAAAGGAGCCGCCCTGAGTTCCCGCTCCTGGTTCCGCAGGGCAGAGCAGGTCGTGGGGTGGAGGGGTGAGCAAGGAGCCTCCTGTTGTTTTGAATTTTTTTTAACCCATCCTCCCTGCCAAACGGCCTATTTTCTGCCCCTCATGGTTTCTGCCTAACAAATGGTGTTTCTTTTTTACAGCGTTATGATCCTGGACTTGTTGTGGTGATGGTAAACTTAGCAGTGGTAATTTTTTATTTTCAGACTGAATTACTCCTTTTGTCATCAGTGCACCAATGTTAGGCTTACTTTCTCTGTTGTAGCCATCATCCTTCTGCTTGGTCTTTCATTTTCCTTTCCTTTCCTTTCTTTATGCACACTTGTCTGATCCTTGTTCATTAAAGGGTATTGCTAAGAAGGGATGTTTCTGTTTGTGTTAGAACTGCCAAAATCAGTTTAAACATAAATTTCTAATACTGTCCAAACTTGATTTTTTTTTCTCCCCCCCAACACGATGGGCACTAGCACTTGCTACTGCAATTTCCAAATGGATTTTTGAATTAAAAAAAAAAAACCAACAAAAAAACACCAAAAAACTTTGACTGCCTTAGAAGGCAAAAGTACTGATGCATTGTTTGTGTACAGGGGTTTACCAGGGCAATGAGGCTGCATCCAAAGATGTCCATTGCTGGAGAAACAAAGAAACAAACAACAACAAAAAAAAACCAAACCAAAAAAAGCTCGAAAAACAATTTAAATAATAAATTGTTGGCACCTGGTGCCAGCCATTCCATTTGGGTTCACCACTTACCAGTAAATCCCTGGCTGAGACGTTATGAAAGTGATATTGCACTTAGGAAGTCATTTTTATAACCTGTCTTTGATTTGGTCCTTTTGCTAAAAATTGCAGTCACTGCTTACTGTATTATACCATTGGGCGTGAGAGGAACCCTGTCAAACCTTGATACCCAAAACAAGGCTCAATCCAAAGTATTTTGGGTGAACGTGGTCGCTGATTTTGGACCTGATGGATACCTGCCTGTCAAATTCCTGGGCGTATCAACAAATCCATAGAGCAACTAATTAAGTGGATTTATTTGATTTATTTCTGAATAAAAACCATGCCTCTGTACTTTAAAGTTCAAAAGCCCCTCTGGGGCTGTGGCTTTGGCAGGAATTAGAGCTGATGCTGGCAAAGTGTTCCCACCTGTCCAGGTTTTCCGAGGCATTTTTAAAGACTTGGACCTTTTGCACGTGGAATCTTTTTGGCACGATTCAAACCTGTGGATCTTTTAGCCCAAAGGTATAATACCTGTGTATGTGTGTATAACAAAACAGTTGTTTACACCAAACAAGAGCAATAATAAGGGAAGTAAACATTCTGTTTTTTCACTCAAGGTATGCACCGGAGAAGGTAAGTACTTTGTTCAGTGGGTTACATCACAACCAACAGTGCCAGTTGTGATGTAAAAATCAAACATAATAA
>NW_021940764.1:2631062-2649670 GCF_001715985.3 Manacus vitellinus
GGTAGGAAAATTCACATTGATCTCAGTGGCATTATTTATACCAACTGGCCAATAGGGAAGAAAAGAGAATCCAACTCTTTTTTTTTAAAGAAAAATAAAAAAAAATCTCCAGCATAGTTTGATTAGTTCAAAGTCAATTTTCTTCGCAACTAGTCCTTTTCACAGCTTACAGGTGACACAGGAGTGCCAGAGCATCTCCTGGGGGGCAGGTGGCACCCACCTGGCCGTGGCTGAAGGAAGTTTGGCATTCCTTGCTCCTGGGGAGGGACAAAAGCTGGTGGGAGGGAGGCTTCCACACCCTTTACAGGGAAGTCCTAAGTGATTATTCATGAGCTAGAGCAGCAAAATGTGTTTAACAGCCTCTTCCCTCCTGTGGGAAGGTGAGGAGCACCTCTGGCCCCATGTGGAAGCCGTGAGGGACACGGGGGAACGTGAACCACGAGAACATTTTACGTGGCCAGTTCTTGTTGAGAAAAGCCCTTTGTGAGTGCTGGGGGTGCAGGTTTGGCTGTAAGCTGTGAGAATGGCTCGTGTTTGGTTCACTGTAGCTTTCTGGTCTCTGCACTCCAAGGCAAGATCTCTAACCACCCAAACCCAATGTGTACACGAGCTGCGGTGCCGGGCTGCTCCTGATGCCCCTCTGTGTGTTCCTCTTCCAGGGAGGACGGATCCCATCCCTATCGTCGTCAAGTATGATGTCATGGGCATGGGCCGCATGGAGATGGAGGTAAGGTCACCTCCACCTGCCCCCTCAGCCCTGCATGGCTCTTGGGGACGGGTGGGGAAGGCAAAATGAAAACATTTCAAAGTGGCATCAAAGATAACAGAACAACTTGCTCTTAAATTGACACAGTGAGAAAACACTTCTCAAAAAACACTTCTCAAACGCTTCTCCTCTCTGTTTATCCACGGGGATCTGAGTTCTGGGGTCTGGATGCTCCCCAAAATCCCTGAGCTCTGTGATTTCCCCCCCACCCAAAGCTGAGGTTGCCGTTGGCATGGACAGGACCCTCCACCTCGTGTGCATTAATGACCCGTTTTACGCAGCGAAAACGCAGCACAACATGCAGAGGTTCTGTTTCAAACCTCATGGTTTTTAAGCTGTGCATTCTGGCAGTGGGAGTGCAAAGTATTTATGGGACAAATTGCATCTCTTCTCTCTTTTTTTTTTTTTTAAAAAAAAGCTTGACTACGCCGAGGATGCCACAGAGCGGAGGCGAGTGCTGGAGGTGGAGAAGGAAGACACCGAGGAGCTGAGGCAGAAATACAAGGTACAGAAAGGGGGGCATCAACATCAGAGTGTCCGTGGGCTGACTGGGAAAAGATTTGTTCTGATTTCTTCTCCTTAGGCTGCTGTGATGGTGGCAGGAATTAAGTGTTCTGTCATTGTTGAGATGATTTGTATTTTAACAAACTGGTTATTCACTTCCTGGCGTTAACCTTGGTGTTTGTTTAGCTGCTGAAGAGCTCCAGGACACCAGCAGGGCTTTTCTCTGTGTGCTTTGCTGCTGTTCTGGAAAAAAACAGTTTTATGGTGAGCAGGACATTTCCTTCCCTGTGCCCAGGGCTGCCAGATTTTTCTAGTGGACCTGCCATGTTGTTAGTGCAAAACCTGCAGAGGGGCTGGGAGGGAGGAGGTGTTGTCTTGTGAGTGGGGCATTATTGCATAAATCCTGCTTAATTTGGAAGGGTAGGAAACAGCTCCAGCTTGGAGAAATCAATGGGCTGTAGTTCTTTGGAAGAATTGCTCTGCCAACATTAAAAAAAAATAATGATTCTATATTTCCATGGGGTTTACAAAACCTGAGGGGTTATTTTGTAAGCTGGAAGCTGATAAAAATGAGCTGTGGTGTTGGGGTTGAGCGTGACATGCTGGAGCTTTCTTGGATTAGCTGTAACCAGGTTCTCTGTGGGGACCTGGTCTTTGCTGGTCCTTTAATCCACTCGTCCTCTTCCCAGCCCATCAGGTTTTAGGAAAACCTTCAGTTGTCCTGAGACTGGGGAAGTACCAGGGTTGAGGAAGAGCCTGAGACATCCAAATGGAGTGTCAGAGTTGCATAAATTTTATTTCTTTCAGAAACAATGGAAGAGTAGTTTCAATTCCATTAAAATTAAACATAACCTTGGCAAATCTAAAATTCCATTTCCCCAGCTGAACAGTTAATTCTGCAGGCAGTTTGTTCAGCTACAAAAATTTATAGCCTCATTTCTTCTTTTTTTTATTTGGGCCCTTGACTTGCTCAGTCAGTGAACTGCAGGTTTTTGGGTGCCCATAAGGGCTGTGAATTCCCCGTGCCTGGAATTGTTCAAGACCAAGTTGGGCAGGGCTTGGGTCAACTTGGGATAGTGGAAGGTGTCCCTGCCCACAGTAGAGGGTGGAAGTGGATGCTTTTAAGGTCCTTGGTTTTAAAGTCCATTCCAATCCAAACTATTTGAGGATTCTGAAGTTCTTGTAGTTTACAATTCTCTTTTCAAATGCAGCTGAATTTGTGTTGCTCTGAGACTCTTTTCTCTTCCTGCCCTTATCCAGCCCGGGCATATTCCAGGAGCTCTGGAGCAGCAGCAGCAGCCTCTCCCACCTCCAGTGGGTTTTTATTATCATGCTTCATCCTTACCCCTTGCATTTTGATATTAATCTGTGCAAAATCTCTGCAGTCCTTATTTTTGCATTGCTCCACAGGAGGCCATTATGTAACTGTGCATCCTGATTAGCCATTCAGGGAGCCTCAGAGGAATTCGGGATAACTCTGCAGCCAAGAAGCAAGCCATAAATGTTCTTTAATTCCCTCCTTTTGTATAGATTCTGATCATTCAAATGGCTGAGTTTCATTGTTCAGCCACGGGATGCTTGCTCAAAAAAACCTACCCATGGTGCAGGAAGCTTGTTCTGGGATTCAGAGGAACGTTAAACCTCAGTGTTCTGTGGATCTCACGCTGCTCTGTTTTCCTTTCTTGTCTTCCTGGGGACCTGCTTCAGGCTCAAACCTCCAGATTTGTTGATTTTTTTTTTCCTCTTTTTTCTTCTTAACAAGGGCATCTGGTAATAGATGGAAGCAGGAAGTTGCAATACATCTCTTTTATTTAGGAGGTGAACAGTGCTTTAAATTGAAAACAACCCCAAACATTAGCACAGGAATTTTTCAGATATTTTTTTTCCCCCTCCTCAGGTGCTGAAATTTTTTACATAAATTTTGCATCATATAAAACATGCTCAGTAGTGTTCTTTTAATGCAGTTTTGATGTGGTAACTGGGAGATAAAACATATTGCCTTGAACAAGATCTGAACTGAAAAAGAAAAAAAAAATATTGCACAGTTTATCTCTCTTAAATATTTGCTGCTTCCTCTTGCTGGGCAAGGAAGCTTCCCATGAGAAGTTTGTATTGAAGATGGAAACACTTAAACCCTTCAGTGCTTTTTCTCTAATGTTAGGCTATTTTTTTTGTATAGATCTCTTTATTCCAGTTGAATTGCCTGTGGGAAGTGGCTATTTGGGATGTGCTGCTGCAATGGGCTTTGGGATGTAGCATTTGCAGCTGGTTTTGAGTAAGAAGCACCTCCTCAGAGTAAACCTTCCCCAGTGCTTGTGCAGAGTGGTGATGTTTTATTAATTCTGCTGGTGGGGCTGTAATTGAGCCAGCCTGGCCAGGGGAGGGGCTGCTTTGCCCTCAGGTTGCTGTGTCTGAGCTGGGGCTGTGCCCTGGGGACAGGGCTGGGGAGCAGCACAGGCTCCTTCCAGCACCTGCATTTCCAGCCACTACAGCCACCTGAGGGACTGGGATTGCCCCAGAGTCCCAGAGCTTGTGCCCACCCCAAACCTGTAGCTAAAGAGGGCAGGATGTGACTGTTGCCAATCCAGACACCACCTCTGCCTGCAGTTTGGTTTTCCACCTATAAAGACGCTGAATTATAAGGAAACAAATCCTGTCTGCAGCCTTCAAGGTGGTCTCCTTCCCCCTGCTCATGAAATGCAGCTCCCTGTGCCCAGTGTGATCCCTGTGTCTGGGCTCAGCCTGATGGACAGTGTTGCTCCTGGGAAGGTTTCACTGACAGGGAATCTACTGGGGTGGGTTGGGCTCCTTGGTGTCTGAGCAGTGATTCCCAGCTGGAGCTGCATTCCTCCCTCCTGAATTCAGGCACACAAACCAAGATCAAGCAGGCAGCTGTTAGCACTCAAAATGGAGGAAGCACCAGCATTTGAAGTTCTGTTCCAAAGGCAGGAATCCTCCTTGGTTTGATGTGTTTGTGCATCTCACACGCTGCTGGTGCGTTTGTGGGCGAGCTCAAGGCTTTGAACCTCTCCTTGGAGCACAGACAATCCCACAGGCTCTCCTGAGGCAGAGCTGCCTTCCCCTGTCGGTGCTGGAGGCCTTGTTTTAAGTCTGTTTTAGTGATACCTGTGCTCTGACAAGGTGATATTCTGTGTAAGAAATGCAGTCGGTGGCATTGCAAAGTTCTGGAATCACACCTGTGAATTTGCAAAGACTGCTCAGCTTGATAAACTGGGCTCAACAAGGCCAAGTGCCAGGTCCTGCTCTTGGATCACAACAACCCCATGGAGCGCTCCAGGGTGAGGGAAGAGTGGCTGGAAAGCTGGAAAAGAACCTCAAATCCTTGGTTTAGTTTTGGGCCCCTCACAACAAGAAAGACATTGAGCGTGTCCAGGGAAGGGAACAGAGCTGGGGAAGGGGCTGGAGCAGCAGGAACAGCTGAGGGAGCTGGGGGGGCTCAGCCTGGAGAAAAGGAGGCTCAGAGGGGACCTTCTGGCTCTGCAACCCCTTGACAGGAGGGGGGAGCCAGGGGGGGTCGGGCTCTGCTCCCAGGGAACAAGGGACAGGAGGAGAGGGAACGGCCTCCAGCTGTGCCAGGGGAGGGGCAGGTTGGACATCAGGAGGATGGAAACCCTTCCTGGAAAGGGTTGTCAGGCACTGGAAGGGGCTGCCCAGGGAGTGGTGGAGACCCCATCCCTGGAGGTGTCCAAGGAAGGACTGGACGTGGCACTGAGTGCTCTGGGCTGGGGGACAAGGTGGGCATCGGGCACAGGTTGGACTCAATGATCTTGGGAAGTCTTTTCCAATCTGATTGATTCTGTAATAAATATAACCATCAATATACTCTTAAGTTTTTCTGAAACACTATTTTTCCTTGAAGGACTAACTCCTCATCTTCCAGTCTGTTTTACAGGATGTTTAACAGAAGCATTTTTTATTAATATTTTAGGATTATGTTGATAAAGAAAAGGCCATTGCCAAGGCTTTGGAAGACCTCAGAGCAAACTTCTACTGTGAACTCTGTGACAAGCAGTATCAGAAGCATCAGGAGTTTGACAACCACATAAACTCTTATGACCACGCTCACAAACAGGTAACCAAGTGCTGATAGCACAGTTCACCAGTCTGATGTTCATCGTGGTGGTCTTGTCTGTGGTTAATACTTGGAATTTCCCTGGTGTATCTGTTTTCCTTATAACTCCAGGAATAGGTGTTTTGTGTTGCTGGGTAAGATTTTTATGCATTTAAAAATCCAAAACAACAGAGAAACCCCAAACCCCAATCCACGATTGGCATCAAGGAGCCCCAGTTCTGAGAGACCCAGGGGCAGGAATGGGCTACTGTTAAACTGGGAATAGAACATGTGGATATGGATGGCTCCCAGTTCACTTTTAGCACAGTACAGCTTTGGGGAGTGATGATACACCATGTGTGAGTATTTTAGTACTTCAGTCTGTGTTCTGTTGAGTTACTGAAAACAGACCAGGAAATAATGGGCTGTGTCAGAGGAGCACTTCCCAAATCCTGTAACCCTCAGGAGAAGGCGGATTCAGTGTCTGTGTGGAGCTGGCTTTGTTCCCAAGGTAGGGATGTGTTCACAGGGTATTTCACACTGCACAGTAAATAATAAAAAGTTCATGTGTTAGCCTGGTCTGTTTGACCACTTAAGCTGCTAAATGAGATGTAACTGCACAGCAGACAGTGGTTTTGGGCTCACCCAGAGCTGGAATGGCTCAGAGGAGGGTTTTGATGTTCCTAGTCATAAATTCTAACAACACAATCATTAAAATGCTGATACCTCATGGAGGATGTGCTGTAGAGTACTAGAGCTTGCAAAATAGCAGTGAACAGCTTAAAAACAGGAATAGGGCATTAGAATATGATTTTTTTGTGTGTGGATTAAATGTAGGCTGTGATAGTATTCCAAGTAGATTCTGTAAGGGAGTCTTAACAAGAATTCTCGTGGCAGGGCAGTTTTCTGTGGCCAAGTTTGGTTTAGTGGAATTCAGAGCAGAAATGCCTTCATTCACTTTGTGTTGGGCAAAGGGCTGTTTTGGCACAGTCCTGACACCTGAGAGCTGTGAACTTCACCTGAAGGTTTCCATCAGCTTGGCTGAAACTCGAGTGCAACGACCTGCATTTATTTAGGAGGTGGAAGGACCTGTTTGTGTCACATTCTCAGTGTGCTGATGCAGCATAATTATGTCAGCTCCTGTTCAAACCCTCGGTGACTAATGGGGGACTGACGTGAGCCTGGCAAGGCCCAGAGCTGTTCCAGCACCTGGAGATGCTGTGAAGGAAGAAACAAACCTGTGGAAGCAACCACCCCTCGTTGGTATAAAAGGAGTGATCAGCAGGAGTGACCTGAGAGAAAAATGTCTTGTAGACACACAGGGTGGGGACATCTCATCAGCAGGAAGAATTTAGGGGTTGCTGATTATTTTGAGAGGAATTATGTTCTTGGATAATTCCATCCGTTGCAGTCACTTCAGGCAGGCTTTGGAGCAAATGAGCCTCCAAACTGTGGCTGCATCACCCAGCATTAATTTCCAGTTACAGAGGGATTTAGACAAAGAAGCAATCATGCTTTGCTTAGGGAAAAAATTGCTTGTCCAGCTTTGTGTCAGGCTGAAATGTGTGTGACCCTGTTGGGTCTGTGTCCAGGGAGTGAACTTGAAACTCCAGAGACATAATGAGAGTGAATTTCCATAAGTAACATCATCTCACTGCTGTGTCCAGTCTAAATTTTAAGGTAGTTTAATTAAAAAAAAAAAGCAAAGCTGTACTTTTTATATGTTGCATGTTGATGTTTCACAGTTTGCCTTTTTGGACAAGAAGGCAAGGTTACAGAAAGGGGAGCACAAAGTTTTTGAGGAAAACCAGAAAGTTTTCTTCAAAGTAGGCCACTCAGTTGGCTTTCCTGGAAAGATGAGCTGCTACAGTATCTTAGATAGTTACAGCAACCTGGCTTGGTATAATGTTATCTGCAGTATTTTGCCTTCTCAGTGGTAATTTTTGAGGCAACAGAGCTCGTTTTTCCCTTTTTCTTGGCTTGATTTCCCCAGGATCATTTTTGCTTTTAAGTATTTTTAGTTCCACATCCCCTGACGTTGAAGTGTTTGCTTATCCCTCTGTGGTGCAGCGAGCCACAGGCTGTCCCTGTAAATAGATGTTCCATCCTCAGATCCCTTTCTGCTCCCCAGTTATAAAGACACTGTCTTGTATTCCAGGAAGGAACTCAAGATTATTGCCAAACAGGGATGATAGGTAAGTGTATTGATCCCAACCGGATAAATTTTGGACCCACCAAAATTGTGCCAACACCAAACAATTAAAGGGGAGGTTTATTCTATCATTTCCTGGCTATCCTGTTTTTTTAGAGCATTTGGCTCCATCTAAATCAACCTCAACACCAAGTTTCTATCCAAAAGGCAGAATTTCCTTACCTGGGAAAACAACCTTCCATTTATTCTCACAAACCTGTTTCAGTTGCTGTATTTTAATCCATCCTGCTGGAGGTGTGCAATGTTGTTCCCTAGCTTTTTTTTTAATTAGTTTGATAGTTGAGATGAGAAGTGCAGCTGTTTTAAAGACCTGTAACCTTCTGGTCACCCTCTGGTCCCTCTTGGGGGAAGTCAGAGGACTAAAAGCAACTGGAGTGGGTGCAGATGGCACTGCAGGAGGGACAATAAGCTCAGTTCCCTCACAGATCCTTCAGTGAGCAACTGGAAAAGTCTTTAACCATGGATCTCATAACTTCTTGTACCCTGGAAAGCTGCTGATGTCTTTAGTGGTGGTTTTTTTAGCTGTAAGATCTTGAGCTAAGGGCCTGGTAGGTTATGAAGGGTCCTGCCTCGGATGGTGTCCAGTCACAGTTGTCAACAGAGTAATAATGAATAAAAGTGCACAGAAAAAAGGTGGAAAATGTTGGAAGAAAACTTTTGCAGCTAGAGAGGAGCTTGGGTGGTGAATATGGACCCAGTGTATTTCCCTGGAAGTGTCCAAGGCCAGGTTGGAGAGGGCATGGAAGGTGTCCCTGCCCATGGCAGAGGGTGGGACTAGATGGGCTTTGAGGTCTTTTCCAACCCAAACCAGTCTGTGATTCTGTGATTTTTGTACTACTTTTCTATCCTGATCCTTGGGAGCTCCCACAGTCCTGGAGCACTCTGGGCTCAGTGGGAATGTGCCCTTAGGGCATTACATCCAAGTGGGCCCTTAATTCCATTTGGGGTTTTGACATCAAGATAGAAACTCCACCTTAGGTCTGTGTGAAGATGAGGGTGGGTGCCCTTACCTGGGGCTGTACCCAGTGTGTGTATTCCTGTCCAATAAACCTGGGTGTGCAGGGCCCAGCACTTGGAGCAGCCTGCAGAAGGTGTTACAGTTGGAATTACCTGAGGTGTCAGTTCTGAACCATTTCCAGTCAGCCTTTACTGTGAGGGTTTTTTAACAAGCCAAGAACTTACAGAATCTCACACCCAGGCACTCCTTTCCTGCTCGTGCCCCTGCTGAGGGGTTCAGCTGTTTACTGAGTCACTGACCCAGCAGAATCAAAACATTCCCCTGTGAAAAACAAACGTGTTCCTGTGTGAACCTGTGCCAGGTTCCCTGGGAGAATGTAACCAGGACTGAAATGAAGGCTTTTATGTAGCTTTTTCCCCCCTTGAAATGTGTGTTGTTTTGGATGTGTAGATGATTAATTCTGCACAGATTCTCTCTGTTAAAGGACAAAGGGAATGTATTTCCATAAAGAAGTTCTTTGGGAAACAGGGTGGAGCTAAGAACTGAAACTACAGATCTGCAGTTCTCTTTGTGCCCTAATTATCTGCATCTTTGCTTCTAATGCTGAGAGGGAGGGATCTGTTAAAGCACAAAAGAATTACCAACACAGTCACTGCTGGGGTGGATGAAGACTCTTAAATCCAGAGCCTGAGTCTCCTGGTTTGGGGAGACTTAGACTTGTGCTTTCCAAAAACTTGGGCCTCCAAGCACAGCTTAAATGGAGAAGGCTGAGGAGAGAATCTCTGAGGTACTTGGTGTTACATGGGAGATTCTTCCACCTCAGAAATGCCTTATCCTCAAGAAATCCCACTAATTGACTTTTAAGGGGCTGCAAAAGAGCTGGAGAGGGACTTTGGACAAGGGCCTGGAGTGACAGGCCAAGGGGGAATGGATTTAAGCTGGGAGGGAGTAGGTTTAGATTAGATAGATGTTAGGAAGAAATTGTTCCCTGTGAGGGTGGGCAGGCCCTGGCACAGGTTGCCCAGAGAAGCTGTGGTTGCCCCTGGATCCCTGGAAGTGTCCAAGGCCAGGTTGGACGGGGCTTGGAGCAACCTGGGCTGGTGGAAGGTGTCCCTGCCCATGGCAGGGGGTGGCACTGGATGTTTTTTAAGGTCCCTTCCGACCCAAACCATCCTGTGATATTTTTCTTAACCCAGTTCTGGTTGTTCAGCTGCTCATTTGCTGAGGACAGACACATTTGGAGAGGAGCACTTAGACATGGAGAATGTTCAGTAAAACCAGCCCTCAGCATACCAGGCCTGGAGTGTGATTCCAGTGTGATTCCAAGGGTTGCCAACCTCCTGCAGGGCAGAGCTGGGGTCACTGGGCCATCTCTGTCACATTATCATATTTTTTCCTAAGTGGAAAATGTGGTGTCAGAGAAGAAATTAAGATGCAATAAAAGCAGCATTTGCAGGCCATTTCCTCTCTGCTCCTTTTCACTTCATTAATGAGCATGCAAAGAATGTTGATTACCAAATACCAAAGATAGGCCAGGCTTGTGTTCTCACTTGGATAAAACAATAAAGGTTGCCATCCTTGGAGCTTGTGTTTAGCTGATGGTGTCATTAACTCCCAGAAGCTGATGTGGCAAAGAATCAAGCAGACATCAAAAGTTCAGAAAGCCAGACATCTGCTGGCATGGAATGAGAAGTACATTATTATTAGTAGTATTAGTATTAGTATTATTACTAGTATTATTACTACTATTATTATTATTATTTTGTTTAATGGAGATTTGCAGATTTGAGAACAGTAGCAGGGGAGGAGTTGGCTCTGATGCCACAGGAGTCCTGTCTCCAGCTCTGTACGTGGATCAGGTCTCACCATCTCCTCAGTTTGAGGTTTGGCATGAAAGTCTCAGATTTTCAGGTCTGTCAAGGGGCTTTTGTATTGTGAGAATAACATGATCTCCTTTTGCTCTGCACTTTTAGCCCAGGAATGTCTCCCAGAGGGCCTCAGTTCAGTGGTACTGCAGGGCTCTGTCACCTCAACTGAGAAGATCCATTTCCTGCTGGTTCTGAACCTGTGAAGCTCCACACCCCAGCTGGGTACTGGGGAGGTCTCACCTGAGACCACCTCACCAGCAGAATCTGGGGTGTGCTGAGTGATTTCAAGGCCCCAAGCCTTTCAGGGAGTGTTGGGACAACGCTCTCAGGCACAGGGTGTGATTTTGGGGTGTCCTGTGCAGGGCCAGGAGTTGGACTCGATGATCCTTGGGGGTCCCTTCCAGCTCAGGACATTCTGTGATGATTCTGTGGCTTTCCTGTTAGAATAGTTCCTGCTCCCCCCCCTTTGTTTCCCCATTTTGCTGTGCCTGTGCTGGGCTCTGGAGCTTTTCAGAGATGCTGCAGGGCAGCTGGTTTAAGCTGATTTGCAGGGAATTGTAAGGTGATGGTGGATTTTGCCAATTTGGCCCCTCCTGAGCCACGCAGGGATCGGGAGATAATCCATCACTGTGGCCTCTTTGTGCTGGAGTCCGGACATAGCTGCAGATTTGATAACAAACCTGCTCTTCAGGAGCTCCATTTGCACTCCTGGGGAAATGTAGAGATGATGATTTTGTTAGAAACAAGGCTGAAAACTTAAAATACTCTTCTTTGTTACAAAGCTGAGGGGGGTGGCAGCTATTAATAAAACACAGGAAGGCTGGAGGTAGTGAAGTGCTGCTTCCAGAGTGTGGAAATCTGGAGAAACTTCATATAAGTGCTGGTGATTTGTGTCCTAATGTGCTGGTCACTCACTCACTGGTGTGGCCCTTCTGACAGCTGAAGCAATAAACCAGCAGAGTAATATTCCTTGGCTTGATTGTTGTTATCATCTGACAGCTTGAAAATACGTTACTGCTTCCTCAGAAAACACACTGCCTGTGGAGCAAAAAATGCCTCCTAATTTTGAAATCCTATAGCAGCATGAAGCTTGTGTTTGATTTAATACAGGTTGGTGGCTTTAATCCTGTTGAAAAAATCATAGTCTTGCTCAGCACTATGAGAAGACTTTAAAAAGGCAGGATTCACCCTAAGAAGGTGGTTTCCCAGGGCTCCTTTTGGAGGGGAGAAGCTGCCCAAGGATGATGGAGTGGCTGTGTTAAATCCTTGTTGAAATTTCTCTGCTGTGCTGGGGGAAGGGGCAGTTCTGTGGCTGTCCAGCCTCCCTCACACTCAAACACATGGTGCAATCCAAAAAGGAATTTAGAGGTTTTGGAGGATTGGAATAATGAACCCTTGCCTTGGGATTAGGTGGAAATTTCTTTAATGTAAGCCTGGCTTAAGTCTCTGTTTAGTTCAGATGACTTTCTGGGAAGGCTGAGGCCTGGAGTGTATGAGAAGCATTTCAGTGCTCCATGCTGGAAAATTGTACTTCAGGCCTGGAATTGCTTCTCCCCAGTCAGGAGAAGTTCTGGCTATTTTCAGAGTTCCATTATTGAGTTGTTTTTATGGATGAGCAGTCTGGGCTCATGTTGTCCCCCTTTTCCCTACCCCAGGGTGCATTTATGGAAGATAATGCAGTCCAGGCAGGTCTCTTGCAAACTCGAGGAGTCATTTCCAATGATGGGTGCATTGTTTTAGGGCAGTCAAATAAGCTGAACTATGTTACATTCCATATTTTACATTCCCAAGGAGCTGGCATGGTGCATTTGTGGAGCTTTTCTACCCTGTACTTCCCCCAGCAAGACCCTTCTTCCTTCTGGCTCCTGTGTGACAAAAAGAAACTCAGCCTTGAGATCTCTTAGTCCTGTGTAAAGCCAGACCAGCTTTTCCCCAGTTTGAGGAGTAGCAGATTCTCAGCAGCCTCAACACCACAGTCAGTGGTTTGTCACCCTGAAGGGCACAGGTTTGGGTGCAGCTGGAGGTTGCTGTGGTGGATATTGTGGGGTTACAGTGCTTTGGGGTGGTTCATTTGCTTCACACCTCTAATTTTTAAGTGCTGAGAGTGGGAGGTTGGGGCTGCAAAGACACACAAAGGTCAGCATTTAAAAAAGGGTATTTAATTCTGTTTGCATTCAAATTGCCACGTAGTGAAGGCAGGAGAGCTCGGGGGCAGCTGCATTATTCCCAACAACTCTGAGCCCACTTTGTGTCCCTGGAGGTGATCAGGGGCTGGAGGGGGTTCTGGGTGCACCATCACACCTTCCTCTTGAAAGGGAAAGGTCACAGTTCATGTCTGGTCTAAATAGCTGGGTCATATTTTTTTCCAAATGGGTGAGTGATCTCGAGACTTGGCACCAGCCCCCATTAAATAGTGTTGTCAGCTGTTGGTGGCTGTAACTTCCCGGAGCATTTCAGACACGCTTTCGAAATCAGCCTGAAAAAGCCGATGGCGTTGCTTTAGTCCCATCTAGTTGTGGTTTGGTTTTTTTTTCCTCCCTCTTGGAAAAAAAATTTACTCTTCAACGTTTAACATACACCACAAAACCCTTGAGCCCTTTACTTGTCCTGGTGAAAGTAGCTCTGCTGTTCCAGGTGGGATCATTGCTGTGTCCGTGCGTGTCCGTGTCCGTGTCCCCCCTCTCCAGACCCCCATCCTGGTCCTGTAGCTCTGCTGGCTCCTCTCCTGCTCTGTAGAGTAGCTGGCACCACACACCCACAGCTCTCTAGTAATGCTTGCTTGTATTTTTTTATTCTTTTTCCTCTCTTCCACTCTTGTTATATTTTTACTTTCTTTTTTTCTTTGTGATGTGACGTTTTCAGCTGATGTATTGAAAGCAAACCCTTCTAATTTTGGAGCCCAGATCACAAGAGTGAGTTTCTTTCTACTGGTGTCTGTAGCTGTATCTTCTTTGTGTGTCTTCCCCTCTGATTTTGGTAGCACCTCAACCACATTTAGTAAATACAATTAGGTAAGAGAATCCTCTGTCTCGTCCAGTTTTCCCTTTTTTCACAAAGCAATGTTCTCTTTACATTGGGCCAGCTTAATTCCTCTAATTTGAGCTTTGGGTTGGTTTCCAGATCCACTGTTCCTGTGTGTGGCAGGCTGACTCTGCTCCAGGAAAGGGGCAGAGTCAGCCAGCCAGAAGTATTTAGAATTCACCAGTGCTATGTACATCCTGTACGAGAATTGTTCCAAAGTGACTCCTGCTCCGAGTCCCATCAGTCTCTCAGGCCCTGCATGAAATGCCTGAAAAACATGAAACTTCTTTCAAAAGCTGAGTACAGGATGCATTCTGGAATTGAGCCTTTTGAAAGGGTTTTGAATTGTGCACTAAAAAAGAACAGTGAGTCCCTTCAGGATGGTAGAGGTCTGTCTTTGCTGCTTTCTGTTACTTCAACTTCTGTAGAGCACCCTAAAAAAGCATTGTGAATATCCACATATATTCCAAGGAAAACCAGCAGCCTCTTCTCCTAGTGCTCTGAGACAAGGACTTTCCAAAATGTTCTGAAGTCTTGGCTGTTTATTTTCTATTAAAATTGGCTACCTAGACTTCCTCAGTGATGTCAGGGTGTTTGAAATTCCTTGGCATTGTGTTTATTCCCTCATGATAAGATTTCTGGGGAACTCGGTGCTTCTGCCCCCCAAAGTACTCAACCCCAAGAGACCCTCCTGCATTTAGAGTAGTTTGTTTCTTGAGAGAGCATCTCAGAACTACTGTCAGGAAAGCAAGTAACTGGTTGTGGTGTATGTTGTATCCTTGATTTGCTTACAGAATCATTTGCATGGGGTTTTTGGCTCCTTCTCCAATGTAATTGGTACATTGCTTTTGTCAGATGTCATTCCTAGGTAACTCTGGCACCAGCTAATCCCTCCTGTCCTTTGGCCCGTGCTCCTCAGGCTCGTGTCATGCACTGTTTGTCAAGCACCCTGCAAGAGCAGCAAATAAACAATCCTCCTTTTTTTTCCCCCCTTTTCCTTCCAGAACTTGCTTGTTGCTTTGAAGTCAGCTTCGTTGTCCGTGCTAAAGATAACCAGTAACGTTGTTTGGAAAGGGATGTACACAGATGTGAAGTCTTAGCCAAAAGTGATCAGTGGTTGTGTTTTCCTTTAGCTGCTGGGCGGATGGCGCTGTGCTCCGTTGGGTTTGTTGAGCTGAGATGCTCTTGCTCCATCCTGGCTCAATAAATGTCCCTGGGGAGGGGTTTGACACCGTAATTTCCAGTGCTACAGCAACGAGATGCTCTTGGACGAAAGCACAAACAGCTTTGATCTGATCTGTCCCTCCTTTCTTTTGCCTCAGAGGTTGAAAGATCTCAAGCAAAGGGAATTTGCTCGCAATGTCTCTTCGAGGTCACGGAAGGATGAGAGGAAGCAGGAGAAGGCCCTTCGGCGCCTGCACGAGCTGGCTGAGCAGAGGAGGCAACCTGAGTGGTGAGTTTGGGTGGTCCCAAGCACCCTTAGAGCACCCTTGGAGCACGAGGGGGGCTGCAGCCCTGTGCTGTGCTGGCACTCCTGCTCCAGAATCCTGTGCAGATTCTGATGGTGAAGCTTCATGCTAACATTTAGGCTCATGCTGCAGTTTTGGTAAGAATGAATTCACTAAACTGATAATCCAGAGCATCCCCAAAGTGCTTTATCCATCAATATGTTTTCTTCAGTTATTTAATGTTATTAAAAATTCCAAGTGGCTGTATAATGTTATTTTTTGCGTGTGTGTGGGTACAAGAGCACTTGAACTGTGTAGGACTGTCTCAGCTGAGGCATCAATCCCGCTCCAGAGGTACATGGACACCAGTGAGCTGTTTTCTCTCTCTCCCCTGTTCCCACAGTGCTCCTGGAAGTGGGCCCATGTTCAGAACCACCACTGTGGCCGTGGATGAGGAAGGTGGAGACGACGACGATTCCGCGGCCAACAGCGGCTCCTTCGTCCAGACGAGTTCTGGCCAGGCTGCAGAGATGACTATGGACAGAGGCTTCCTGAACACTGGACAGGGTGTGATGCCAAGCCAGGCACCCTCCCAGGCAGCACAGGCCATCAGCTTTGGCATCAAGAGCTCTCTGGGGACTCCGCTGCAGAAGATCGGGGTGTCGTTTTCCTTCGCAAAGAAGACTCCAGTCAAGCTGGAGACCATCGCTTCTGTTTTCAAGGACCATGTGGAAGAGTCCAGCTCTTCAGATGGGGCAAAAGGGGATGAGAGGGGGTCTTCAGAGGCTGGCAGCCTGCAGAAGTCTGGGGAGGGAGAAGGCACCAACAATTCTGACGGCAAAGAGGACGATGACCAGCACGACAAGGACAGCGGGTCCCTGGCCAGCACCTTATCGAAACTGAAGAAGATGAGGAGAGAAGATGGACCAACGGCCATGGAACCAGAGTACTACCACTACATCCCCCCAGCCCACTGTAAAGTGAAGCCCAATTTTCAATTCCTGCTTTTCATGAAGTCAACCGAACAAATGGAAGCTGAAAATGTGAACAAAAAAAACACAAATGAAGTGAAAAAGGGGACTTCCCCCAAACCCAAACCTGGGAAGCACACGGAGAAAGCCACTGAGAGCACGGCGCAGCAGAAGGAGCAGAGTACTACTGAAACCACATCCCAGCAGGGCAAAACAGAGCCAAAAGACATCCAGGAGAATGAAAGTACAGAGGAGAGCAAACACCTTCCAGAGAGCAAACCCCCCGAGCCAGACACTGCTAAAGAAGCTGCTCCACCTGCCTCGGGCTGCAGAGATGGCTCTGAGGGACCAAAGCACCCGACAGGACCTTTTTTCCCAGTTCTGAGTAAAGATGAGAGCACAACACTGCAGTGGCCTTCAGAGCTGCTCATATTCACCAAAGCTGAGCCCTCTGTGTCCTACAGCTGTAACCCCCTGTACTTCGACTTCAAGCTCTCCCGCAACAAAGATGCCAAAGGGAAAGGGGCAGAGAAATCCAAGGATCCGGGGGGACTTTGTAAAGACAACACTCAGAGCACAGAGTCTGGTGAGGTGAGCAAAGCCAAGGAGGGTGAAAGTGTAGGCAACAGTTCTGCTGTGAAAACAGAGAACAAATCCCAGAGCAAGCAGGAGTGTGGCCCGGGCAGCGTCGGTAAGGGGGAGGGGGAGGACAGCAGTAAGAGCATAACGGGGAAGAGTAAATCGGGGAGGTCCCACAAACACAAAAAGAAAAAGAAGCACAAAAAGTCCAGCAGACACAAACGCAGACACAAGGAGGAAGCTGAGGAGAAGGGCCGGAAAGCTGAGCTGGGGGAAGAGAAACCCAAGAAGCGGAAAAGGCACAGGCACAAAAAAGGTAAATCCTCCCTTTCGACGGAGTCAGACCGGGTGCTGAAACCCGAACTGTCAGAAGACTGCAGCCACTTCCAGAAGAAAAAGCGGTGCTCCCAGGAGTCCCAGAGGAAATCCCTGTCTGCCGAGGAGGGAAGCAGCGGTAAAAAAGAGGACGGGGGTAACTCCTGCCAAGAGCACGGCAGCAAGAAACACAAGGCTGAGCTGCAGCAGGTCCCTGCTGCGAGGAGGCGCTGCCCGGCTGTGTCCCAGGGCCGGCCCGGCCACCGGAGCCGGCAGAGCAGCGGCGACTACGACAGCGACGAGGGCTCCCACGGGAAGCACTGCCGGCAGAAATCCCCGTCCCAGTACAGCGACGACTACGACTCCGGCAGCGAGCACTCCCGCAGCCGCTCCCGCTCGGGCCGCGGGCACTCCTCCCACAGGTCCTACTCCAGCAGCTCCGACGCCTCCTCGGAGCACAGCCGGTACAGCCGCCGCAGGAGCTACTCCGACGACAGCTACAGCGACTACAGCGACCGCTCCCGCTGCCACTCCAAGCGCTCCCAGGACTCGGAGGACGACTCCGACTACAACAGCTCGAACCACCGCTCGAAGCGGCGCAAATACTCCTCGTCGGAGGATGACTACAGCTCGAGCAGGAGCAGGTCCAGGAGCCGGAGCAGGAGCAGAACCCACCCTCGGGGCAGGTCAAGATCGAGGAGCCGGGGCAGGACCCGCAGCAGCAGCTGCAGCCGCAGTCGGAGCAAGAGGAGGAGCCGGAGTGTGACGGGTCGGAGCTGGAAGCGGAGCCGCAGCTACAGCCGGGACCGGAGCCGCAGCACCCGGAGCCACTCGCAGAGGTCCCTGTCACGGAAGGGCTCACGGGGCCACGAGAGCCCCGAGGAGAGAAGGTCTGGCAGGAGGGACTTCATCAGGTCCAAGATCTATCGCTCCCAATCCCCGCACTATTTCCGGACAGGCCGAGGTGAAGGATCGCTGCTGAAGAAAGAGGAGGGCAAAGGAGAGGATCTGAAAGGATCTGGCTCTCTCTCCCAGAACAGCAGCAGCTCTGGCACAGGGCGGGCCTCGGAAGGGGACTGCAGTCCTGAGGAGAGAAACTCTGTCACTGCAAAGCTGCTTTTGGAAAAGATTCAGTCCAGGAAGGTTGAGAAGAAGCCCTGTGTGGCTGATGAGGTGCTGGCGGGGGCAAACAAGGTGGGCATAAAGCTCAAAGATCCTCCCCAGGGCTACTTTGGCCCAAAACTTCCTCCTTCCTTAGGCAACAAACCGGTTCTCCCGTTAATCGGGAAGCTGCCAACGGTGCGGAAACCGAACTCCAAACGATACGAGGAGTCTGGCTTGGAGAGGGGTGAGGAGCAAGAGCTGTCGGATGCTGAGGACGGTTCCCAAGGCATGGAGGAGGGTCAGCTGGCCGGGCAGTCTCTCCTGGAAGATGTGGTGATGGTCATTCAGGACAAACCTCTGGACGAGCCGAAACGCGACGAACCTGCCGTGGAGATGCCGTCGATTCCCCTGGAAGCGCCGTCGCTCCCCGAGTGCTTTGGCTCCGGAGATCTGGTCATGTCACACAACTTCCTCTCGGATCCGAACGATGGCGATGGGCTGGAACCCATGGATGGGGGCAGCCAGCCGGTCCCAGTGGAAACCAGTATGATGCCCTTAGTTCCAGACGTCGAGCACTTTCCTGGCTATGTGCCTCAGAGCGGCGAGCCGAGCATGGAAGGGGATCGGGAAGGGGGAGAAGATTCCTCTCTGGCCCCACTGGAGAGCCAGCCCATCACCTTCACCCCCGAGGAGATGGAGAAGTACAGCAAGCTGCAGCAGGCGGCCCAGCAGCACATCCAGCAGCAGCTCCTGGCCAAGCAGGTCAAGGCCTTCCCCGCCTCGGCGGCCC
>NW_021940764.1:2650063-2654213 GCF_001715985.3 Manacus vitellinus
CGCTCTCTACCCGACCCTCCTGGCCCCGAGGCCCGCGGCCGCCGCCGCCGCCACGGCCTTGCACCTCCACCCCCTGCTGCACCCCATTTTCTCAGGACAGGACTTGCAGCACCCACCCAGCCACGGCACATGAAGGACAGAACGAAGGAACCTCAGAGTTCTGGGAAGGGGACGGAGCTGATCCAGCGGGCGGGTGAGGCCTGAGCATTTCCTGTCACTCTTGAGCAGCCGAAGAAGCCGGAGGCTCAAGGGCTGGGCGGCAGCGTTGTCCATATCCACTCCCAGGGATGTCTCGCTCCCACACTTCCGTGCACGCAGCGGCACCGTTCCAAGAACCATTTCACCTGCAGACCAGCGAGACACTTGGAAAGGCTTTCTTTTTCCCCCCCTGGGTTCTTACACTTGGTCATCTTCCTTCTGCCGCCTTGTATATAATAAATGAGGTCTCATCCACACTAATAGGTCTCTCAAAATCCTTTTAATGAGGTCATCTAATTAAAATAGTCAGCATGATTGACCCCAGTGTGTAATTGGCGATGGAACATTCGGGAGCTGTCGGCTGCAGATCCCGGCGAGGAGGCCTCAGTTTTCAGGCCTTACTCACTGCACATGTGGGTTTTTTCTTGGTGTGAGCAGCAAAGGTGGAAGTAAGATCTTACTGTAAAGAGGAGAAGGAGCTGTGTGTGTGCCCAGAGCTCCCATCCTTCTCCATCCTGCATCCGTGTTCTCCTGCGCCAGGACCGCAGCTGCACATCCCGGACTGGAGAGAGCTGCTCCTTGGGGTTGGGAATTCCAGTCTGGGCTTTGACCACTCTTCTCCTGCAAGGGGGGGGGGGAAAGAAATCACTCTGACTTCCATCTTCTGTGGTGTTGGGAAAAAGGCACTGGGATGGGAGAGAGAAGGAAAATCCTGTTAGGAATTGAAGCAATACAGAGGACGAGGAGCGCGGCCGGGGGTGCGAAGCGTGTTCTTTCCTCTGTAACACTGATGGTTGTTTCCTTATTAATTTATAGGATTATTTTTTTTTTTTAATGTAAAGAATTGCACTGAACTCTGTAAACAAAGATGCTGCTTTTTGTAGCTCCTATCAAAGGTTACATTTGTAGTATATCGCAATAATATTTTTTACAGCCAGTTCTTAGTGGTACTTGTTCTGGTGGCTTCTGTGTAAATATGTTTGCTGTAGGTGACCCAAGACACTTGTAAAGGTTCAATTTATAGTTTCAGCTAGATGCAGAACGAACTAAGCATGTATATTTTATCAAGCTCATGTATTTTTGAAGTTTTTATGTACTATAAAATGTAAAAAAAAAAAAAAAAATAAAAAAAATCTTCATTTAGAATTTTGCAGAAGAAAAAAAAACACAACAGGTGAGACTTGGGCACAGTGAGGGGTGGGGGCAGTGGTGACTCCAGCAGGTGCTGCTCTCCTCCCTGCCATAGGAATGGGCACTGGAGCAGTGGGGAGCAGCAGGAATTCAGAGTGTCTCCCAGAGTATAGATATCCCTTTTTTTTCCCCCTTTCCTTTTCCTTTCCCCCTGTTTGAAGCAGTGATGTGCACAGGCTCCTGGTGCAGGAGAGCCTTGGGACCGTTCCCATCCCACACACAGGGTCACACTGAGCTGGGGCTGCCTGACTTATTCCACGAGGGGTTTCCCAGTTCTTCCCTGTGGGAGCTTCCCTGTCCCATCCCAGGGGATGGTTTGCTGACATGGACACTGCGGGTGCAGGTCCCCTCGTGTCACGGTGGTTGGGGCACCTCAGGGAGGCTCTGTAGGGTGGGATTTCAGAGCAGGCACCGAGGGGATGCAGTGGCACCCCTGTCCCCTTCTCCATCCTCATCCTCTTCCCTGTCCCCTCCTGGAGCGTGGAGTCAAAGGATCAAACCCCCCTGAGCCTCCTCACTGTGTGAACGAGAAATTGGAGCAGGTCAGAGTGACACAGGGGTCACAAAAAGGGACTCAATTTCCTGTAAATACCCAACAATTCAGTGTTACTGTCAGAGCTGAGCTTTGTAGGGCCCGGCCCCATCTCGGGGTTGTTTTTGGACTTCCAGGATAGCGCTAAAAATAATTAACCTGTCATTACTTAACGAGCATAAACAGACTGTATTTAACTTTGTCACATAAGATATATATATAAATATATATATATGCTGTAAAATGAGGGAAAAAAAACCTTTCTAATAAACCAATGATTTGTGGAAAAAAAAAATGTGGTGGTGTGTGATGGCATGGAGCTGCTGCATCAGGTGGCTTTCTCCTTAAATTATGGTAGGGGATGCTTGGGTCATACTTTTAATGGGAATATTTTGCTTGTAAGATAGAGAAAATGTCCATTCCTGTGTCATCTGACAGCAGCCAGAAGCCGAGGTGGGGAGGGCGGCAGCTCCTGCCCATGAGGATGGTGTTGCTTCTCCACACTCCTCCAGCAGCTCCTTGTGGTGTTGGGGGTCTGTCAGCCCTCGTGTCCCTTTTTTCCATCTCCCTCTTCAGCAGTTCCTGACCTGGGCTGCAGCCTTGTCCTGCAGTCGTGGAATTGTTCAGATTGGAAAAGCCCCCTGAGGTCATGGAGTCCAACCATCCCCCAGCACTGCCAAGGCCACCACTGACCATGTCCCCAAGTGCCACATCCACACAGCTTTTAAATCCCTCCAGGGGTGGGGACTCCACCTCTGCCCTGGGCAGCTGTGCCAGGCCTGGACAAACATTTTGGGGAAGAAATTTTCCCTAATATCCAACCTAAATCTCGCTTGAGCTCGTTTCCTCTCTTCCTGTCCCTTGTTCCCTGGGAGCAGAGCCCGACTCCCTTTCCTGTCAGGGAATTGCAGAGCCAGAAGGTCCCCCCTGAGCCTCCTTTTCTCCAGGCTGAGCCCCCCTAGCTCCCTCAGCTGCTCCTTAGGACTGTCCCCACCGTGGTCGAGGAACTTGGGGTTGCCCAGGTCATGCCATGGGATTTTGGGAGTTTTGCCCCCGGGGTCCCTCCAGCCCAGGCTGTGCTGCTGATCCAGCCTGGGCGAGCGTCAGAAGCCGTGAGAGCTCAGGAGGAGGAGCACCCACCTCTCCGTTCCTAGATAAAGTCCTGGTTTGGTTAAAGGAAAAAAATCCAAACCCCACTGAACACTGCCAGGGTGGGGGCACAGGGTGCCACCTGCCATTGCCTGTCTGTCCTCTGGGTGGCCCTGGGCCGGGGAGGCTGATGAGTGATGGTGCAGAAGAGCTGCAAGGAACAGGGAAATAAGTAATTCAACGGGAGGAGGAATCACAGTGGCCTTGAAGGAGCCTGGTGTGGGCTCCAGCTGGGTTTGGATGCTGCTGCCAGCGGGGGATTAGACCACCCGAGGAGGAGCAGCTGCCCCTGAGCCCAGTGTCCTGCTCTGCCAGGGCACAGAGCTGAGCCAGGCTCGGCTAAACCCTTCCCAACCCTCGGAGCTCTGCTCCAGCTGTTTTCCAACTGCAACTGCTCCGAAGGGCTGGAGCAGTCCAGGCTCTGGGGCTGTGTTCCCCTCAGGGGCCAAGGTGCTGTTTGGGCACTGTGGTGGCCTCCCTGTGTCCTCCAGGACCCCCTGACCCCTCCGTCCTGCTTCCCACCTGCAGCTTCAGAGATGGAAAGGAAGTTTCACAAATGGGGCTGCATCACAGGGAGATGCTCCGGGGCCTGTCCCTGCCACTGGCTCTGGGTGAGCATGAGGAGCCCTTGGAGCCCCGAGGCACCCTGAGGGTCCTTAATTAATTGAGTTTAAATTAATCGTGCTGGTGGGTTCAGGGGCTCAGCCACTGTCCAGGCAGGGCTGAGCCCCCCCTGGCTTGGCTGAGGGGCACCGGCTCCTCCACGGGGGACAGGAACCCCCCTTGTTCTCTTGGGTGTGGGCTGTGCCCCCACCTGGCACCCATCCCCTTCCCAGAGCCATTTCCCTGTGCTGCTCGTCCCCTTGGGAGGGTTTTGGGGTGTCCCTACCCTGGGGAAGGGGGGGAGACAGTTTGCGGGCAATGCCCGGTGCTGGTGGGGGCGGTGCTCTCTGCTCCATCCGGCTGCAGAGGGGACACCGGGGACGATGCAGGGGCCCCGTGCCCTGCTGTCCTCCCCCCTCCCCGCCGCGTTTCCGCAGGCCAGGGCTGCCTGCACCCCGAAATAACCCCCCGAGACAG
>NW_021940764.1:2659629-2664021 GCF_001715985.3 Manacus vitellinus
GATGGGGATGGGGACAGGAATGGGGACAATGACAAGGACAGGGATCCCTCCCCTTCCCCCAAACCCATCACTGGGTGACAGGGACACGAATGGGGGCAATGACAGGGACAGGGATCCCTCCCCTTCCCCCAAACCCATTGGTGGATGACAGGGACGGGGACAGTGACAGGAATGGGGACAAGGACAGGGGCAGGGATCTCTCCCCTTCCCCCAAACCCATGGGTGGGTGACAGGGATGGGGACGGCGGTGGGTGGGGGTCCTGGGGTGAGGTGGGCTCGCGGTGCCCTCCAGAGTGCTCTGCCCATGGTGTCCCCAGGACGAAGCCGAGTTCAAGGACAAGCTGAGCCCGGTGGCCCTGAGCGTGGCCCTGGCACTGCCCCGGGAGGCCCCGGGGCTGGTGCTCTATGGGAACACCCTGGTGCAGGCACAGGTAGGGGGGATGCAGCTGTGGGGGGACATGGCTGTGGTGACATGGGGTGGGCCAGGCACACGTGGGTATCCCCAGCCTGGGTGTGCTCAGCCCCGGAGTCTCTAGCCTGTCCCAGTGTCCCCAGCCTCTCCCTGGGACCATGACCCTCCCCCTCACTGTCCCCAGTTCCTGTTGGGATGTGCCTCCTACCCCTCGCATTGTCCCCTGTCCCCCCTGGAATGTGCCACCCCACTGTGCCCTGCCACTGTCCCTCCTGCCCAGCCCTCTGTGCTCACCCTGCTGTCCCCAGTCCCTCCTGAGATGTCACCTCTGTACCCCATTCCCCCAGTCATATCCCCGAGGATATGACCCCATTCCCCCCAGTCATATCCCCGAGGATGTCCCCTCTGTTCCCTTTGCCATCCCCAAACTCTCCCTAGCATGTCCCCCTGCTGTCCCTGCTCCATCCTTGGGGTGTCCCACAGTATCCTCCCCAATCCTGAATCAGTCCCCTGGATGTCCCCTCTGCTCTTACTCCCCAGGGGAATCACCTTTCTCCCCTCCACCATCCTCAATCACTCCTGGGAATGACCCCTCTCTACCCTGCACTGTCCCAGATCTTCCCCCCTGGGATGTCCCCTCTGCCTCCTCCACCAGCCCAATCCCTCCCCAGGAACTCCCCCCTCATATCCCCTGCTGTCCCCAATGACTCCCCCTCCCACACTGCACCTTGGATGGGGGCCCCCCTGTCCCCTCCCTGTCCCCCTCCCAGACCCACATCATCCTGGAGGACTGTGGCGAGGACAATCTCTGCATCCCCGACCTCCACCTGGCTGCTGACACGTGAGCACCTGGGACAGGGGGGCGAGGGGGGTAGCCGGTGTCCCCGTGGGGTGCTGAGCCCTGTCCCTGTGTCCCGTGTCCCCCAGCCCCAGCCAGCGCCTGCTGATCGGGGCGGAGGCCGCGCTGCGCCTGCGTGCCCACGCCTCCAACGCGGGCGAAGGCGCCTTCGAGGCCGAGCTGAGGGTGCAGCTGCCCCCTGGCACCCACTACCAGGCAGCCCGGAGCACCATCCCGGTGGGTGCCCACGGGGGGGGACAGTGGTGCCCGGGGTGGGGGGCTCACTGAGCCCATGGTGGTGTGAGAGGTGGAGGGTTCACACCACACCCTTGACGGCTGTCACCCTCCACAGGGGTGCCCAGTGGTGAAGGGTGTTGGGGATGTCCAGGGTGGGGATCTCAAACCATGTCCTTGGTGGCCAACACTCTCCATGGGTGACCGGAGGGTTTTGGGTGGGGTGCAGGGTGGGGAGATCATGCCCTGCCCTTGATGGGTGTCACACTCTATGGGGGTGCCCAGTGGTGATGGGTGCTGGGGGGTGTGCAGGGTGAGGGGCTCACGCCGTGTCCTTGATGGTGTCGGGGAGGGGGTCTCACACCTTGCCCTTAGTGGCCATCACCTTCCACGGGGGTGCCAAGTGGTGATGGGTGTCAGGGGGTGCCCGGCATGGAGGGGTGACCCAGATCTGGGGGCTCACACTGTCCTTGTTTGTCATAATCCTCCATGTGGGTGCCCAGTGTTCATGGGTGCCCAGGGATCTGGGGATAGGGGGCTCATGTCCTGCACTTCGTGGCCATCACCCTCCACTGGGGTGCCCAGAGGGGGGGGTGTCAGAGAGGACCCAGAGTGGGGGGCTCACACCTTGCCCTTGGCAGTGTCTGGGGTGGGGGGCTCATGTTCTGCCCTTGGTGGCCGCCACCCTCCATGGCATTGCCCAGTGGTGAGGGGTGTCCAGGGTGGGGGTCTCACGCCCTGCCCTCGGCCCATGCAGGTCCCTGGGGTGGAGGGTGCACAGAGGGGTCCATGACGTGTCCCCTCCCTGTGTCCCCCACCCACAGGGGCAGGAGAAGCTGAGCTGCAACCCCAAGAAGGAGAACGGGACCCACGTGGTGCTCTGCGAGCTGGGCAACCCCATGAAAGCGGGGGCCCAGGTAAGGGGGTGGGAGGTCTCTCTGCTGTGCCCATCGCCCACCCTGGCATTGGGGTCGTCACCCACCTCCCTCCTACCCCCCAGATCACCGTGGACATGGAGCTGAGCGTGTCCGGGCTGGAGGACATGGGGGATGCCATCACCTTCCAGCTCCAGCTGCGGAGGTGACACTGCCGTCCCCCTGTCCCCTCCCGCTGTCGGGACACTGGCACTCGGGATCGGTGTCCTCAGCGTGTCCCCAAACTCGCTGTCTGTCCCTCCCCCCGCAGCAAGAACAGCCCCAGCTCCACGAACGCGTCGGTGACAGTGACAGTGCCCGTGGAGGCTCAGGCAGAGATGGAGCTGCGAGGGTGAGGGTCTGGGGGGCACAGGGACACGCGGGGGGAGACACAAAGGGGGACACTGACGCCCCTCTCCCGCCAGCAACTCCCTGCCAGACACGACGGTGCTGCCCACGAGCTGGCAGGGGGTGGAGGGCAGCCGGCGGCTCGAGGACCACGGCATCAAGGTGGAGCACGTTTATGAGGTAGGGCACTGCCCCCTCCGGCTGCCCGGGGGGCTGTCCCCTCTGTCCCCTCCCTGGTGTCACCCCCCTGTCCTCCCGCAGCTCCACAACAAGGGTCCCAGCACCGTCAGCGGGGTCTCCCTGCGCCTCGCTGTCCCCCACCAGCTGGGCGGCCACGTCCTTCTCTACCTGCTGGAGCTGGGCACCGAGGGGGGCATGAACTGCACCCACCACCCCGACCTCAACCCCGCCCAGGTAGGGGCTGAGGGGCCAGTGCCCACCCGCGGGCGCTGGTGGGTGTTAAGGGGGTGGGTGTGACCCCTTTGTCTCCTTCCAGCTGGAGATCGCCCGTCCCACGGGAGCAGCGCCCGGGAACGGCACCCGCCAGCGGGAGCGCCGGGAGGCGGAGGAGCCCCCGGGGCTGGGGCTGGGGGAGCCTGTCCCCGTGGTGAGAGGGGGACCCCGGGGAACTGTACCCCGTGATGGGTGGGCCTGAGGGGTGCCAGGGTGGGGGACCCTGTCTGTGCTGAGTGGGTGACCTTGGGGACCTGCACCCATTATGGGGAGGGGGCTGGAGGTGCCTCCAGGGTGGGGGACCCCATCCCTGCCGTGAGGGGGTGCACCCAGGGACCTGCACCCCATTACGGATGTGGAGCTGGGTGGAGGACCCCGCCCCATGATGACCCCGGGGACCCGCAGCCCACAATGGGTGCAGGGCTGGGGGTGTCCCCCGGGGTGGGGGTCCCCAACACCTGCCGTGTCCCTCAGGACTGTGACAATGCCACGTGCGTGGACATCACCTGCCACGTGCCCAGCCTGGGCAAGGACCAGCGGGCACTGGTCAGTGTCCACGCCCTGCTCTGGATGGACACCCTGCAGCAGGTACTGTCCCCTCCTGGGGACAGCGAGGGCACAGGGTGGCACCGTCATGTCCCCTCCTGCAGAGAGCAGCACTGGGGATGACATGAGAGGCGTCATGGGTATCCCACTGGCTGCCAGCACCCCTGATGCCGTGTCCCCAATGTGTCCCCGTGTGTCCCCACCTCTGTCCCCACGTGTGTCCCCAGCGGGAGCACCTCCTGTCGCAGTTCCTCATCCAGTCCCAGGCGTGGTTCAGCACCTCGGCCATGCCCTACCGGGTCCAGCCCCGCTTCCTGCCCGCCGGCAACGCCACGGTAGAGCTGTTGGGGACACTGGGAAATGGGGACGGGTTGTGGTGGCAGCAGTGTCACCCAGCCGTCCCTCCGCAGGCTGTCACACGGGTGGTTCGTGCCAGCCCCGGGGGCAAGGGGGCCGTGCCGGTGTGGGGGGTGGTGCTGGGGGTCCTGGCCGGGCTCCTGCTCCTCACCCTCCTCAGCCTCTTCATGTGGAAGGTGAGTGGGTGTAGGGGGACACTGGGAACACCGGGGACACCCATCATGGTGGTGGGGCCTCACTGGCACTGGAGGGACCATGAAATGGGGGTACAGACCTGTGGGTGGGGGCTG
>NW_021940764.1:2667669-2669137 GCF_001715985.3 Manacus vitellinus
AGCCGGGCCCACCCCTGCCCTGCAGCGGGGATCGGGGGGGGGACCACCCCCTGCGCTGCTGGTGGGGCCCGCTGGGGTCGAGACCCCCCGAACTTGTGACACGTGTGAGTGGCACCTTGGGGGGGTGGCCCTCCCTGGGGGGGGTGGGATGTGACTGAGTGCACCCACCCAGATGGGCATGGCTCCCTGGGGCCATGAGTCCCCTTCAAGGGGGAGCAGGGTGGGCACAGAAAGGGGCACAGGGGTGGTGCCCACATCCCCCAGGACAGTGTCTGTTGCCTGCTGGGGGGCACCTGTGACCCAGCTGGGGGGTGGCTGTGACCTGCTGGGATGGTGGTCACTGAGATGGGTCCTACCACCTGCTGGGATGGTGGCCATGGCCCATCAGGTTGGTGGCCATGACTCACCAGGATGGTGCCCATGGCCTTCTGGGATGGTCCCCATCAGGATGGGTCCCACCATCTGCCAGGATAGTGACCATGGACCACCAAGGCCATGACCCACTGGGACAGGTCCCAACACCTGTTGGGATGGTGCCCGTGATTTGCTGGGGTGGTGGTCATGACCCACCAGGATGGGGCCCACCATTTTGCTGACATGGTGGCCACCACCTGCTGGGATGGTGACCATGACCCATCAGTACAGGTCCTACCACCTGTTGGAATTCTGGCCATGACCCACTGGGATGGTGGCCATGATCCACCAGGATGTGTCCCAGCACCTGTTGTGATGGTGGCCCGTGACCTCCTGGGCTGGTGGCCTCTGACCCCCTGGGCTGGTGGCCATGATCCACCAGGATGTGTGCCACCATCTGCTGGGATGGTGCCCGTATCCCACCAGGGTTGTTGCCATGATCCACCAGGACAGGTCCCACCACCTGTTGGGATGGAGGCCATGACCTGCCAGGATGTGTCCCACCACCTGCTGGGATGGTGACCTGTGACCCCATGAGGGTGGTGACCATCCCCCATCAGGACACATCCCAGCACCCACTGGGATGGAGGCCCAGAACCCCCTGAATGGTGCCTATGACCCACCTGGACAGGTCCCACCACCTATTGGGAGGGTGGCCATGACCTGCCAGGATGTGTCCCACCACCTGCTGCGATGGTGGCTCGGGACCTCCTGGGATGGTGGCCAGGACCCCCTGGGATGGTGGCCATGACTTGCTGAGATGGTGGCCATGACCCACTGGGAGAGGTCCCACCAAGCCATTGGGATGGAGGCCCTGGACAGTGGCCCTGAACTCCCTGGATGGTGCCCACGCTCCACCAGCACAGGCCCCATGACCCACCAGGACCCCCCTGGCTCCATGGCCGTGTCCCCCTGGTTGTCCCACCCTGGGGGGGTTGCCACGTCCCCCTTAACCACCCCGTTTGCCCGCAGAGGTGCTGCTGCGGGTGCAGGTGTACGAGAGCGGGACGCTGGCCCCGCTGGCCCAGGCCGTGCTGGACGTGTTCGGCGCCCG
>NW_021940764.1:2673107-2674211 GCF_001715985.3 Manacus vitellinus
CTGGGGGCCTGGCGTCACCCTGAGGTGCTCTGGTGGAAGGGGGTTCCCCTCTAACCCCCCTGTCCCAGGGCTGTCTGAGGCTGGGGGGGGTCACAACGTCCTGGGGTCTCTGGTGGGGGGCTTCTCCCCCTGAGCCTGTTCCAGGGCTGTCTGTGGGGGGTGGCACCACCCCGGGGTGCTCTTGGTGGGATGGGGGCTCCCCCTCCGACCCCACTTTCCCCAGGGCTGTCCAGGGGGTCAGTGGCAGCCCCCTGGGGTGCCCCTGAGGGGGTTGTTGCCCCTCTGACCCCGCTGTCCCCAGGGCTGGTGGCGATGGCGGCGGGTGTGACGGACATCACCACCTACCACACCATCTTCCTGCTCACCATCCTGGGTGCCCTGGCCCTCCTCGTCCTCATCCTCCTCTGCCTCCTCATCTACTACTGCAGGTCAGCACCCCCCTGACCCTGGTGGGGGGTGGGAACAGAACACCCCCCTGCCTCCCTCCCCCGCCCGACATTCCATGTGGGAATGGGGGGTCAGCACCCACTGTAACCCCTGGGTGCCCTATAGCTGGGGGGAGCATTCTCTGGCATCCCTATGGCTGGTTATGGGGAGGGGGCACCACCCCACTGCCCTTGGGAACGGGGGGCACGACCTCCCAGCACCCATTGGTGTCCTATAGCTGGCTGTGGGGAGGGGGCACCACCCTGTGGTACCCCTCAGGTCCCCTCTAACTGGATTTGTGGAGGGGAACCGCCCTCTTGGCACTCCTGGGTGCCCTAGAGCTGGATTGGGAAGGTGGATACCAATCCCCAACACCTCTGGGTGCCCTAGAACTGGACTGGGAGGAGGGACACCAATCCTCAGCACCCCTGGATACCCTCTAGCTGGACTGGAAGCGGGGGACACCAAACCCCAACACCCCCGGGTGCCCTTTAGCTGGACTGGAAGTGGGGGACACCAAACCCCAACACCCCCGGGTGCCCTTTAGCCGGATTTGGGGGACACACAGCACTCCCCAGTACCCCACGGTGCCCTAGAGATGATTTGGGAAGGGGTACACCACTCTCCAGCACTCAGAGTGCCCTAGAGCTGGATTTGGGGGACCCCACTCCCCAGCAC
>NW_021940764.1:2685668-2689821 GCF_001715985.3 Manacus vitellinus
GACAATGCTCTGAGGGACAGGGTGGGATTGTTGGGGTGTCTGTGCAGGGCCAGGGGTTGGATTTGATGATTCTTGTGGGTCCCTCCCAGCTCAGCGTATTCTGTGCCCTGCACCATGGGCTCATACCAAGGGCCCTTCCCGTCCTGCTGGGTCATCTGTGGGTGTCCCCAGTGGTGTGGCACGGGGTGGAACTGATCTGTGTTACCACCCAGGGTGTCTCCCCAGCCCCAGGAATGCCCCTGCCCCTCCTGCTGGTGTCACCTGGCGTCCAGCAGTTTGGGGTCCAGCGGTGGGTACATGGATCTCACCACGTCGTCCACCCTGCGGCGGGGACGGCGTTAACCCCGGGGGACACTGTGGTGACACCATCCACCACACCCTTCCCAATTCTCAGGAACCACCTTGGAGCCTCCTGGGAGACCTGGGACCCTCCTCAGAGTCCCAGGAACCCTCCCAGGGACCCAGGAACATTCCAGAGCCCCGAGACCCTCCTGACCCCCAGGACCTCCTCCCAGAGTCTCAAAACAACCCTTGAGCCCCAGGACCCCTTCCCAGAGCCCCAGGACCTCTCCCAGAACCTTGGGACCTTCCTGACCCCCAGGACTTACCCCTAGAGCCCCAAAAGTAACCCAGAGTCCAAGGACACCCCCAGAGTCCCAGGGTCCCGCCCTGTGCCCCAGGAACCCTCCCAGAGACCCAGGACCTCCCTTTGAGCCCTGGGACCCTCCTGACCCCCAGGACTTCCCCCCAGAGCCCCCCGAATAACCCCAGAGTCCAGGGACAGCCTCTCCAGAGTCCCAGGGTCCCCCTAGAGCCCCAGGACTGCCCCCAGAGCCCCAGGACCCTCCTGAGCTCCAGGGCCTCCTCTCAGAGCCCTGGGAAACCCGGAATGCCCCTCTCCAGAGCCCTGGGACACCCCCTGAACCCCAGGGACCCCTACAGAGCCCCTGAATCTCCCCCTCCCAAATCCCTGCAGACCCTCCAGAGCACTGGGGTCTCCCCCTCGAGCCCCTGGACCCTCACCTCCCAAAACCCCAGGGACCCCCAGAACCCTGGGACCCCCCAGAGCCCCCCATCACCTGGGGCTGATGCGCTTGGCCACCACGATGATGTCACCCAGGCTGGCAGGGGACTTCACGCGGCCACCCGAGCCCATGGTCATGGCCACCAGCTTCTCTGTCAGCGTGTGACAGATCTGGGGACAGCAGGGTCACCATTGCCACCACTGCCACCAGTACCATCAGTGCCAACCACCAGCACCACCACTGCCACCAGTGCCACTCACCACTGGCACCAGTGCCACCTTGGCCACCAGTTCCACCGGTACCACCAGTGCCACCCACCATCACCACCCATGCTTCTGTGTCAGCACTTAGCCATTGGGTGCCACCATCAGCAGCAGCGTCACTAGTACCACCAGTGCCACCCACCATCACCACCAGTACCACCATAGCCACCATCGCCCCGTCTCACCTTCAGGATGGCGATGCAGTGGGACACCAGACCCCTGTGGAGAGGGAGGAGGGTGTGAACCCAGGTGTGTGTCCCCCCCCGCTCCATCCTTGTCCCCTCTCTCCCACCAGCCCCACACCCCGTGTCCCCCAGACCCGTGGGGACATTCCCACCCTGAGACCACCTTGAGGACCATCCCCATGCCTTGGTGACCCCCAAAGCTGCCACCTGCATCCCAAGGTGGGGGGTTGGCACTGCACAGGGGTCCCTGGTACTGGGGGGACACAGGGGACACACACTCACGAGGCGTCCTCGACCCAGTCCTCGTTCTCCAGGATGGCCTCGATGTGGGGGTTGGTGATGACCACGTCGTCCAGCTCCAGCTCCGAGGGCTCTGACGGCGTCTCCGAGGTCCCCATCAGGTCCACGATGGGTCTGTTGGGGACATGGGGGACATCCATGGGGACAAGGCCACCTCCTCGGGCTGCCCCACGGCCCTGATGATGCTGGACATGTCCCCAGCTTCATCCCCCTGATAATGGTGAACAAGTCCCAAACTTCTTCCCTCTGATGATGCTGGACACGTCCCCTGCACTGTCCCCCTGATGACAGTGGTCGTGTCCCCATCTTTGCCCCACTGATGATGGTGAACATGTCCCCATCTTTGTCCCCCTGCTGATGCTGTGCACCTCCTCCTCATCATCCCTGTAATGACAGTGAACACGTTCCCAGCTTTGTGCTCCTGATGATTATGGACGTGTCCCCAGCTTTATCCCTTTGATGATGCTGGCCATGTCCCCTTCGTTGTCCCCCTGATGATGCTGGATGTGTCCTCAGCTTCATCCCCACAATGACAGTGGATGTGTCCCCTTCATTGTCCCCATGGTGATGCTGGACACGTCCCCTGCATCGTCCCTCCCCCCCGTGACAGAGGACACGTCCCCTCCATCATCCCCCCATGACCTGTCCCTGACACTGTCCCCTTGATGTTGCTGTCCCCAGCCCGTGGGGCCCGCTGAGGTCCCTCCCTGGCGCTGTCACTCACTTGGTGTCGTAGTGGTGGCGCAGGTCCTTGGGGTGGCAGTACCTCTGCCTGCACACCACCACCAGCGCCACGAAGGACGCCAGGAAGATGGTGGCCAGCACCCCGATGGCCACGATGACCACGGTCTCCATGGCTGGGGAGGGGCCAGGGGGGCTCAGGCATCCGGGGCCATCCCAGCACGGCGAGGTCTGCGGTGACAGGGGTGACAGGGAGGGTTGGAACCCCATGGATGTTCTCCTTTCCTTCCCTGCACCCCAAAATGCCCGGTTAGGACCTGGTGTCACTCCCTGATGGATCCTGGGGTCCTTCCAGAGGCAGTGTCACCTGGGGGGGCTGGGGTGACGCTGGGTGTGGGGTGGAGCAAGATTTGGTCACGGGATGTGGGGGACTGCCCCCATCCCATCACCACGGCCATGGGGACATGGGGCAGGGACTGGGGTCAGGATAGCAAGGCCTGGGCTATGGGGGGCTGTGGGGACCCCCAGAGAGTGTCCTTATGGGGACCCCCCAGAGCCCCACCCCTCTGGGGCTATGGGGACCCCAAGAGCCCAGTCCCTATGGGCAATGGGGACCCCCCAGAGCCTGACCCCTATGAAGACCCCAGGAGCTTTTCCCTATGAGGTCATGGAGACCCCGAGGCTGATCCCTATGGGGACCCCCAGAGTCTCACTCCTATGGGATCATGGGAACCTCCAGAGACTTGTCCCTATGAGGCCATGGGGACCCCCAGAGTCCTGTCCCTATGGGGCCACATGGACTAAGGAGACCCCCCCAATCCTGATCCCAGTGAGGACCCCCAGCATCCTGTCTCTAAGGAGACCCCTCTATTCCTATTCCTATGGGGCCATGGGGACCTCCAGAGCCCCGTCTCTATGGGGACCCCCTGATCCCAATCCCAATGGGCCCCTGCTGCAGCAGCAGGGCCTCTGTGTGCCCATGGACACAGGACACTGGCTGTGCCAGGCCCAGGGGACCCCGTGTCCCCACACAGACACACCTGGGGTCCCTGTCGGGTGCCCACCCTGTGTGGGGGACACCCCCACCACCCATCCTACCCATGCCACGGGCTGGGGGGGCTCCATCCCTGATCCCTGCCCTCCCTACCTGCTGTGCCAGCCGGGAGGAGGCCCCGGGACGGGACGGGGACACACGGGGACGGTGCCACTTCCGTGTGCAAACACCGCCAGCACCGACCTTTACACCCTGGCCAGCGCCTGGGCCCCCACACGGGGGGGGCAGGGGGGGCTCCCCAAACCCTCCAGCCCCTCTCCCCACTGCGTCCTCCCGCCCTCTTCCCCCCCACCCCTTAAATCCCACTGAATTTTAAGCCAGGTTTAGGGATTTGTCTTAAATTTGCACTTGTCCCCGTGCCCCCCCACCCAGGGCTGGGGACAGCAGGGGGGGCACACGCGGTGGCACTGCCACCCCCCCCCTCCCCCGCCACTTTCTCATGAGATTAAAGCCTTAAGAGGGATTTTGGCCGCCAAAGCTGGTTTTTGCTGTAACCCCCTGGTGCCTGGTCCTGGGGGTGTCACCAGCTCCCCCCCAGCCCTGGGGTGGTTCCCCAGTTCCCCCTCCAGCCCCGGGAGGGGGTTCCCTGCCCTGGCTGGGCTGGAGTGGGATCCTGCCTGTGCAGCAGGGATGGGGGGATGTGGC
>NW_021940764.1:2690885-2692283 GCF_001715985.3 Manacus vitellinus
CCCGTGAGGCTCCCAAAGTTCCTAAAGTGTGCCTGCTGCATCCCAGAGTGTCCCAAAAGTTCCCCTGCTGCATCCCAAAGTGTCTCAAAGTGTCCCTAGTGCATCCCTTACTGTTTCAAAGTGTCCCAACCTCCCACACTGCATCCCTGAATCATCCCCTCGTGTCCCCACAGTGGCCTCACTGCATCCCAAAGCGGCTCCAACCCAACAGTTGTCCCCATTACATCCCCACATATCCCCACCGTACCCCAAAGTGCCCTTGCTGTGTCCCCAAGTGTTCCCTCTGTGCTCCAGCCACCCCTGCCATGTCCCAAACCCCTGCCATGTGCTCAGCTGTCCTTGTTGTGTCCCCAGGTGTCACCCCTGTGTCCTCAACCATCCTCCTTGTGTCCCTGCCATGTCCCAAAGCACTTCAGTCGTGTCTCTTGCTGTCCCTTTTGCATCCCACATGGTCCTGGTTGTGTCCCAAATCGTCCCCATCATGACCCAAAGTGTTCCCACTCCAAGTGGGTGGCTCTGGGTGATGGGAACTCACGTCCCATGATGGTTCTCATCACCTGTCCCCACTGCCTGTGGTGACACTTCTGGTGACATGGGATTTGGTGATTCCGTTTGGGAAGGGTGTCCCAGGTCACCCTGGTGGCCCTCAGTCTCAGGTTCCCTCGTCTTCATAGGGTACAAAGGGCACATGGTGTCCCCAAGGGTCCACTGATGTGCCTGCAGTGCCACCAGGTCCCTGGGATGTCCCCATGTCCTGCCAACACCACCTGACCCCGATGGCTGAATGGGCTCTTTATTCGGGAATCGGGCGGTGGGCTCCGGCCATGGCACAGCCTGGCTTCTCCCTGCCCTCCCTCCCGCTGGTGCCATGTCCCTGCAGGCACTGCCAGCCTGGGCACCTCCATCCTCTCATCCCGGGAATGCCGCTGGCCCCGACAAGCTGTGGACCACAGGGCTCCATAGTCCATTGACCAGTGGGGGCCCCACAAACCCCACACCCCCCTGGGGTGGATCCGGCCCCCGTAGGAGTGGGTGGCCGAGGAGGACCCCTGGGGGTGCCCATCCCTTGAGCTGGGCCACCATTCTGTCCTTCGTAGAGCCACGGCCACCTCCCATCGTCTGCGGTGACACATCTGAGTCCTTCCTGGAGGAGCTGCTCCGTCAAGTCCCCACTGCTGAGGGTGTGTCCTGGGGGTTTATCCCTCCGGGAAGATGTAGCCGTAGTGGTTGAGGATGTGCTCCACCACCTGGTTCTGGAAGACCATGTGCATGGCCATGTTGCCCTCCTCGCTCGCCGGCCGCAGCAGGGTGGGCCCGAAGACGATGGCGACGCTCTGCACCGACATCCTGTTCTCCTCCCTGTGCTCGATCACCCTGCAGGGATGGGGGGGTGTCACC
>NW_021940764.1:2693393-2701768 GCF_001715985.3 Manacus vitellinus
CGCCCCGGTGACAACGTGGATGTCCTCCCAGCGCCCGTCATCCAGGTCCAGCTGCTCGTCTGGGGGCCGGGGCAGCACCTCAGGTGAGTCCAGAGCCCCAGGGTCCCTGTGCCCCCCTCCCCCTGCCCCTGGAGGGGGGTTATATCCCATTTTCCCCCGGTGCCACCGCAGGTGACCGTACCGTGCTCCACCTTGTAGCGCAGTTTCTGGATGGTGGCCAGGTTGCCACTGACCCGGTATAGCCCATCGATGTCCAGACCTGGCAGATGGAGAGGGGGGAAAGATTCCAGTTAACCATGACCCACACTAGGATGGGACAGCAGCCACTCTCTAGGGAGCTCTGGGTCCCCACGTGTCCCCACTGTCCCCCACAGCTGGGTGGCACATGGTGACAGCGACGGTAAGGCCGATCCCACAGCTAGCACCAGGATTCCAGGGAAAACCCAGCCATGCCCTGCAGGCTGTCCCCAGAGCTGTCCCCACCCTGGTGCCCCTAGCTGTCCCCATGCCCACCCCTGTCCCCGGGGTGGTACCTCTCCTCTCCACGGTCTGGATGCACTGCAGGACGAAGCGCGGCACCGTCCCCCGCTCCCGCTCGCACAGCGCCAGCAGCGAGCACCCAAACACCTGGTCTGGGGAACAACGGGGACATGAGCACGGCCAGGGGACACTGGGAGGGTGGCAGCTGGGGGACAGGGCTGGGCACATCACAAAGAGTCCTGTGTCCATACAGATGTGCCACCGGGGAGGCTGGAGGGGATGGGACATGCCCAAGCCCATCACCAAGACGTCGGGTCAGGGCTGGGCTTGGTCTCTCAACCCACTGTCCCAGCTCTATCCTCAGCTGTCCCCACCTCCCCTCCCACCTGGGGACATCCCGAGGGGACTCAGCCCCATTCCAGCACCCATCCTTGATTCAGACCCACCCTGGAACCCGTTCCCAGCACCCATCTTTGACTTGTTTCCATCCTGACATCCCCCTTGGTGCAGTCCCATCCTGACACCCATCCCAGCATCCATCTTTGATGTATCCCCACGCCAACACCCACCCTTGATCCAGCTGCATCCTGACACACCATCCCAGCACCCAGGACCCTTGATCCATCCCCATCCTGACACCCACTCGTGATTCAGCCCCCTCCCAGCACCCCATCCTGACACCCACCTTTGATGCAAGCCCATCCCATTACCCCATCCTGGCACCTCATTCCAGCACCCAATCTCAGCCCCCACCCTTGATCCAAGCCCCATCCCAACACCCTCCTTTGATGCAGCCCACCCTGACACTGACCCTTGATGTAGCCCCCTCTAGGCACCCATTCTTGATGCAGGCCCCTCCTGGCACCCCATCCCAGCAGTCACTCTGGATCCAGCCTCTCTCCAACACCTCGATGTATCCCCAGCCCATCACCCCATCCTGGTGCCTGATGCATCCTTATCCCAGCAGCCCATCCCAGCCCTCCCCCTCGGTCCATCCCCACCCCGACACCCACCCTTGATGTAGCCCCTCTCCCTCAGGCTCTGCAGCGTCGGCCGCCTCTGCAGGAACTTGCGGAGTTTGTTCCGAACTCTGCTGGAGTCGCTCTCGGCGCTGGCGCTGCCCGGCCCCTGCCCGGCCACTGGGGGAACAGGGCACAGCTCAGCCCCGTCCCGAGGGGGCTCCTGCCACGTCCCACCTCCGGGGAGCCGGAGACCCCACGGATGCCCGTCCCAGGGCGCCCGAGCTCACCCGCCCTCCTCTCCTCGCCGCTCCCCAGCTTCTCCCGGGAGCCGAACTCAGCCCCGCTCTCGGCGTCCTCCTCTCCGGGGATGTCGGAGCCCTAGGGAAGGGTCACTGTGAGACCCCGGGCCCGTCCCCAGGGTGGTGGGGCGGGGGGTGGCCGGCGCCTGCTCACCCGCCGGCCGATGCTGTCGGCGATGGCCCTGTGCCAGGCGGTGATGATCTGCTCCGAGTCGTGCTGGATGAGGAACTCGGAGCCCTCCCGCGTCCTCAGCTGACGGAGCAACGGGCAAAGGTCAGGGCAAGGGCACGGGGCTGCCACGACCGCCGGGATTTGGCAACCAGGCTGTGGCTGAGCACAGCACCCAACTCGTTATGGAGATGACCCCAAATGTTGCCGTTTGCTGGCGGGCTGGAGCGGCTGAAACCTCCCCCCTGTGCAAAGCCCGAGTGGAAAAACCCCTCTGGGAGGCAGGATGTCTCCGGGTGACCTCTCCATGTCAGAACAGGACAGTGTCCACAGCACAGTCCCTGTGCTCCCTGCCCCTGGATGTCACCCGGTGTCCCCACTGCCAGCACTGCTGGGGTGAACCAGGCAGGCCTGGCATTGTCTTGCAGGCCATGTGTGGACTCTGGGGGGTGACTGGTGTCCCCCCACTGTCACCCACTCACCTCCAGGACGTTCTTCTTGCTGGACTTGTCCCTGCCAGCCCAAGCCAGGGCGGCCCCACGCAGCTCCACCGTGTGCTCGGGGGTGGTCAGGGTGCTGGGCTGCCGCTGTGGGGACAAGGGGTTGAGGGTGGCACCTGCCCAGAGGGGACAGGGGCACCAGGGTCCTGCTGAGGGGGTGTGTGGGCTGCCCTCCTCCAGAAAGGCAGGGGTGGCAGGTGTCCCCTCTGTCCCCTCCCATGGTCTCTTCAGGACCAGGGCTCAGAGCTGCCACGGTGGGGTGGGGGTTGTGGCTGTCACCTACAGCTTGGGGGACATCCCCAGCCCTGCCAGGGGACCCGGGGGCGGGGGCTTGTCCTTTGGGGTCCCTCTTGGTGACACACCAGGAAGAGAGTGGGTGACTGTCTGCAGGGAAGGGACAGTCCCCTGAGGTTTTCACAGCATCAGACTCACTGGCCTTCCCCACACACTGGTTTTTGGGGTGCTTTGGCCGTATTTCCCCTCACCCCAGACCCCTTGCATCCCCCAGACAGACCAGTGAAGCCCCACCCCAGAGGTATGGCCAGCACCGTGTCACCCCCAGCCATGTGTCCCCTGTCCTTCCCCTGGCACCGTCACCACAGGGTGTTGCAAGAGCCAGGGCAGCTTCTGCATCCGGGCTGGGCACAGAGAGGGGGGCTGGGCACGGGGGGCTGGGTCTGGCACTGCTTCCTGCTGCTCTCTCAAACCAGATCTGGGTGTGTTTTAGGGTGCTCCAACACTGGCTCCCCCCAGGTCCCGTGGGGAGTGTGTGTGTGCTGGGGGTGTGAGCACACACCCCCCCCAGTGTGGGGGGACCCAGTGCTGGGGGGTCCTGGTGCAGGGTGTGGGCCCTCGCCTGTGGGGCCTGGTCCTATCCTGCAGGTTCTGGCCCCGTCCCGTGGGATGTTCCCCTGTCCCATGGATGGTGGCCCAATCCCGTGGGTGCTGGTCCCATCCCATGGGTTCCTGCCTCTCTCCTACAGGTGCTGTCTTTATCCCATCAGTCCTTGGCCTGTCCCATGGATACTGCCCTCATCCTGTGGGTGCTGACCCCATCCCATGGGTGCTGGCCCTGTCCCGTGGGCGCTGGTCCCATCCTGTGGGAGCTGCCCCCCTCCCAAGGCCGTAGGGGCTCTTACCAAGCCACCGGCAGCCGAGTGCTTGGAGTCCTTGAAGAAGGTGAGGATCCCCCCCTCCAGCACCGTCCAGGAGGAGCTCCAGTTCTTCCTGGAGAGCAGAGAGGGAGAGGTCACACAGGGGGACAGCACAGCCCCGTCCCCTCTGTCCCCCTGGACTCCCTCCCTGGGTGCTGGGGGACACCAGGACGTGCTCACCGGAGCCGCTTCCCTCTGTCCACCGTCTTGGTCCGGTTGAGCACCCCGGCTTTTTCGAGGCTCTTGAACTGGAAGGCAAAGGGGGATGGTGGGTGGGTGTCAGGTTTGCCCCTTACCCTGCCTGGCTCTGGGGTGGGGGAGGGCTGGGTGCCCCTCCCTGGGCTCTCACCTTCTCCTCCTTGATGCCCAGTGCCGGTGACACGGTGCCGTGCCAGGCGAAGAGCCCGCTGTCCTGGCTGGAGCCGCTGCTGGCACGGTGGTGGCGGCCACCTGATGGCACCTGGGCAGAGAGGGAGGGAGGGAGGGAGGGATCAGGCGATGCCTGAGGTGCTCCTGCCAGGTGGGTGCTGGTCTTCACCCTACACACTGGTTTGAGGCCCTGTGAGGATGCTCATTCCTGATAGACACCCTTATATCCATATTTGTCCCTGCCCCTGTCCCTGTCTGTATCCCATCCCTGTCCCCATTCCAGTTCCTATCCCTGTTCCCATCCCTGTTCCATTCCCTGTCTCTTTCCCTGCCCTCATCCCCATCCCCAACCCTATCCCTACCCCTCTCCCCACCCCACCCCTGTCCCCGTACCGTGTCAGAGAAGTGCTCAGCGTAGAACACGACTCCCTCGTGGTGGCCGTGCCCGTACCAGCCCGGGGGTGAGCCCAGCTCCTCAGGGCGCCTTGGGGACAGGCAGAGAGTGGACCCCTGGTCGTAGGAGCCCATGGGCGAGTAATCCTCCTCGGGATAACCCTCCAGCTCATCTGGAGACAGGTCGGGATAGTCTGTTTCTGGAGTGGGAGGCTGGAAAGAAGAGACAGGTCAGGATCTTATGCCCCACCAAGAGCATCTGTATCCCCGTGTGGCTGACCCAGGTGGGGCTGCCCCACCTCCACCATCTCCATCCCCATTCCCACCCGTCTCCACCTACATATCCATCTTAACTCCCATCCCTATCCCTGTCTCCATTCCCATCTCTATCTTCATCTGTCTTCATCTCCATCTCTGTTTCCATCTCTATCTCCATCTCCATTCCCATTCCTGTTTCCATCTCGATTGCCATCCTCTTCTCCAGCTCCATATCAATCCCAATATCCATTCCCATCTCCATCCCCATTTCCATCTCCATCTCTATTGCCATCCCTGTCTCCATCTCCAACTTCACTCATCTCCATCTTTGTCTCCATCTCCACCCCATCCGTGTTTCTCTCTCCATTCTCATCCCTTTCTCCATCCCTGTCTCCATTCCCATCTTCATCTGTATCTTCACTCCCATCTCTGTCTCCATCTCCACCTCGGTCTCCATCTTCATCTCCATCACATCTCCCATCCCTTTCTAAATCTCCACCTCTGTCTCCATCTCCATCCCCATTCCCATTTCCATCTCCATCCCCATCCCTGTCTCCCCCAGTCCCAATCCCACCCCCGTGCCCCGCTGGGTGCTCACCCTCTGCTCCGTGGGGCTGTACCGTGTCCCCCCAGGGTACATATCCTGGGGGCTGCCTGCGTCTCCCGCAGTGGGGGGGTCCCACGACGTCTCACCTGTTACCGAATTATAGAAAAAAGTCTGTCCGCTTCCTTCATCCACGTGCTGCTCCCACTCGGGAAACTCCGGGCTGTGTGCGAGCGAGGAGGCGGGAGAGGCGGCGGGACTCACTCCGTCGGCCGCCTGCCCAAAGGGACAATCCCACGTGGTCTCTCCCGTCGTGGGGTTATAATAAAACAAATGTCCACTCTCCGTGTCCGTGTGTGTCTCCCAGTCCGACACGGACCCGCCGGGCTCCTCCGGCACCGAGCTGGCAGCGGCGGCTTCTTCCCGCAGCTCCTGGATGTTGAGGTAGATGGGATCGGGCGGCTCCTCCGGCTCCTTGTGCGCCTGGGGGGGACACGAGGGGGTCACTGGGTGCTGCAGGTGGGATGGGGTTCCTGGGATGTCCCCACAGTGGTGCTCAGGTGGGGGGGTTAAGGAGACGGATCCTGCTCTTGTTTGCTGGGGCGCCCTCCTGGGCACCCCACTGAGTGGGGCACGAGGTGCCAGTGATGGGGTGTGGGTTGTGGGAGGTGGAGGGGGCACCCACAGCACCCACAGCGGGGAGGAGCACCCGCTGGCAGAGGGGATGGGAGTCCAGACCGAGCACGTGGGGAGACATCATGGTCCCCAGTGCCAGCACCCATGTCGGCGGTACCCGTGTCACCTGCTGCAGGCAGCACCCTCATAGCCAGCACCCTCATCACCCACTGTGTGAGCACCCACATCAGCACCCACCTGCATCACCTGCACCCACATCACCTGCCACCAACAACACCTGCATCACCTGCACCCACATCACCAGTACCTGTGTCACCTGCACACAGCCCCTGCGTCAGCACCCATGTCACTGGCACCCTCATCACCCACTGCATCCAGCACCCACATCAGCACCCACATCACTGGCACCCAAACCACGAACACCCGCAACATCTGCACCAACATCTGCCACCCCAACACCACCGATGTGCTCATCCTGTGCACCCTCAGCCTCTGCACCCACCTCCCTGACACCAGCACCCCAACATTCACACCCACCCCACCCTCACCCACACTCCAGCGCCCTCAACACCAGCACCCAGAGCACCTGCACCCTCAAAAACAGCACCCCAGGACACCTCCAGGACCCACATCACTGACACCAGCACCCAGACCACCAGCACCCACATCCCCTGCACCCCTGGACATTTCCAGCACCCACATCATCTGCACCCTTGGACATTTCCAGCACCCACATCCCCTGCACCCTTGGACATTTCCAGCACCCACATCACCAGCACCCACAGCCTCTGTCTCCCCCCCAGCGCCAGATGCTGAGCTGACAGCCCCATCATCATATCCCAAAATAAAGGCCCCAGCACTGGCCTGGCCTGGCTGACCCCCACCCACAGGGCTGCTCAGGGTGGGGGGATGTGTCCTCTGGGACCAGGTGGGTGCTGCCAGTGGGGAAACCCCTCCTGGCACCCTTTGAACTCCCCAGTTTTACAGCCGGGGCCTCTCACTAACGGCCATGGGGACAAAGGTCCCAACCCTGGCCCTGCCCATCACCCGGGGTGGGGGGACAGTGGGCTCAGTGTCCCTGGGGACACCCTGGATCTGAGGGGGACAGCGACTCAATGACACCCCCTCGCCCTCCCCCCGTCACCCCACGACCCCCCTGCCACGGTGAGCAGGGCTGGAATCCAGCACAGGGGGCCACCCTCCCTCGTGGGGACAGGGGACATGGGGGTGACCATGGGGGATCCCCAGCACAGAGCCCCCCAGCACCTCCCTCTATCCCATGGGTGCATTCCTGGTGGGGTTTTCTCCCCTGGGGTGGGCTGGGTGCCCCTCACCGCTTTGGAACGGGCATCGTGGCACCCGCCAGTGCCCCTAAACAGCCAGGGAAACCCAAGAGGGAGTTTGGAGGAGCAGGACCCCAAACCACCCCCAGCCCCCCGCTGTGTGCACCCGTGGGTGCTGCCTACCTTCCCCAAGTGCAGCAGCCTCGACACCCTGCTCCGGGCCTGCCGGGGACCCCCTGACTCCCGGTCACCCATCGCGGGGGGCACCAGGCTGGGGGTGCAGCGTGGGGGGCACCGGAGTGGGAGGCAGCTGTGGGGGCACCGGGAGGCTCCGGTAACGCCACGGGCACCCCGAGCCAGGCCCTGCACCCGCCGCGCTTCCTGCCGGGGTTCGGGGAGCGGAAGAGACGCCTGGGGCGGAATTGGCTGTTCTGGGGGCTGTTGTCACCCATCACCCTCCCACTCGTCACCCGCTCCGGCAAAGCCAAGGCCACCCGAGCAGCAATTGCACCGGGATGATCCCCCCCAAATTCAGGCTGGCCCTCGTGGTGTCGTGCTGTGCCACCAGAAGCTGATCCAGGGCTGCTGCGTCCCCCCAGCACCGGGATCCCCCATCCCAGCAGTCAGGGTGGGGTGGGGGGAGCACATGGTGGCAGGGCTGAGGCCACCACGGTCCCATCGTGGCTGATACCGCACGGTTTTGGCACCAGTTGGATTTGGGCAGGGAAGGGGAATGATCTGGTGGTGGCACTGGGGTTGGGGACCCCACTGGGTCACCACCAGAGGGGGGTTGGTGGCTTTGGGAGTGCAAAGGGCACAGTGAGGAAAATGGGGTGAAAATGGGGTAAAAGTGGGGTGTAAAATACAGCCTGCCACCACTAACACCCCCTTTCCTCAAGCAACATCCCCTCCCAGGTGGCACAATCCCTCCAGACCCCCTCCAAGTGGGGGACACCCAGGCTTGGGGTGCTGCAGGTGCCTGGGGTGACCCCAAAGTGAGGTGCTGGGGTGGGGGACAAGGCCATGGAACCCCCTCTCTGCTGGCACCGTCCCAGCCGTGTGCCCCAGCCCATGTCGGTGGCAGGAGAGCAGCCAGGGGGGGACTCCCACCTTTGGGTGCCCCCCAGCAGCCCGGGGGTCGCTGGGAAGGGCCCCTCGCTACTTACTGGTGTGAGGTGGGCGTGGGTTTGGGGGTGTCGGGCGCTGGCCTGTGCCGGGGTGCACCCAGCACCCACCTCGGTGCCAGGGTGCTGCGCCCAGGTGAGGCGCCCAGGTGAGGCCCCCGCCCCGGCAGGGAGGAGCTGCCGCGCTTCCCTGTTAACCCCTTT
>NW_021940764.1:2703738-2725408 GCF_001715985.3 Manacus vitellinus
TAGGGGGGTCCCACGGGAGCTGCCCTGCCCTGGCTTTTGCCTCCACCCACCCCGAGGAGTCTCACTGTGCTGGTGGGCACACCCCAAATCTTTCCGGCACCAGCGTGGCAGGGAAAAGAACAACTGGAGAGGCTGAAACCGGTGGGGAGCAGGTGGGAAGGAAAATGGGGCAAGAAAAAAAGGGAAGGGTCCCCCAACCACCCTGCAAAACCCCTGAGGATGGAGAACAGGCAGGGAGGATGGAGGACAGAGGAAAAGGGACAGGCAGCATCCCCATTCCCAACCCTCCTCCCATAGAGATGTCGTGTCAGGTTGAACCTGTGATCTGGCCCTTTCCTTGCAGAGAAGGAAACCCAAAACCAGCTTCACTAGTTGTTAAATAAACTTTATTTTTGCACGGGGAGGGGTTAAAGGAAAATAAAATTTCTCCCGAGGATGAGCAGCAGCAGGGGGGAGGAGCAGCCCGTGGCTCTCCCACGGCGCTGGGTGGGCTCTCTGAGTGGGAGATGCTCGGGGTGCCCACGGTCCCCCCGGGCGCGCAGGTCCCTAAAGGCACAAGTGTCACTCTGTCCCCTCCCTGCGTGGCTCTGTCACCCCGGAGCAGCCCAGCTTGTGCAAAACCCCCACGTAAAAAAATACCAGTTTTTCAGTATCGAACATCTTAAAAAACTAGAGCTTTGATCAACGTCAGTTCTCCACATCCTTGATTGGAAATCTGGACTGACACCCGGGAAAGCTGCTGGGTTCCACCGGGAGGGGACATTGGCACCAGGAGGGTGGCAGGGAGCAGCACCTGGTTAGTGTGAGGAGGGATGGACCTTTCCACCCACCCTGCTCAGTCCTGGGTGGGCAGAGGGTCCCACAGGACCGGAGTCCCCATCCCACACTGTCCCTGTCCCCAGAGAAGGGCCAGGCGCAGGATGGGCTCCCGGGCAGGGGGGCTGTGCTCTCTGCCTCCTGCCATCCCCATCCCTTGGGGCTCATCTGGCTGGATGAGAAGCCGAGGGCAGCGCTGAGGTCGGTGCTGGGGGCTAAAGGCTGGGCTCTGTGCTGGCCTCCAGCCGCTGCTGGTACCGCTGCCGGCGCTCACAGCGCGGGCACGACGTGGCCCGGGCTTGGCAGTCCCGGTGGAAGACGGTTTTGCACTCGCTGCACCTGGGAAAACAGGGGAAAAAACACCCACTGTGTTGGTAACATCAGAGCAAACACCAAACTCCTCCTCCCAACCAAACCAGGGAACACTTCCCTATCTTGGGGTTCTCTGAGCCCCAGCCTGGCTCTGGCTCAGAAGGAGCCTTGAATGCAGGAGCAGCAGCTGCTCGAGCAAAACCTCAGCAGCTCCGAGCCGGAAGGAGCGCCGTGGGTGCTGCCGGCAGCTGCCAGTGTGGGAGAGAGACCAGTGAGGTTTGAGCTGAGGTTTGTGCCCTGCTCTCACAGCAGGGACAGCACTGAGCAAAGCTTCAAAGGTGTGACAACCACCCCTGGAATAGCAAACCCTGCGACAGCGACCCTGAGACACCAAACCCTGGACACTGACCCCTTGACACTGACCTCGTGACACCAACCCATGTGGCACCAACACAGTGACACCGACCCGTGACACTGACCCCAGGACACCAATCCCTGCGATGGCATTGCTGTTGGGGACCCTCTGCTTGCCAGGGCTGGGGGGCACAATCAGAGACCCCCACCCTGATGGTGGGACCTGCATGTGGCAGGGACACTGTGGGGACACCAGAGCCACAGAGAGGGGACAGAAGCCAGGATGGTGCTGCCCTTGAGGTGGGATGTGTCCTAATTGTTCCCTAATCCAGCTCAGCAGCAGCAGGAACATGAACAGCCACAGTGACACCCTGCATGGAGCAGCTGGGGGGGACCCCCCAGCTCGGGTGGGGGGTTCAGTGCTGAATCAACAGAACAAATGTCCCCACTACAAGGACTGAGCTCAATTTTTGGGTTGTGATCCCCAACTCCCTAGTGGCAGCAAAATGCTGCTCAGCCACATGCCAGCAGGGCAGCCAGATTTATCTTTCAGTGTGCAAATACCTGGTGCACAATCCATGTGTGAACAGCACCAAACACCTTAATTCCCCAAAGGATCCGTGGGAGCAGGGCAGCGAAACACCAGCAGTGTCAGGAAAAGGACAATGACATCACAGCCAAGGTCAAATCCTGCTCCTGACAGGAGCTGCAAACCCTGAAGGACTCGGGATAGGGAAAGACTTGTGCATGGACAGGAGGGATTGGGAACGGGAAATATGCATTTCCCCACTGGAATACACTTCTACATGGCCTCTCCAGATTAGCAGCCGTAGTGGCTGCTCCCCGGGGGTGGGGGGGATTTGGGAAGCCGGGGCTGGTTCCGAGGAGAGCTGGCATCTCCTGCCTCCACCTGCCCGAGCCCCGGCGCAGGAAGCGCCTGAGCCGCGGGAGCAGGAGAGGGTCCCGCGCCCGGGGAGGGGGGCGTGTGTCATTGTTCGAGGTGTTGCAGACACATCCTGCGGCGAGTGTTGGTGTGACCCCGGGGCGGGCAGAGGGGCAGGAAGCCGGGTTTAGCTCCGCGAGGATGGCGGTCGAGTCGCTTTCCTGCTGCACAACCTCCTCCTCCTCCTCCTCCTCCGTCGGGTCGAAAAAGAAAAGACGTCAACAAACTTCCGAGCTCGGCTTTGCGGGGCACGAGACCTCCAGCCGGCTGCCAGCCGGCTCAGCCACACACACCGCGCTTTCCAGAGCCTGCTTGCTCTTTTTCCAGGGAAAACGGGCCCCCTGGGGGTGTTGTTTTCTCGATAACGAGCTCGCTGCTGTCGCTGCAGCAGGGAGGGGAGTGAGCAGCGCTGCTCAGCCACCACGGAAATACTGACAGCCACCTAACACGGGGCACCCACGGATCCTGCTACCCCTGGTGTTTTCTGCAGGTTCTGGGAGGTGCTGCTCACTTTTAGGGACTGCCAGGCAAAGTGAGGCCGTGCAGACCATCGGCCTGTGAAATCTCTCTGCCACGATTGTGCTCAGTGCCAAATAGGATATGACAAGACAAGAGGAAACGGTCTCAAGTTGCCCCAGGGGAGGTTTAGGTTGGATATTAGGGAAAATTTCTTCAGGAAAAGGGTTGTCCAGCCCTGGCACAGGCTGCCCAGGGCAATGGTGGAGTCTCCATCCCTGGGGGGATTTAAAAGCTGTGTGGATGTGGCATTTGGGGACATGGGTTAGTGGTGGCCTTGGCAGTGCTGGGGAATGGTTGGACTGGATGATCTCAAGGGGCTTTTCCAACCTGAACAATTACATAATTCTATGAAATAACCATGGAGATGTGGATCTCTCTCCACCTACAATGGAGCAGGCTCCTGGGCTGGAAGGGTTTGATACTGACTTCTTCAGCAAACCCTGATGGTGGTGGGGATAAATCCCCCTCTACCACCCTCCCCCTGTTCCTGATTCCAAGTTCTGTCCAGCTGCTGCATCCCAAGCCACAGCCAACCCTGCTGCAGGGCAGGTCCCTGCCTGTGAGGGATGGGAGCTCTTTGGGCAGAGGGAAAATCCCAGTGAGAGCCACTGTCCCCCCTGTCCTGCTGGGAACATCCTCAGCCTCTTCCCAGCACATCTCACAATGCTGCCCATTTGGCTCTTTGTTTCCCAGAGAAGCTGTGGCTGCCCCATCCCTGGAAGTGTCCAAGGCCAGGTTGGACAGGGCTTGGAGCAACCTGGGCTAGTGGAAGGTGTCTCTGCCTGTGTCAGAGGGTGGAACTGGATGTTTTTTAAGGTCCCTTCCAACCCAAACCATTCTAGGATTCTATGAAATCCATGTCCAGGCATCCTTTCTCCCCTTCCTGGCTGTAGATGGGGGTAGGACAGTCCCACTGCTGCTTCCCCTTCCCTTCTGCAGCCCCTGGAAGGGGCCAGACTGAATCTGAACGGGAGATGTGCTGGCCAGGTGAGTGAGGCAGAAGCACCTTCCTCCTGCTCCTCCTCCCTCCAGCCCCTTGGCTGCCCACCAAGGCCTTTGCAGGCTGACAGCAAGGTGCTGGTGGCTCTGCATCTTCAATGTGCAAAGTCACCTGTCTTGGTGAGACCTTGGCTCTGTGAGGACGGTCCTCTCCTGCCCCAAACAGCCCTGATTTGGTTCAGATCATCCTGGGGCTGATGGGTCCCATGGGGACATGGGCACGAGGACGTGGGCACTGTGACAATGAGTCCCAAAGGATGGGGGAACCACGAGGACGTCACTGCCACGATGACACGGGCAACACAAGGATGTGACCCCCACGAGGACATGGGCACCATGGGGATGTGACTCCCACAAGGACATGGGCACCACGGGGATGTGACTCCCACAAGGACATGGGCACCACGGGGATGTGACTCCCACAAGGACATGGGCACCACAAGACTGTGGGCACCACAATATGGTTTCCATGAGGACATGGGCACTACAGGGATGTGGGTACCACAACAACATGGGCAGCATGAGGATGTGGCTCCCACAGGGATGTGGGACATGAGGACGTGGCTCCCACAAGGACATGGGCACCACAAGGACATGGGCACCACCATTTGGTTCCCATGAGGACACGGGCACAACAGTATGGTTTCCATGAGAACATGGGCACCCTGAGAAAATGGGATCCACAATATGTTTTCCACAAGGACATGGGCATTACAAGGATGTGGGGACCACGACAACATGGGCAGCACAAGGATATGGCTCCTACAGGGATGTGGGACATGAGGACATGGCTCCCATGAGGACATGGGCACCATAATATGGTTCCCATGAGGATGTGAGCACCACAGTATGGTTTCCACGAGGACGTGGGCACCACGAGGACACGGGCACCACTGGGATATGGGCACCACGAGGACACAGGCACCACGAGGACACGGGCACCACTGGGATATGGGCACCAGGAGGATACACAACCACGTCAGACCCATTCCCAGTTCACCCCGAGGCCACATGCCTTGGGAGTGCAGACCCCCGAGGGGGACCCAGGGGCCATCTGGGGCTCCTGGCAGAAGCCAGGCCGTGCCCTGGGGTGTCCTGGCTGCAGGGGGCCAGAGGGGGGGCTCACCTGGTGGTAGTATCGAACTCGAAGGGGAAGATGATGTCGCTGCTGTTGCAGATCTGGCAGATGAAGCCGCGCTGGGTGCACAGGTCGCAGCTGTAGACGTGGTGGGACGCGAACTGGAGCAGGGACTGCAGGAAGGTCTCGAAGACGCCGTCGGCGATCTGTGGGACAGGGGGGTCAGTGCTCCTGGAGCCCAGCCCTGCCGGGTTCGTGCTGGGTTACACCCGTTCTTGGAGCTGCCACGTGAAGGCAAGGCTGTCCTCCAAACACAACCCACACCCAGGTCACAACGGGACCCCGGAAAACAGAGCAGCACCCACAGCCTGCCAGGATGGGGCTCCTGGCTTTGGAATCACTGAAAAATCCAACTGTTGGAAAACTGCTGAAGAAGCACCATGTGGTGTCTCCACAGACCCTGGGGTGTCTTCACCAGCAAAATCCCTGTGACAAGGCCAGGTTGGACAGGGCTTGGAGCAACCTGGGTTAGTGGAAGGTATCCCTGCCTGTGGCAGGGCGTGGGACTGGATGGTCTTTAAGGTCCCTTCCAACCCAAACCATTTTGTGATTCTATGACCATGCAAAGCTCTCACCTGCCTCAGATCAGCAACACTGTATTTGTGGGGACACTCCAAGAGGTAATGCCTGTGATCAAGCCTGCAAAGAAGCACAGAGAAAAAGGAGTAGATGGTTTCCACCCCATCTCCAACAGCTTTGGAGCAAGGAGGTGCCTGGACAATGCAGATTCCTGAAGAAAATCACTGCAGAGCCTATTCTTCTATTGTGCCACACATCCCAAATCCTGCCACTGGAAATCGTGTGAGAGCATTTCAAAGCAGGGAGGGAAAAAAGAAAATAAATATCTCATCTATTTTCCCAGGTGTTTCCTGTCCAGCCAGAAGCTCCTCGGCCAGGAAGGTGTTTCCTGAGTCACAGCTCAGTGTGCTGACACAGCCAACAGACGGATAACTCCTTAGGGCAGATGATATGGAGCGAAAAACCAGCCTGAGCCTTGGCAGCACTGCTCTGACAGGGGGTGAGGAGGAGAACCAGGAGACCACGGGGGTGCAAAGAGCAGGGAATGTCACCCAGAGAGGGCCCTCACCGCTTGCTCAGCTCCTTCAGGGCGCCGCTGCGGCACATGATGAGGTAATCCCCCAGCAGCTTCAGCTGTTCCCTGCTCCGGAGGATCCGCCCCATCCTCTCCACGTGCTCGTAGAGGCTCTCGTTGACCAGCTTCAGGTCGATCAGGGGCTGGTTACGGATCTGGGAGAGGAACTTGAGGGCCTGTTTGCACACCTGGGGCACAGAGAGGGGACAGGTGGGCACGGAGCGAGGAGAGGCTTGGAGAGGGGTCTGGGGTGGGCACCTCCAACCTCGGGGAATGCCCAGATGGACATTCAGGAAGCGTGGGCAGATGCCAGAGCGTTTCCCTGCTCCCTGCATGGACCCAGCCCAGGACTCACCCCTCGTTTGGTCAGGTCCCAGTTGTGGATGAGGCGGGAGGGGATCACGGTCTCGTCATCGCGGTGGCAGCTGTCGCAGTAGTAGAGCCCGGAGAAGGCGCAGAGCTTGGGCCTGGCGAAGGAGAAGCCGATCTGCCTGGAGCAGCCTGAGGGGAGCAGGGAATGAGAGGGGACCTGAGCCTGCACCCGTCACTGCCAGGACAGGGAGAAACTTTTGGGAGCAGGGAATGGAACAAGTAAGTTTTGGGAAGGGTGGGGGATCAGCTGAAGCACTTGTAGGATGTTCAGTGTGATGTTCCCCACGATGGTCCGACAGGCACCACTTCACTTTTTCTCCATAAAAAGAAGGCTGGACAATCCCTGAACCCACTTTTATCTATCAAGTCGTTCAATTGTTTGGGTTGTTTGTTCTTTTTTTTAGGAAAAGTGAATTCTGGAAATATCCCAGTGGTTTAGGGAAGAACCTAAATCCCACCTGCTGCCCCATTACCCCCACCAGTGGCTTTGCCCTATTTTACCTTCACTCAGCCCTTTTCTTTGCTGCTGCCATCACAGGGTCCCCAAACCTCATCTTCCAGGGATGAAGTTAGGATGGATTAACCCCAAATCCCCTTTATTATAGCAATGGGGAATCCATCTTGGCTTTGATACCCCACCTGTCACACTCTGGGGTGTCTGGAGCTCATCCCTCAAAAACATTCATGGAGATCATGTGCTGCTTTCTGAATATATAATGAAACCCAGTTCTTATTGCTAATTACCCTGAGATGGAAGGGAACACATCCCAGGCTGGGAGTGGGGTGAAAGCAGGGCAGGCAGATCCCTAAAGAAAATCTACACATAAAAACTGGAAATTTGTCTTTTTGGCTTGTTGCTTCCATCTGTGGGGAGGTGGAAGATGCAGGACAGAGCCTGGAGGGAAAGGCAGAGACCAAACAGACCAGAAAAAAAAAATATATATGAAAAAAAAGGAGAGGGATTAAAAGAAAAAAACCCAACCTGCTGGAGGGTACAAGAAATATAATTGAGGCAGGAGAGAAATCTGAAATTTAATTAACTTAGCGAGGTAAAGAGCAAATTATACCTCCTGTGAAGGTCAGTGAGGGTGCCACCAGCATTGCCCCGTGTGCCAAGAGGCGTCAGGGGAAGGGTAAATGATTGTTTTGCAAAATCAGCTTGTCACACCCATTGCAATCCCTGCTTCTGTGCTGCCTTACTGGAAAAACTGCTCTTGATTGCACTTTCCCCACAGGCTGCGGCCTCAAAATGCCCAGGAAGAGAGTCCTGGGCCTGTGGTCCAGCTAAGGTTGCTTCAATCCCAGTTCCTGACTGTCTGTACCAAAAGCATCTTAAATGGGAGCCCAGCAGCTCCCAGTTGGAGCTGGGCAGGGGTGGGATGGGGATTGTGCCCACAGGACATCAAAGGTGCCACCAGCTGGGGATGTGAAACTCCACTGAGAGGCTTTAGTGGTTTGGATGAGGAAACCAGAGAAGCTGTGGCTGCCCCATCCCTGGAAGTGTCCAAGGCCAGGTTGGACTGGGCTTGGAGCAACCTGGGCTAGTGGAAGGTGTCCCTGCCCATGGCAGGGGGTGGGATGAGATGGTCTTTCAGATCCTTTCCAATCCAAACCAAACTGTACCTGCACAGATGAAGCTCTGAGAGTCCAGGCCCTTCTCCATGGGGATGGCCACCAGGTACTGCAGCAAGAAGCCGTTTTCCTTCACAATGTTCTTCAGGACGACCTGGGAGTGCCCATCCAAGCTCCCACCCAGCGTCAGCGCCTCCTCTGCGCTCTCCAGGTAGGCCATGAGGGCCCTTCGGACCAACAGCCTCCACGAGGCTGCTTCCTCTGCATTCTCAGCCTGCAGCTTCAGCACAGCCTTGGAGGTGATCACCTTGAAAAAGGCGGGTCCCCCCAGGCTCGTGTCTGGGAGGATGTCCTGGATGGTCTCTATGCCGTAACTGTTGCTTAAAATTTTGTCATTGTTCCTGATTTTAAAGCACTTCAGAGTTTCGAGGGACAGGGAAAAAATGAAAGGGACCCAGGTTTTGTCCAGGTCCATGTACAGAACAGCCTCTTTTATCGCATCCAGCTCCGGCTCGTGGGCTGGAGTCCAGTCCAAGCTGTTCCCAGGCACGTCGCTGTGCTGGAGAGCACTGGAGTCACCCTGGATGGGCTGGGCTTCACCTCCATCCTCGGAGTACTCCAGAGTCTCCCACTCGTCCTCCTCCAGCTGCGGCCGGCACTTGTGCAGCGCCTCTCGGATCCTGTCCAGCCAGTCCTCGGCCTCATCCCGAGAAGGGGCTCGGAGGTAGAGCTTCTTCCCCAGGAAGACCAGCTCGAAGCGGCCGTCGGAGTGTGTCAGCGCCAGGGACTCGCAGCGCAGCAGGGAGTAGCTCTCCACACAGATCCGATCCTCGTGGTCCAGGAAGAGCCGGAGCTCCAGCGGCGACAGCTCGCAGAAGAACTCCTTCCAGATGCCCATGGCTCCCCGGCGCTCCAGGCTGCCCAGCTTCAGGAGCCCTCGGAAAGGGTTGGAAAGACCTGAGGGAAAAGATGTCTTGGTTTAACTGAAAAAGGAGAAGCCAGGAGAGAGAGAGAGAAAAGCCAAGGGGGGCTCGAAGCAAGCAACCCAGAGAGCCTGTCCTGGAGGATGGTGGGATGGGGCAGGAGTTGACAGGACCTTGGTCTCCACCATTTGTCCACCTGCACTTGGGTTTCTGTCCACCTGCATTTGGGTTTTGAGGCTGAGAATGAGTGGGATGGCATAAAGAAAAGGTGTCCTGGGGGTGGACAAACCCTCTCCCCCTAAAACACTCCCCACCAGAGCCAATCATGGGCTCAGCAATGCCTTGGGAAGCTGCTCCATTGTCCTCTGTGGCTCTTAGTGCTGCCACCAGCTCACACCAGCCAACAGCTGCTGCCCAAACAGCCCATCATGACCCAGGATAATCCCTGAGCACTGCCCAGGGCAGGCACTGGATGGAAGCAGGAGGTGGCACGTACCCATCTGCCGGCGGTGCACCACACTGAAGCCCTTTTGCTCCCGTTCTGGGGACATTTTGGGTTTCCCACTCTCCGAGGAGGGCACCGAGAGCCTCTCCAAGTCAAGGGCACTGATGAGCCCCGGGGCCAGCCCCTCACTGTCCCCCTCGGGCCCGAAGCCGTTGGTGTCAGCTGTGCTCCCACTGCTCTCTCCTGGGGAAGGTCTGTAGAAATCATCTTCTGAGATCCAGCTCTTTCTTTTCTGTTAAAAAATTAAATATAGTAATTATCAAACTTATCAAACACCCTGTGTTCCTCACACACATGTCCACAAAGATCCCTCCTCGGGGGCTGCTCCTGCACAGACCAAATTCCAGACACTGATGTGTGGGATCCAGTGGGAGGTTCCTCTGCCCATAGCAGGGGAGTGGAACAAGATGAGCTTTAAGGTCCCTTCCAACCCAAACCATTCCATGATTCTCTGCTGGCCATTCCCAGGAGGATGGCTCCCCCAGCTCCCTCCAGTCAGGGAATGCTCTGTGGGACTGTGTCAACAGCTGGGAAATACTGGGATTCTATCCTGGTGGGATTATAAAGTGCAAAATCAATCAGTTCTCTCCCCCTAAAATCACTGTGGAGGGAGAGCACATTCCCTGCAGTGACCACAGGCATTTGGAGTGTTCTGATGGAGGGTGGGATTCCAGCCCTGCCATGGAACAGCATGAGCTTGCCTGGAGCAGCAGCACCAGCCATGTTCCAGGAGGAGCAGGGATGGGGAGAGGTACAGAGAAGATGTCCAGGATGAAATATAAGACCTGTGGCTCACAAACACTTGGCCTGAGCCATGCAGGGAAAAAATAAAGCAGGGAAAGCAGAAGAAACCTTTGTCTGCTATGTCAGGAGGGGATGAGACCCATGGGCAGAAGAAAACATGGCTGTAACTTCTCCAGGAGTTCTACAAGAATCACAGAATCATTAAGGTTGGAAAAGCCCTCCAAGATCACCAAGTCTAACCTGTGACTGATTCCCCCTTGTCAACCAGACCAGAGTACTGAGTGCCACGTCCAGTAATTCCTTGCACACCTCCAGGAATGGGGATTCCACCACCTCCCTGGGCAGCCCTTTCCAAAGCCTGACAACCCTTTCAGCGAAGAAATTCCTCCTGAAAGGAGCAAGGTTCTGGGACAAGGTCCCTGAACAAACAGCACTAGAAAAAAACCCAGCTCAGTGCCCTGGCATGAGGGAGCAGCATCCCTACACTCAGGGCTGCATCCCACCAGGAATGTCCTCTCAACTTCCCTTCCCAGCTTTCCAAGAGCCTTTTATCCTGAATAACAAGGTAAGTGACAGCACAAGAGCTGTCAGTCACCACCCTGTGGGAGGATCACGGGGGTGGTGGGGGTGGTGCAGCTCCTGGCTTACTCCCGGGGCAGGAATGCAGGTTGCTCCGTGGGTCATGGGAGAGCAGGGGGAATTTCCTGTTGACACAGTATGTTATACATAGATTAGGTCAAACTGGCTCAGGGCCACGAGGAAGCAGCGGAAACGGGATAAGCAGGAGGGAACTGAAAGGAGCAGAGAGCAGGAATGGTCTGGGGGGGGGTATGAGGTATATCTTAACCTCACCAGGGTGGAAAGGATGGGAACCAGGATGGAAACAATGGGAACCAGGACGGAAAAGTCAGTAACAAATCAGACAGAGGACGAGGCTGTTCAAAGAGTTTCCTAAAAGCAAGAGCGAGTGGATGTGGCTCAGCTCCGTGTGGCTGCAGGGGAAATCCGCTGCTGCTCGAGCCCAGCACCCGGGAATGCCATCCCTCTCTGGGAACAGATGTGCTGCAGGAGGGTTTTTCCGCTGGGAAACTACTTTATTTCCTGTCCAGTCAACCCTTTTCCTCCTCTTATGTGGGCCATAAAGGAAGAAAAGTCCCCATGAGAACCTCAGTTCCAGGGTTGTTTTATCTCTTGCACACAGCCCACGGCCAGATTTGTGTGAGAGCTCATCCCTCTCCAGATATCCTTAACAAACTTCCTGCTGCAGCCGCTCCTGGAGAGGGATGACTGACAGGCCAGGCAGGCCTTCAAAGGCTTAGGTGTCTCTTTTACCAGAGAATACAGACTTTGATCCAATTTCTCCCAGAGCAGCTGCATGGATACTACTCCATGGAGTCCAGGAAGATGCCTGTGGAGTGGGGAGTATCACTGGCAACCAAGTGGGAGCAGCACAGAAGATGGGAGTTTGGAGAAATCCATTTCTGGAAGTGTTTAATGCCAGGTTGGGTGGGCTTGGAGCAACCTGGTCTAGTGGAAAGTGTCCCTGCCCATGGCAGGGGGTCAGAACTGGATGATCTTTAAGGTCCCTTCCAACCCAAACCATTCTGGGATTCCCTAATTCTATGAAACCGCTGCCTCCTCAAAAAACCGTCATGAGTTTTGTTTTTTCCTTTTCCATTAGGTCAGGGAGCAAAACACCAAGGAGATGGGAAGGGAAGGAGCTGTAAGACCTACCGGACAGCCCAGCAGGGGAGAGAGCAGGTACTCGGCCGTGGGACTCCGGACTGCCAGGCTGCCCTCGCCGCTGCCGCGCTCCCCTCTGCTTGGACCATCCCTCCGTGGGGCTGGAATGCCGGCTGTGCCACCAGCATCTCCCTCCTCGTGGCTGGTGGGTGCTGTGTCACCTGTGGGAGCGGAGCTGTTGGTGCCGGGGGGTGGTTCCTGGTGCGCTCTGGGGGTCGGTGCCGGGGGGCCCGCGGGTGGCCGGGGGGAGCAGCCCAGCACGCTGGGGACCAGCCGTCCCTCCGGAGCCTCCGGGCTCCGCCGGGCTTTGCTGAACTCGGACAACACCCTTGAAAGGGAAAAACGATTGGTTTGAATGCAGCTGCAATGGCCCAAACCTGTAAAACCCCCCCAGTTATTGTAAATTATAACCGTGTAAAAAGGGCTCGGCAGCACTGCCGTCCTCCACGGGCTGGCAGCACGGTGTGGCTGGAAAATCCCAGTGATGTCAACAGAAAAATGTGGGATTTGTGCCCCACAGAGCAGTGTCAGCCCCATGGCACGGCAGCAGGACCCTGCCTGCAATGGGAGCATTCCCCAGCTACACACATTAAAGGGGTTTGATTCCATGGATGCAGGGAGTGCTGGGTGCTCCCACAGCCCCAGCCCCATGTACAGCTCCTGGACACGAATCCAGCCTTGGACCATGTGCCAAATTTCAACTGTTTTCGTTAATGAGCAATTAATAGTGGAGCCTGGCCAGAGGAGTGGCTGTTCCCATGGCCTCACTTCACTGCCAGCCCCAGAATCAAACCAGCCCAAGATTAAAACATGAAACAGCATCTCCATCACGAGTTTAATCCAATCAAGGCAGGTTCTTCCAGGACCTTTGGAAGATGCAAAATCCTGAAAGTAGGGAATGATGCTGTTATAGATGGGGGAGCACAGCCTGCAGCTCTAAACCCTCCTGAAGACCTTCACTGGGAAGAGGCATCATCCCGAGGCTGGGCTCCCTCAGAGTCACATTTTAAAGGTGGTACGGAAAATATTTACTGACTACTCAGAGCTTATATAACCCTGGAAATCTTTGTGCTGGATGCTCGGCAGGAATAAGTCACAAGGATGACAAACCAACAACCTCCCTCCTCTGAATGATCTGCAGAAGCTGCAAATTATAACCCTCTCTTTGACCAAACTCATTTCTTTCCCCTCACAGAAAGCCCTGGAGCAACCCCCAGCATGCACCAGGGAGATGTGACATTCCTGAAACCAGGGAGCAGCATTTTTCTGATGTTTCTGCCCTGCTAAAGAGGACACACACAGACTTCAGTGGCCACGAGCTCATTTGCAGTGGCAGCAGGGGCTCAGTGAGCTGTGCTGAGTGGTTCGTAAAAACAACGAAGGCCCTTTCCAGGAGGAAAAAACCAGCTTGTGAAAGAAAAACAGGGAGAAAGGCTTCCTTCTTATAGAGAGAAAACAATGAGAGACCAGAGAGGGTTAAAAATCCCTTTGGAGAGGAGAGCTGGGGCAGGACTCACTCTTGCAGTGACCTGTCCAGGTCCTCGGCGGTGGCCGTGCCCAGGTCGGAGTCGCAGGACAGCGGCTCCTCGCTGCGCTCGGGGCTGCGGGCACAGGGGGCCGGCGGGATGCTGTCCGAGCCCAGGCTGGAGGAGAGCTGGGACGAGCTCGTGGTGTTCAGGCTCAGCGAGGACGACGTGAGCTTGACCTTGCTGCTGGCTTTGCCGATGGGCAGCATCGAGGGCTGGATCTCGATCTCGTCCGACCCCGACGACTGCGAGATGGAACCCAGCGACGCTTTCCTGCGGGGCTCGGATGTGAGGGGCTCCAGCAGCTCCGAAACGGGACACAGACCCGACAGGGACAGGGGGGTGATGGTCCACTCATTCAGAACTGCTGATTTATAGGACAGCTCGAAGGTTAGGGACGATAAACCCTGCAAGTAGCAGAGGAGAAACTCGCACTCCTCGGCATCCAGGAGCAGAGCGGGCGCTTGGTAGTACTCGGACAGCCGGGAGCGATCCCGCAGGAGCAGCTTCAAGTAACACTCCATGAGCCCATCATTCAGTGCCAGCCTCAGCCAGGCACGGCAGCGACCCACGTCTGTGTTGATAAACATGAGCTGTTCCAGCTCCGAGACAATATTCCTGGGAAAAAGGAGGACAAAGGACAGAACAGGACGTGAGCGGCTCCGTTTAGGTCCATCATGGGGCAGAGGAGAAGCAAAGCCTCCATCAGGAACTGCCCAACCTGCTCTGCTATAGGGAGTTTAGAAGCTGGGATAAAACAGGCTGTGGAAAATCTCTTTCCTTCATGGAAAATGTGGTTTGCCATGGAGAAAAATAGCTCCCGAATGCCCCAAAGCTAAATGTGTTGGTAAGGATCCAAGGCAGCCCTCAGGTGCCTCGGCTTCTTCTCCTCTCTCTGGCTGGAGGCATCTCCCACCCATTGCTTGCCCTGGAACAAGGATGCAGAGGGGGGAATTCCTGCTGTCCCTGCATATTAGTGGGGTTTGCACTGGTTGGATCCTCCTTGGTGACAACCACGTGTCTAAATCCTCACTTCAAATTTAAAAGCAGCCAAAACACAGTGAAAACTGCTGTGGCAGCCCCAAAAAAACAACCTGGCTTGGGTCGAGCTCCTCAAGCAATCTCAGCCTCTGGAATTCAGCTGTTGTTCCCTAAGATCCAACAGCGACACCACGGTCCCTGGATCCTGCCTGCTCCCAGCTCACACCGGCACCACAGACGCCTCAAAAACCAGGGCAAAAGTTTTGTAAGACTTCTTTTTTAATCTGTCTCTCAAGACAGAAGAAAAAAAACCTTCAAAGGGCACAAAAATATCCCCTGTAGAATGTGAAAGAATTATTTTCATCCGCTCTTTCATAATTCAGGAGTCGGCTGATGGAGCTGGATGAGGCTTTCAGAACAATTTGTGTGGGGGCTGTTATTTACTGTGTGAGAACTTAGCTTAGGGAGTGGCTCAGAAAAACCCCAGTAAATAGTAGTCACCCAGAGAGACCTCCTCGAAGGCTGTTGGGATGTGGGGAAACAGGGCCAACCAGCCCCAGCAGATCCAGGTCAGGAGAGAGACCAGATCCTTGCATGTGCATCCCATAAACAGCTGCTGCCAGACACCACTGCAGTCACTGGGGTTCCACGGGGGACCTGGAACCACCACATACAGCCTGGCACCCAAAAATAAATAGAAAGGGGTGTGTCTTCACAATTTCATCCCTCAACTGTTTGGGGACATCAGCTCACCCCCAGCACACGCTCAGAGGTGCCATAGGGGGCCCAGCCCCTCTCAGCACCGCAGGGGCTTCGCTCTCCTACCTCCAACCCCCCAAACCCCTGTGAGGGTGCCTCTTCCCCAAACTGAATGGACTGAGCATGCAGGATGGGGTAGAGATGCACTGAGCCATCCTGCTGTCCACCATTCCCTGAATTTTACTGCACCAAAGACAAGGGATAAACGCGAGCGCGCAAATCCCTTTCAGCAGCAACAGGCACTCACCGATGGGTGATGCTCTTCAGCAGGCCCCAAAAGACCGGCTGGGGAAGGGGTCCTCGACCCCCTGATTTCTTCCCTTTCCCCCCAGTCTGTGCCTTGATGTGCTTGGCCTTCAGCCCATGCACAAAAACAGCTTCCAGGGCGCTGCAGAGCGTGTTGGCATTGCCGTCATCGCTGGTGACGACGGCGTCCGAGCTCACGTACTGCTTCTGCAGAGCCTTGATGGCATTCACCAGCTGCTTCTTGATCAGCTGAAAGCCAGGAGGTGCATGTTTGGATCATAAAAAGAAAACGATTAGGAAGGTTTTCATGTAGAAGGGCTCAAACCCAGCAAGGCTCATTCACAGCAAAGCACCATGTGATTCCTGCCTCCTCCTTTGCAGTGGCTGAACTGGGAGCATTGCAGCTGAACTGGTTGAGCTGGGGTCTCACACTGTTGACATTACAGTTCGTGTAGCTTATTTTGTTAAAAAAATAATAATTAATGCAATTTTGTGGTGTTTCAGAGCTGGGGTTGCTTTTGGAGCACGTGGTGCTTCCTCTGCAGGCAGCAAATGGCTTAAGGGGGTAGGGAAGGCACTTTCTCAGGGGAAACACGAGGATTAAGTAAGTGTAGGTGAGAAAGGAGAAGCTCAGAGGAGGGAACAGAGCCCCTGAGCTCGTGCAGGTCAGCCCAAGCAGCATGTGACATGTGACACGCTGACGGGTCCCACCAGCAGAAATCAAAGCCATTGACCTCGCTGGCTGTGCTGGTTAAACCTCAGGCACTGCTGGGATGGGCCCCCAGAACAGAGGGTTTTGGAAGGACACCGGGCTTCAGCTCCTGCCTTTGAAGAGACTCAGCAGGTTCTGAAGCTGGAACTTGGGATTTTTACCTTCCAGCAGCTTTGCTTCCCTCTCCCACCAGTCAAAAGCAGGAAGTTCAGTGAATTTTACGCTGGTGGAGAGGATTTTTTTCCTCATGCAGCTGAGCCTGGGTGTCTCAACCAACCTTATTTCAAATCCAGGTTGTGTTTACAAGCAGGCACTTGGAAAACACCACGAATTCCTCTGGGGCCCCGCCATGTTTCAGCATCAGGCAGCATTCCAGGCAAACGCTGAACATTCCCTGACCAGGCCTTGGGCAGACTTTGATTCGAGCCTGGGTTGGCTGCACAAACCCATATTAAATTTCCAGCCTGGGATATTTTTTTCAGCATCTAAATAAGATTTCCAGCAGCTGGAGCTCAAGGACAACAGTGGGGGGAGTGTGTCCCTTATTGGGGTGCTGTTTTCCAGCTGCCCCCCAGGTCTGCTGGCCCAAGGAAGGAGCACCACGGGCTGAGAGGATTAAAGAGTGCAAATGATTTTATCAGCCACACATGGAGTCATCCTGCTGTGGGATGAACTAAACACTCAGGTTTAACTGCTGCTGTTGATATTGTTAAAGGTGTTTAAACTCCCAAAGTTGGGTGAAGAGACCCCAAACTGGGGGGGGTGACAACATCCCTTCGCCCATCCCTTGGGGCTGAGCACCTTCCCTGCCCCACCCATGTGGGGTCTTGCAAAGCCCTGGTGTGACTTAACCCACACACACTTTATTTCCTTTAATCCCCCTGCCCAGACAACCCATCCCAATCCCAGCTGGCAGCACCCACAAGTCCTACCACGTCCCCAGCAGTGACTGAAGTTGCACTGGGCAGTACCTGGAGCTATGTGGGGAGCACTGGGGCGGGTCTGGCTCACCTGTATGGCTTCCTTGGGATCATCGAGGTGGCTGGAATGCATCTCCGCTGCTGCCGCTCCCGGTGCCGGGCGCTGCCTTCACATGTCACCTGGGGATGAGGAGGAGATGTCTGAGCACCCAGACTCACCTGCCAGCTGAAGGGCTTCTGGTGCCACACAAAAGGGGTGGATTGTGCACCGAGGAATTCTGCAGGTGCTCATGGCCAGGGTGCTGCTGGATCCGAGATGGGAGTGAGCTACGACCTCATGAAAAGGTACCACACTTTCCAGGGACCAGGAGAGTTTTGGGCAAAACAGAGCATGGCCAAGAGCCTGGGAGGGAGTAATTAACCCCTGCGAGGTTCCAGCAGGCAGTCCCCAGGCTGGGTGAGCTGCCAGGCAGGTCCAGCCAGCAGCACCACACGCAGGGCCAGGGACGGCTGCCCCTCTCCCTGTGTCACCTGCAATGCCTGAGCCTGAAGGACAGCACCCAAAAACCATGGGAGTGGCATGAGGTGGCCTGGACAAGGGGGTGTCACCCCCTAGCAGGCTGTGGAAGAGGAGGAGGAGGAGCAGCAATGCTGCTGCCCAACCCAGCTGGGACAGACTCTCTGGGCACAGAGCCGTCTGGGAAGGAATCATGGAATCACAGAATGGTTTGGGTTGGAAGGGACCTTAAGGACCATCCAGTTTCACCCCCTGCCATGGGCAGGGACACCTTCCACTAGCCCAGGTTGCTCCAAGCCCTGTCCAACCTGGTCTTCAACACTTGCAGGGATGGGGCAGCCACAGCTTCTCTGGGCACCCTGTGCCAGGGCCTCACCACCCTCAGGGATAAGAATTTCTTCCCAATATCCAATCTGAATCTCCTCTTTTAGTTTAAACCCATTCCCCCTTTTCTTGTCACTTGTCTGCCTGTGTAAAGTCGCTCTGCACCTTTTTTATAAGCCCCTTTAAGCACTGGAAGGCTGCAGGTTCTCCATGAGGCTGATAAATCCCATGACTTTCCCACTCCAGGGGGTGCAGATGCCAGGGCTGCTCTGAGGCTTTGGTGGGAGACAGAGAAAAATCAGTGCCCTCCCACTATGGGAAACCCTGGAAAACCAGATGTGAGCAGGCAGTGGCAGCCTGGCTGGGTCACCTGCCACTGCAGGGGGTTTGCAGACAACAAGGGACCTTTGACTTCTGACTCTTGGCTTCCTGCCCTGTTCCTCTCTGGGAGCCATTTGCCGAAACTGAGCTGTCCCTGGAGCCCCTGAGGGCAGAACATGTGGCTGTCAGAGAGATGCCCATGGCACAGCTGGATCCCTGACCAAAAACCATGGATCCCAGCATGGAAAAGGGTCCAAGAGCTGCTCCAGCACCTGCTACTGCCCAAAGTCTCCTAAGGATGTGAGAGGTTGGAGGAGGAATTTATTCACAGAATCCCAGAATTGTTCAGGTTGGAAGGGACCTCAAAGTTCACCCAATCCCACCTTCCACCAGCCCAGGTTGCTCCAAGCCTCGTCCAACCTGGCCTTGGAGACTTCCAGGGATGTGGCAGCTCCTACATGGCCATGGCCACTACCAAGGGCAGTGGGCATGGGGGTGTCAGGCAAGGTGGCCTGGACATGGGGGTGTCATGCTCTGGTCCAAATCCAGAGCATTTTAAACCCAGAGCAGCCCAAATCCAGAGTAGTTTAAATCTGGAGCAGCCCAGACCAAGAGCAGCCCCTGCAGGTACCCCACCAGCCACTGGTGCTGGGAGCACCAGGACAAGAGCTCTTTGGAGCCAAACCCCGGATTGATCCTCAGTGTTTCCAGAGTTCACAGGCAATTTCAGAGAAAAGGAAACTGTTTTTGCCACAACTTGTCATAAGATTTCCTCCCTTTGGGTTGCAACACAGAAATGGGAGAGTGCAGGGATTACAGGGAAGTTGACCTCTGGCTCAAGAGGCTGCTGGGGTGTTTAGGGAGCGAGGCAACCCCTAAGTGGCAGCAGTGGTTGATGAGGACAGCAGGGAGCCATCCCCATCTCTGCCCTCCATCCAGGAGGCTCAGGCTCCTTGGGGCTGGACAAACTCTGCCCCTTTTCCCACCACATCCTGCTACACCCTGTGAACAAGAGACACATCCCACCTGAGACACTGAGGGTGGGAGAAGACCCGAGGGTGGGCATAGGGTAGCGTTTCTCATGCCCAGACAGGCAGCACAGGTGTTTCAGCTCCAGGACTGCAGCCACCACCCGTGCTCTTGGCACTGGCCACCCTGACATCCTGAGCCGGTCACAGGGAAAGGGATGACAGCGGTGGTTTTGCAAAGACCTCGTCTTAAGTTTTACAAAGACCTTGCCTAAGTTTTACAAAGTGAGTGTTATTCCCCCAAAAGACACGTTCCTTTGCCAGCATCACCTCCTCCAGCAACTGCAGGAGGTAAGACACTGAGGGCACCCGCTGCCTTCACCACAGGACTCTCCACTCCCACCACGACCAGTCTGACCAGTTTGTTCCAGTGCCACGAATCCATGCGGCACCACTTATGTTGGGACAACATTTTCCTGAATAAATGAGTGCAAGGAACCAGCTCCAAGGTGGATTTCACCCAAGACTTGTGCTGGGAGGAAATTGGAGAACACAGGGAAATCGGATCGGCAGCCCTGGCACGGGCTCTAGAAGGAACCAGGGGGCTCTGGAGCACTACCAGGCAGATCCTGGACAGCCACGGCTGTTCCCTGTGATCTTGAAGGCATAAGAGACGGGATGGATGTGCAAACACAGACAAGCCCATCTACAGCAGAGAAAACCCACGAGGTTTCCCAGCAGTCACCACCCCCGCAGCTCGAGTGAAAATCAAACAAGTGAGGAACAGCCCCAGAGAAGGAGTTTGACCTACCGAGGAGGAGAGACACTGGCACAAGGGCAGAGCTGCTGCTTTCCCAGACTGCTGCAAAACAGCCAGATTCTTTGGGATTCTTGCTGGAATCAAGCCTTGTGCCAGCAGAGGCAGAGCCCCCCGTCCCAGAGCTCGGCTCCTCAGTCTCCCAAGAAGTGAGTTATAAATAAACAGCAGGTCACTGCCTGTGCTCAGCGGGTGGAAAACAACAGCCCACGACGGCGTGAGCTGGTGACTCAAGGCCTGGACACGGGGCCAGTCATTTTCCAAGCACGAGGGCCGTGCCAGTCACCTTCTGCCCCAGGACATGGGGGCTCTGACGGGATGGTGGGTCCAAGGGCCGATGTGGGGACAACCCTGTCCTCCCACCCAGCTCCTGCATTCCACCCTGGCCATGCTAAAAACACAAGCTGAGCCCAGGTAGAGGCAGCCTGGCAGCAGGGGAGGCAGCTGGCATGGCTGGTGTGGTGGCTGGGTGGAAGATAAAACCCCTTGGAAACAGGTTGCCAAGGGTTAAGGCTGGACAGATCACCCTCATGGTCTGACTTTGGTTCCTTCCCTGAACCCAGCCTGGCCTGAGGCAGCACTGCTGTGACTCCCAGGGCAGGAACACAGGCCTGGCATGAGGAACAGGTCCATCACACCACCCTCATCCCCACAGAACCATCTCCTCACAGCTCACAAACCTGCTGGTGGCCAGGGAAGCGTCACTGATGAACCCTCCGAGTTCTGCCCCGCGGGAGCCCAGGAGCAGCCGGGGCAGGAGGAGCAGCCACTGAGCTCCCAGCCTGGATGGTGAGACTGTGTTTCCCAACACTCCAAACCGGGAATTCCCTTCAACCTGTTGCCTACTCCTGCACCAGGCTACAATTTGCCGGAGCCGCAGGGAGAGCTGGAGTTGATTTTCCAAGGGAGCCGCCGCGCAGGGGCGAAGCGAGTTCTGAAACCCCCAGCGTGTCGAGGCAAGGTGTTCCCAGATTTAATACTCCCAGTTTTCGTGTCCCTTCGGATTCCCGGCGCTGGAGCTTCCCAGTTGGTTTTCCCGGTGCCATCCGGTGCAGCGGGGGGTTCGCATCCGTGGGGATGGGAGACAGGGGGTCACTGGAAGGGAAGGCAACAAGGAGACGACTTTTTAAACTCTGTATTTTCACAAGAACTACCCAGAGCTGGTAATTTTCAGTGAAAAACCCGTGGTTTATTGAGGATGGAATGCCTGATAAACCAGGGAAAGCTGCAGGGATCCCACAGGCAGTGGGATCTCGGGCTGGTGGAGGAACAGGCCAAGAGGTTTGGGGTGTCAGTGCTGGTAGGAGGGGATTGAGGACCAGGCACCAACCAGCTGTGTGCACCTGACCTGCTGCCACCCCACCCTAACCCTGACCTGTGTGGGGCCTGGCACGGGTGGGCTGGGGGTCTGGGGGACGTTGGCTGGGGGGAGATCGGGCCCTGCCCAGGGAGATGCAGGCAGGGCTGGTGTGGGGAAGGGTCAGTGGCCATGGGGAGCTGGAGGGGGGCAGTGTTTGCTTGCACCACTCTGCACCCCCTCACCCTG
>NW_021940764.1:2729863-2731403 GCF_001715985.3 Manacus vitellinus
CAGACAGAAAATCCAGGTTCCTGTTTAGAGCCTGCTGGGCTTTGCTTTCTCTGCCTGGGGGCTCTCCCTGGGCTTTGGCAGGGCCCAACGCCTGGTAGAAAAGCAGATTTTGGCCAACCCAATACTGGCTGTTGGTCTTCTTGTGCTCTTTCTTTTTCCAAATGTATTTCCTTACTGGAGATGGAGCTACATCCACATCTTTGTGGTGCCCAGAGACGGAGTCTTCATCAGTGGGGTTTAACCCAGCAGCTCCATCCCAGGGGTTTAATGCCTGCCAGTTCAAATGGGAGTCCCACTGCTTTTGCTGGCTGGCCTTCTTGTTGTGCTGTTTCTGAGTCCAACCATAGTTCTGCTTTGAAGATGGTGCTTCCTCCTCCTCTTCTTTGTCCTCCACATCCTCCATCCCAAAGGTGTTCTCAGTCTGTTCCACAGCATCGTGGTAGTCCTGAATATTGACAGACCTGGAGGAACGACGGCCCTTTGCTGTGGAGTGTGAAGGGGAGTGTTTTGAAGGCAGCGTGGGGACTTTGTGGTGTCCAGAGTCGTCCTCAGTGGGGTTTAACCCACCAGCTTCATCCCAGGGATTTAATGCCTGCCAGTTCAAATGGGAGCCCTTCTGCTTTCGTTCCCAGACTGTGACTGACTTTTCCTCCACATCCTTCTCCCTGACAGGCTGGGGCTGGCGTGAGACGATGCTTTTCACAGTCATGATGTTTTTAGCCATGTGCAGATTATTCTTGACCTCAACCATCAGCTCATCAGCAGCTGTTTTGCCTTCCTGCCTGGAGAGGTGCTCAGGGGGATGTGAATCTGATCCGGAATCCTTGAGGTTGCTGACATCCCCCTCAGTGCTGCTCAGGGTCAGGGCAACCCCAAGAGTTACGGTTCCATGGTCTCCCAGCGAAGGCTGCTTGGCCCTGAGGTTCAAGACTGGGCTGCTCTTTGCTTTTCTGGAGGGCTCCACTTGCATTACTTCTCCCTGTGTCTGTGTCACAGGACCTGTGTGAGCTGGAGAACACCAAGACAGCAGATCAGCAACTGGGCACAAACACAGGGGCAGAGGTTTACCCTGAGCAGCAGGAACTCCTCTCTGAGACAAGGGAGTGGGTGAGGGGAGTGGTGGATGTGTTGGGGAGGGGAGGAGACTCCTTAAATCACTCTGATTGTCCCCTCAGGGCAGAACAGGAGAGGTTTCTTTTCTGGTGTCTCCCAGGGCTCTGTTTGGATGGGAGGGAAACATCCCAGGGAAATGGGTTTGCTGTTGGAGACTCTCCCACAGCTCAATGTGAGCCAGTGCTGGTTTCTAAATTCCCCAGAAAGCTTTGAAAGTCCGAGTGAGCCTGGCAAGCAGAATCAAGCCTGACATGGGATTGTGGAATTCACCTGGAGCAGGAGCTGCAGGCTGTGCCTGGGCTGGGGCAATGGCTGGCTGGGGTGGTTGGTCACCCTGAGACTCTGCAGGAGCCAGTGAAGAGAGAGAGAGCCCAGACTGAAGATCAGCCCAGAGGCTGCTGAGGCACTAACAGTGTTTGGTGTTCAT
>NW_021940764.1:2741898-2742921 GCF_001715985.3 Manacus vitellinus
AAGGCTCTCCTTCAGCCCTGTCCTCTACCCTGCTGATTGCAGCGGGGCCGTTGTTAACCAGCGGGTCAGACAGAAAATCCAGGTTCCTGTTTAGAGCCTGCTGGGCTTTGCTTTCTCTGCCTGTGGGCTCTCCCTGGGCTTTGGCAGGGCCCAACGCCTGGTAGAAAAGCAGATTTTGTCCAACCCAATACTGGCTGTCGGTCTTCTTGTGCTCTTTCTTTTCCCAAATGTATTTCCGTATTGGAGATGGAGCTACATCCACACCTTTGTGGTGCCCAGAGACAGAGTCTTCATCAGTGGGGTTTAACCCACCAGCTCCATCCCAAGGGTTTAATGCCTGCCAGTTCAAATGGGAGTCCCGCTGCTTTTGCTGGCTGGCCTTCTTGTTGTGCTGTTTCTGAGTCCAACCATAGTTCTGCTTTGAAGATGGTGCTTCCTCCTCCTCTTCTCTATCCTCCACATCCTCCATCCCCATGGTGTTCTCAGTCTGTTCCACAGCATCGTGGTAGTCCTGAATATTGACAGCCCTGGAGAAACGACGGCCCTTTGCTGTGGAGTGCGAAGGGGAGTGTTTTGAAGGCAGCGTGGGGACTTTGTGGTGTCCAAAGATGGAGTTTAACCCACCAGCTTCATCCCAGGGGTTTAATGCCTGCCAGTTCAAATGGGAGCCCTTCTGCTTTCGTTCCCAGACTGTGACTGACTTTTCCTCCACATCCTTCTCCCTGACAGGCTGGGGCTGGCGTGAGACGATGCTTTTCACAGTCATGATGTTTTTAGCCTTGTGCAGATTATTCTTGAGCTTGACCATCAGCTCATCCTCAGCTGTTTTGCCTTCCTGCCTGGAGAGGTGCTCAGGGGGATATGAATCTGATCTGGAATCCTTGAGGCTGCTGGCATCCCCCTCAGTGCTGCTCAGGGTCAGGGCAACCCCAAGAGTTACGGTTCCATGGTCTGCCAGCGAAGGCTGCTTGGCCCTGAGGTTCAAGACTGGGCTGCTCTTTGCTTTTCTGGAGGGCTCCACTT
>NW_021940765.1:0-1486 GCF_001715985.3 Manacus vitellinus
AAGTTTCCAGCTGATTATCCTCAGGTGGAGTCTCCCACCTGCTCTGGGCTGCATTTCCAACCTGACCCCGAGGTGACCCGGCCCTGACGTGTCAGAGACCAGTTCAGAGCCAGCTCAGCACCACCCGTGTGACACAACAACGCTGCTGCCACCCACTGAGAAGTGGCTCTTTACACCCCAAAGCAGCAAATCATCATTTCTGTTCAATACTGAGGCTTGTGAGAAAACACAGAGTCTGTTCTGTGTGGAAATCAGGAGTGTGACTGGCCGAGGGCAACGTGGATAAATCTGAATTTCCCAACAGAAAAAAAATCCGAATTTCCCTGTTTTTTTATTTCCTGATTAAACCCTGCACCTTTGCCTAAACTGCTGCATTCCAGCTGGGCCAGGAGGAGCCCAGCCCTCCTGGGGGGGGCTGTGTTACCATTCAGCAATGCTCCTGTGGGTCCGGGACACCGAGGTCTCGATGTCGATGGGGTGGTAGCGCAGCCCCCGCAGCTCCAGGGTCTCATCCAGGGCTCCCACCACGTACAGGGCGTCGTGGCGCTCTGGGGAGAGAGGGAAAACAGCTGGAAGGGCTGGAATTCAGGTACAACAGAGTGTCTGCTACAGGCCAAAGAATCATGGAATGGTTTGGGTGGGAAGGGGCCTTAAAGATCATCCAGTTCCACCCCCCTGCCATGGGCAGGGACACCTTCCACGAGACCAGGTTGCTCCAACCCAGCCTGGGACACTTCCAGGGATGGAGCATCCTCTGGGAAATGCATTCCAGGGCCTCACCTACCCTCAGAGAGAGGAATTTCTTCCCAAAATCCCATCTAAAATCTGCTGGCGGTTTGAAGCCATTCCCCCCTGTCCTGGCACTCCTTTGGAAATAGTCTCTCTGCACCTTTCCTGCAGGTTCCCTTCAGGTCCTGGGAGGCCACAATGAGGTCACCCCAAAGCCTTCCCTTCTCCAGGCTGAACAATCCCAGCTGTCCAGCCTTTCCCCCCTGGCAGAGCTGCTCCATCCCTCTGATCATCCTTGGTGCCTCTGCACTCACTCCAGCAGCTCCACAGCCCTCCCTGTGCTGTTCCCCTGCTGGAGGCAGCTCTGCAGGGGGGTCTCACCAGAGGGGCAGAATCCCCCAGCACAGGAGGGGTCTCTGGGCCATGTCCAGCCTCTCCCCACATCCTTCTCCCTCAGCTCATCCCCACCCTGCCCCGACACCGGCGGTCGCCCCGACAGCTGCGCCAGCACTCGTCCTACTAAACACCCCCCCGAGCTCCCTGAGGGCCACTTCTCGAGCTCCTCCAGGCCCCTCTGGATGGCCCTGTCCTGGAGATGTGTCACCCCGAGCCCCCCAAGGGCCTGCCCACCTCCGCTGGCCGCCGTGAGCTCGGTGCGCCGCACGAAGCCCAGGTAACCGGTGCGGGCCCAGAGCGTCTGCGCCGCGTCGCCGAAGCTCAGGCGGGTGTTGAAGTGGTCGGCCTGGAGGGTCTCGTT
>NW_021940765.1:2019-3965 GCF_001715985.3 Manacus vitellinus
CCCCAGCTCCCTCAGCCTCTCCTCCCAGCACTTGTGCTCCAGTCCCTTCCCCAGCCTCGTTGCTCTCCTCTGGCCCTGCTCCAGCCCCTCCATGTCCTTCCTGAGCTGAGGGCCCAGAACTGGACACAGCACTCCAGGGGTGGCCTCACCAGCGCTGAGTCCAGGGCAGGAATCACTTCCCTGGCCCTGTTGGCCACCCTGTTCCTGAGCCAGGAAGCTCCAAGGTGAAGGTTCCCTTTTCATCCACCATTTTTTCAGACCAAAAAAACCCCCCCATTCATTTAGGTCAGACCTCCAAATATCCTCTGTTGTCCTTTATTATCTCAATAATGCACCTTGCAGACCTCCCCTCAGGACTCGCTGAGCAAACAAACTGCGGATTTTTAACGTGTCGAGTCCAAAATTTGATAATAATCTGCCAACACAGACAAATACACTGGTGTGTAATCAAGATAAGGAAAGCCAAATGTAAATTAGATTATTTGGGAGCCAGTTTGCAAGATTTAGAGTGGAATAAGCTTTCCTTTCTAGTGGGTTTTTTCTTTTGACCGGGCAGTGAAATAACGCCCAAATTCTGAGAGCTCCAGCAATAATTCAGCTTACAAAGGCCTGTGAGAGTCACAGCTCCAAACTGTCCCCCAGCAGCTTCAGAAGCCAGCAGAGAAGAGCCCAAGGAGCAGCAAGGAGCAAAATTTCCACTTACCTCCCCAAGGTGGGAATCTCCCAGAGGCCCTTTTGTCTCCGGGTTGACAATGACCACTTTGACTCCAGGCAGAATCTAAGGAGCACAAGAAGGAATGTGTAATTCCTGCTGGATTATCCTCAGGCACAATAAACCACATTAATTCAGGGCAGGATTTCACCCCCAGCCACCTCGAGCAGGGATAAAACACGCCAGGACAGGTACAGTGAGGCAGGCTCAGGGGATGGATGGATTCCATGGCTCAAGGGCCACACAGGGAGGGCATTCTGGGCCTGGACATGTTGCTGGACCTCAGTTTTGAAGAATTCAGTTACAAAAATAAGGAGAAACTCCTTTTTGTTAATCCATGAGGGAGTGACAGTAAATCCCAACTACAGGCTGATTTCAAGGATCCCACAGCCCCCACTTCTGATGTGGACTCCATGATCTCAGAGGTCTTTTCCAACCTAATTCACTCTCTGATTTGGTTCATTTACTGCTAACAGAACCAATTCTCCCACGAGTTTCCAGCAAAACACGCTCCTTAATCATTACTTCCTTATAAATCCAACTGATTTTCCAGAGGAACAGCGTAACCAAGGCCTTCCCAAGCCTTGTCACAGGATTATCCTCCTCAGGGCTGTAAGAAATGTGCGGTTCCCAACTGCCCTGTGCTGTGGTTCTGGATAAAGACATGGAATTACCTTCCCAGACTCGGAAAGCAACAGGCTCTGTGGAGCTCCTCGTTCCACCAGACGGACTCTGAAGGGAAAGAAAACCTTGTCAGGATTAAAAGAGTGGAAATCTCCAGAGCAGTGTGAGAGCTCAGCACCCTCACAGCATTTTATACAGTTGTTAAATTGATTTAATGAACTCACTGTACCTGTCATGTCTCAAGGACTTCAGGTCCACGTACACCGTGGTGGGATCGGGCCCGGACGTTCCCTGAGGAGTTAAAACATTTAAAACCCATCAGTTTGTCTCCAGCAGGCAGGGGAACTCCTGCCTGAGCTCAGAAACCTTTCCAGGGGTTTCCCACAGCAAAATTCTTTCTCACATCCCCCCCACCTTTGCAGCTGCACTAATGGAGACCCTTCAGTGAACAGGGAAACATTTTGGGGGGGAGGGAGGTTTGGGGAGGGGGGGACACAGCCCAAGCCCCCTCAGCCATTAGTGCTGGGGCAACCAGGCACTGTTTGTGTGGGAATAAACACACCAATGTGGGAATAAACACACCAACACTGTCCATGTGGGAATAAACACA
>NW_021940766.1:0-1666 GCF_001715985.3 Manacus vitellinus
CGCGGTTGGATCACTGGAGGAGCAGAGCATGCAGTGCTCTGTGGTGGCCAAGAGGGGGAGCTGTCAGATCACTGGAGGAGCAGAGTCTGCAGTACTAGGTTTTGGTAGGCAGGGGGTACTGTTGGATCACTGGAGGAGCAGAGCCTGCAGTGCTTTGTGGTGGCCAACAGGGGGAGCTGTTTGATCACTGGAGGAGCAGAGTCTGCACTGCTCTGTGGTGGTCAACGGGCGGTACTGTTGGATCACTGGAGGAGCAGAGCCTGCAGTGATCTGTGGTGACCAACATTCAGCGGTGTTGGATCTCCAGAGAAGCAGAGCCTGCAGTGCTCTGCGGTGGCCAATAGGGGGTTCTGTTGGATCACTGGAGCAGAGCCTGCAGTGCTCGGTGTTGGACGGCTGGGGGCGCTGTTGGATCACTGGAGAAGCAGAGCCTGCAGTGCTTGGTGTTGGTCGGCAGGAAACGTTGTTAGATCACTGGAGGAGCACAGCCTGCAGTGCTCTCTGGTGACCAACAGGGAGCGCTGTTGGTTCTCCAGAGAAGCAGAGCCTACAGTGCTCGGTGTTGGTCAGCAGGAGCCGTTGCTGGATCACTGGAGGAGCAGAGTCTGCAGTGCTCCATGGTGGCCAAGAGGGGGAGCTGTTGGATCACTGGAGGAGCAGAGTCTGCAGTGCTCTGTGGTGGCCAACAGGGAGTGCTGTTGGATCACTGGAAGAGCAGAGCCTGCAGTGCTCTGTGGTGGAAAACAGGGAGTGCTGTTGAATCACTGGAGGAGCAGAGTCTGCAGTGCTCTGTTGTGGCCAAGAGGGGGTTCTGTTGCATCACTGGAGGAGCAGAGTCTGCAGTGCTCTGTGGTGGTCAACAGGGGGTGGTGTTGGATCACTGGAGGAGCAGAGTCTGCAGTGCTCCCTGGTGGCCAACATGGAGCACTGTTGGATCTCCAGAGAAATAGAGCCTGCAGTGCTCTGTGTTGGCCAACAGGGGGTTCTGTTGGATCACTGGAGGAGCAGAGTCTGCAGTGCTCTGTGGTGGCCAACAGGGAGCACTGTTGGTTCTCCAGAGAAGCAGAGCCTGCAGTGCTCGGTGTTGGTCAGCAGGGACCGCTGTTGGATCACTGAAGAAGCAGAGACTGCAGTGCTCCGTTGTGGCCAACAGGGAGCTCTGTTGTATCTCCAAAGGAGAAAAGCCGGCAGTGCTCTGCGGTGGACAACAGGGGGTTCTGTTGGATCACTGGAGGAGCAGAGTCTGGAGTGCTCCGTGGTGGCCAACATGGAGCGCTGTTAGATCACTGGAGGAGTACAGCCTGCAGTTCTCTGTGGTGGCCAAGAGGGGGAGCTTTTGGATCACTGGAGGAACAGAACCTACAGTGCTCTGTGGTGGCAAACAGGGAGCGCTGTTGGATCACAGGAGGATCAGAGGCTGCAGTACTAGGTGTTGGTAGGCAGGGGGTACTGTTGGTTCTCCGGAGGAGCAGAGCCTGCAGTGCTCTGTGGTGGTCAAGAGGGGTGATGTTGGATCACTGGAGGAGCACAGTGTGCAGTGCTCTGTGGTGGCAAAAAGGGAGCGCTGTTGGTTCACTGGAGGAGAAGAGCCTGCAGTGCTCGGTGTTGGTCGACAGGGAGCGCGGTTGGATCACTGGAGGAGCAGAGCATGCAGTGTTCTGTGGTG
>NW_021940766.1:3952-4975 GCF_001715985.3 Manacus vitellinus
CTGTTGGTTTACTGGAGGAGTAGAGCCTGCAGTACTGGGTGTTGGTCGGCAGGGGGCGCTGTTGGATCACTGAAGAAGCAGAGACTGCAGTGCTCTGTGGTGGCCAATAGGGAGCTCTGTTGGATCTCCGAAGGAGCAGAGCCTGCAGTGCTCTGTAGTGGCCGACATGGGGTGCAGTTGGATCACTGGAGGAGCAGAACCTGCAGTGCTCGGTGTTGGTCGACAGGAGGCGCTGTTGGATCACTGGAGGAGCAGAACCTGCAGTGCTCTGTGGTGGCTAACAGGGAGCACTGTTGGATCTCCAGAGAAGCAGAGCCTGCAGTGCTCTCTGGTGGCCAAGAGGGGGTTCTGTTGGATCACCGGAGAAGCAGAGCCTGCAGTGCTCGGTGTTGGTCGGCAGGGAGCACTTTTGGATCACTGGAGGAGCAGAACCTGCAATGATCTGTCGTGGCCAACAGGGGGTTCTGTTGGATCACTGGAAGAGCAGAACGTGCAGTGCTCTGTGGTGGCACACAGGGAGCGCTGTTGGATCACTGGAGGAGCAGAGTCTGCAGTGCTCTGTAGTGGTCAACAGGGAGTTCTGTTGAATCACTGGAGGAGCAGAGTCTGCAGTGCTCTGTGGTGGCCAAGAGGGGGTTCTGTTGGGCCACTGGAGGAGCAGAGTTTGCAGTGCTCTGTGGTGGTCAACAGGGGGTGCTGTTGGATCACTGGAGGAGCAGAGTCTGCAGTGCTCTGTGGTGGCCAACATGGAGCGCTGTTGGATCTCCAGAGAAGTAGAGACGGCAGTGCTCTGTGGGGGCCAAAAGGGGGTTCTGTTGGATCACTGGAGGAACAGAGCCTGCAGTGCTCTCTGGTGGCCAACAGGGAGCGCTGTTGGATCACTGGAGGAGCAGAGCCTGCAGTGCTCTGTGTTGGCCAACAGGGAGCGTTGTTGGTTCTACAGAGAAGCAGAACCTGCAATGCTCGGTGTTGGTCAGCAGGGACCGCTGTTGGATCACTGAAGAAGCAGAGACTGCAGTGCTC
>NW_021940766.1:8870-10161 GCF_001715985.3 Manacus vitellinus
TGTTGGATCACTGGAGGAGCAGAGTCTGCAGTGCTCCCTGGTGGCCAACATGGAGCACTGTTGGATCTCCAGAGAAATAGAGCCTGCAGTGCTCTGTGTTGGCCAACAGGGGGTTCTGTTGGATCACTGGAGGAGCAGAGTCTGCAGTGCTCTGTGGTGGCCAACAGGGAGCACTGTTGGATCACTGGAGGAGCAGAGCCTGCAGGGCTCTGTGGTGGCCAACAGGGAGAACTGTTGGTTCTCCAGAGAAGCAGAGCCTGCAGTGCTCGGTGTTGTTCAGCAGGGGCCACTGTTGGATCACTGAAGAAGCATAGACTGCAGTGCTCTGTGGTGGCCAACAGGGAGCTGTTGGATCACTGGAGGAGCAGAGCCTGCAGTGCTCTGTGTTGACCAAGAGCGGTTACTGTTGGTTTACTGGACGAGCAGAGCCTGCAGTACTGGGTGTTGGTCGGCAGGGGGCGCTGTTAGATCACTGGAGTAGTACTGCCTGCAGTGCTCTGTGGTGGGCAACGGTGAGTACTGTTGTATCTTCAAAGGAGAAGAGCCTGCAGTGCTCTGTGGTGGCCAAGAGGGGGTACTGTTGGAACAGTGGAGGAGCAGAGCCTGCAATGCGCGGTGTTGGTCGGCAGGGGGCGCTGCTGGAACACTGGAGGAGCAGAGCCTTCAGTGTTCGGTGTTGTTAAGCAGGGGGTGCTGTTGGATCACTGGAGGAGCAGAACCTGCAGTGCTCTGTGGTGGCCAAAAGGAAGCACTGTTTGATCTCTGGAGGAGCAGAGCCTGCAGTGCTCTGTGGTGGCCAACAGGGGGTGCGGTTGCGTCTTCAAAGGAGTAGCGCCTACTGTGCTCTGTGGTGGCCAGCAAGGGGTTCTATTGGATCACTGGAGGTGCAGAGCCTGCTGTACTCGGTGTTGATCGGCAGGGGGCGCTGTTGGATCAGTGCAGGTACAGAGCCTGCAGTGCTCTGTGGTGGCCAACAGGGAACGCTCTTGGATAGCCAAAGGAGAAGAGCCTGCAGTGCTCTGTGGTGACCAACAAGAGGTGCTGTTGGATCACTGGACGAGCAGAGCCTGCAGTGCTCGGTGTTGGTCGGCAGGGGTACTGTTGGATCACTGGTGGAGCAGAGCCTGCAGTGCTCTCTGGTGGCCAAGAGGGAGCGCTGTTGGATCACTGGAGGAGCAGAGCCTGCAGTGCTCTGTGGTGACCAACAGGGGGAGCTGTTGGATCACTGGGGGAGCAGAGTCTGCAGTGCTTGGTTTTGGTCGGCAGGGGGTTCTGTTGGATCACTGGAGAA
>NW_021940767.1:0-983 GCF_001715985.3 Manacus vitellinus
CTCCGCTCCTGCCACAGGGATTCAGCCTCTCGTCCCTCTCCTCCGGCGAGTCATTTTGTCACTGGAGACACAGGCGACGAGCGGAGAATAGGGCAGAGCTGCCTGCAGAGAGGAGGAGGTGGCAGGCGGCTGGCAGCTTCCCAGCAAATCAGGCTGCGGAAGCGATCCCTGCCGAGGAGCTGCAGCGCCCAGGCAAGCCCCGAGTTTGCTGGAGAGGCTGAGTCACGCTCCCCACTCCCCGCAGTCCCGCTGCCGTCAGCTCCACGCGGGGCGAGACGCTCCATCCCGACCCTCCCTCTGGTCCCAGGGGCTGCTGGGACCCCAGCGCAGGGATGCTGCCGGAAAGGAGCGGCGGCGCTGATGGAGGCTCGGGTGCGTTGCAGGCTCTGCCGGCAAGTGTGACGAAAAATCCCTTCCCTAACTGTCAAACAGCCTTTATATTACAGAAGTGTATTAACTTTATGTATGTGTGCGCATATATATATATACACACACACTATATACATTAATGATCCACTGCAATGTAATGAGGCAGTGAATTTTACTGGAGACTTTGGTATTGTTCGTGCTGAGGTAAAACAAATGAAAGGACAGCCCAGCCCTGGAGAGGAGAATTTTGCTTCTGCAAAGCTCAACACAGTCCCCAAGGGATGAAGAACATCCCTGGGACATCCAGGGTGCTGCAGGATCCCACCCCTCCGGCAGGGCTCTGAGACCCTCCCAGCATCGTCCGGTGTCACAGGTCAGTCACTGCAGCCAGGGGGACTCAGGGATACCTGGATCGATAGATAAGCAGCAGAACGCTGCAGAAACAGAGCAGCTTTGCCAAGTTTTACTGTGATTGGAGATTTGGTAGTGTGGGTGTTAGTGCTCAGTCAAGTCGTGTTGTACTTGAGCGCTTGAGGGGTGTGAGAACCCCATGTAAAACCACATTTGGGTGCCCTGATTTGGCTGGGACATCTCATGCTAATGAATAAATATTT
>NW_021940767.1:2843-3963 GCF_001715985.3 Manacus vitellinus
TTTCCCACCTGCTCCTCCACGAGATTTCCATCTGTGCATCCACCTCCAGGGAAGAAGGCACCGAGGCCATGCTCTCCCTGAGCAGCCTCACCCGATGCTCGGCTGCCCTGGCTGGGGCAGGAACAGCCCCCAGTGCTCTCAACACCTAAGTCTGAAGCCTATCCCAGGGAAGGACTGACTGCCAAGGCGGTAGGGAAGGATGGGAAGCAGCTCAGCCCCAACACTGGGAGCTCCCCCAGCAACCGAGTCTGCCGGAGGGATGGGAGCAGGGTGGCAGGACAGGCCTGGAACCCTTCAGGACACATGGCCACGGCACAGCTCTTGGAGATGGCCCCAAGAAGGGAGGGGCTGTGGGTTTTTTCAGAGGAGACCCCCTAAATATGAGGCCCAGCCTGGCTGGGGCCACTTCTCCCACAGGCAGTGCAGGCAGGTGCCCTTTGGCCAGGGCTGTGCCAGCCTGGAGAGCCTCCCCAGGGATCGCAGCCCTCCACAGCACAGGGGTGTGCAGGGCCAGGAGAGGAGAGGAGGATCTGCCCCAAGCCTCCATCTCGGCCTGTTTTTTCACCGTGGCCCTCAGAAAAGCACACACCAGCCCCTTTGGGATCCGCTCTAGTAATCTCAGGGGATTTTCCCTTTAACTTTCCCTTCCCCTTCCCCTTTCATCTTCCTCTTCTGGACTGTATCCCCATGGAGATGGGCAAAGCAACCCAGAACTACCAGGAATGACCCTCTCCTCCAGTTCCATCATCTACATTCCTCCCCCTCTACTGGTTCTTCAGCCATATCCCACCCTCTCCCACGGCCGCATCCTTCCCTCTCCCACAGCTCCCACTCCCCCAGTGCTACAGCAACAAGCAAAGGAGCAGAAGAAACCAGCTGAGGCTCAGGTAGGAATACTGAGGGGTTTTAATTCACGGGGCCCACAGAGGCTCCGGTTCAAAGGGGATGAAGGGGAGGCGGCGCACGTAGTCCCCCGAGGCCAGCTCTTCCTCCCGCACCCTGTGCAGCCGCTCTTCCAATTCCCTCCGCACACGGCGCGGGGGCACGGGGGGACTCTGCTCCCTATCCCCGTCGGAGAATCGCCGGCGACGGCGACCTCCAGGACCCCGCGGCTGCTGCT
>NW_021940768.1:0-1163 GCF_001715985.3 Manacus vitellinus
AAGAAAAGAAAAGGAAAAAAAAAAGGAAAAAAAAAAGAAACTAAACCCCCAAGGTAAAAACCAAATGCCAGCAACCAGAAGGTGCCTGGGCTGCCTGAGCCTTGTCCTGCCATGAGCTGCCCCTCCTCAGTTCGCAGCTGGGCTGTCCTTGCCCGGGCTCTGCTCCTGGCTGCTCCCTCTGCAGCCACCTCGGGGGGCTCTCCTCTTCACCTCCCTCTTGCAGCTGGGGGGCCACACGGCCAGGACCTGGCTCTGGGGGGTGGCACAGGGGTCCCCAGGGAGGCAGCAGGGCTGGCTACATGCGGGAGGACGGGCTGGCCAGCTCGTAGAAGAGCAGGTAGGCGTCGCTGCTGCGGACGTGGCTGGACGACATCGGGGTGACACTGCGGAGAGGGCAGGAGAGCTGTGAGAAACAGGGGTGGGGCACCAGGATTCCCCGAGCAGGGGTTCCCTGCTGGCCCTGCCCCATCCCACAGCAGCCTCACCGGGAGTCGTTGAAGCTGTGCCACTCGCTGGACACGGGGCTCTTGCAGTAGGCTGTGTAGTGTCCCCCCATGGTGGTGCCCGAGTGGTTGGAGACGGCGTAGAGGTTGTAAACGGCGTGATCTGTGGGGGACAAAGGTGCTGCTCAGCCCCGCTGCCCCCCAGCATGCCAGCACGGGGCTGGATCCCCTGCATTCTGTGGCTCCCACCCCTCAAACCCCTGTCCCCCGCCACAACTGTGACACCCAGGGGAGCACGAGGAACACGGGAGTCACCAGAAGCTCAGGGCTGTGCTGGAGCCAGGCAGGGACTGGGACTCACTGCAGCTCTGCGAGGCGAACTCCCGGAGGTCCAGGTCCTTCAGCTGGAAGTTGACGAAGGTGGTGAGTTTGCTGCTTCGTATCCTGCTCTCGGAGAAGCGCTTCAGGTCTGGGGGGCGTCATGTCAAGGAGCCAAGGGACAAAGGGGGGCCCGTAAGAAACCACCTACCACCACCCCCAGCACTCCCTCCACCCCCATCCCTCTGCCCAAAGGATACGAAGCACCAGGATCTTGGGGAACTTCTGGATGCTGAATTTCTTCGTGCACCTCGTCCTGGCTTTGCAGCGACAACACGTCTGTGGGAGACAAACAGCACAAGCAGGAGGGTGAGGGCAGAGGCCAGTCCCCCCTGTGCCCAC
>NW_021940768.1:2921-3973 GCF_001715985.3 Manacus vitellinus
GACCCTCCAGTGCCAGCAGAGGCCCCATCCCGCTGTGACATCATGGGCAGGGCCAGCACCGCAGCTGCTCTCTGGGCCAAGGGCCTGGGGAGAAGCCATGGCTGGCCTGCCCCGTCCTGCCTGCCAGACGGCTGCTGCTGGCCCAGGGCGATGCACAGGGCTCAAAGTTCTCCCTGCCTGGTGACACTGCTGCCCCATGCCCTGGGCCGTGGGCCAGTTCAGCCCCCTCGGCTGCCTCCACTGTCCCCCCTGGGCCCCAGGACACTTGGGGATGGCAGTGCCCCCTGCCTGCCCCACGCTGCAGGAGGAGCACAGTCCCCTGTCACTGCCCACCTTATCCCCTCCAGGACGACCTGCACGAGCGCAGCCCAGACTTTGGCACAGGTATTTGGCAGGATAAAGTCCACCTGAGAAAGTGCAAGCCCAACCCTGCAGCAGAACAGGGCTGTGTGCCCAGCGGTGCCCTCCCAGCCTCTCACTGCCCTGGCTGTGCTGTACCTGTGCCATGGGGGCTGTCCCAGGTCCCCAGGTGTTCCCTGAGCTGGGCCAAGGAAACATGCATAGGCAGCTGGGCTCTGGGGCCAGGAGGCATTGCCACTCTTTGCTGGACACACTGAGACCACAGAGGGGTCTGGAGGGTCCACCAGCCCTCTCCCAGTGTGTGGGACAGGGTGCTGCTGGGGAGGAGTGGTGGGAGCCCAGGGGTCCTGCTCAGGGTAGTGATGGGACAAACGTCCCAGAGCAGGGGTGGGGTCCAGCAGGGTCAGACTGCTGACAGTGCTCCCTCAGATGACCAGGATTTAAGGATCCTCAGGCAAACGCCCCAGCTGCCCACCCCAGGCTTGAGGAGGGGGAGGAGGAGAGGAGGGAAGAGGAAGAGGAGGGGAGGGGGCCCAGCAGCTCCGAAATAGCAGCAGCTGGTGTGTGTGTGGGAGGTGCTGAGCACCCAGCCCTGACAGCAGCCCAAAATAACCCAGATCCAGTTACACGTGCTCCTTAGCGACGGCACAGGCATCACCCACCGCAGCGGGCACCGGCACCAGCGGCGACCG
>NW_021940769.1:0-4029 GCF_001715985.3 Manacus vitellinus
TAGTGGCTTTGCTAGGAAAGATCTGGAGTGTAGTGGTATAATGGTATTACCTTATTTATGTTAGCTGCTGCCACTTCATGTTTCCAGGTAGGGCCTGCAGCTACATGTTTTCCTTTGGGAAAGTAGGTGTCATCCTCCTTTTAAGTCTCAGCCAGGCACCCTACCATTCATGAAGTCATTTCCTTTATGGGAATTTTCTTTGTAATTGTAATTTATTCTGCTCACATATTAAAGGGAAGAGTTCTTAACTGATGTTAGTAAAATCATGATCACAGTCCTCTGATGGCAGCTGACTTACACATGTGGTGAATATATACTTGCTTTTGTCCACTCTTCTGGTGATGGTTCCAAGTACAAATGTCCTTACCTGGCATGCAGCAGCTTTTTTTCAGAGTTAAGCTTTGATTAGTGTAACTGTATTCAGGGGTGATGGTCATGTTTGAAGGGGAAACTTACTTGAGCTAGTCTGGTAAAGAACCACCTTTTGCATTCTCACATTGGGGTGGTTTTGTTACCTTGCAGTTAGTTCTTAAGTTACTGCTGCAAATTTACTGAGTTTGCCTCATATTTCTTAGTGTTAGTAGGCACATTTTTTTGACAGAAACTTCTCAGATTAAAAGAACTTCCAAGGAGAATAGGTGTGGGGAAGTGATACTTGCAGGAATAAGTTATTTATAAATATGGGTTTTCTTTCACAGATCAGCAAAAAGATTACTTGATCAGATAGTTGAAAAGGGAAGACCTGCACCTGGCTTTCATCATGGTGATGGACCTGGAAATGCAGTCCAAGAAATTATGATTCCAGCAAGTAAAGCAGGATTAGTTATTGGGAAAGGTGGAGAGACAATTAAACAGTTACAGGTATATATGTATCTTTTTTTAAATATGATGGTGTGGAATCTGGATTTGAGTGGGTACTGACCTCCCTTTTATCAAATAGGAGCGGGCAGGTGTCAAAATGGTCATGATTCAAGATGGGCCACAGAACACTGGTGCAGACAAGCCCCTTAGGATAACTGGAGACCCTTACAAAGTTCAAGTAAGGAGTCCTTCCCAATTCAGAGCATTTTTAAATCCATTCTGGTGTTGCAGTACCTAAATGAACTTTCCTCCTTCTTCTAGCAAGCCAAGGAAATGGTGCTGGAGTTAATCCGTGATCAAGGTGGCTTTAGAGAGGTGCGCAACGAATATGGGTCAAGAATAGGAGGAAATGAAGGGATAGACGTAAGCATGGTTGAAAAACTTGTTCACTGTATTTTGAGATGTTAACTTTCAAATGTTAAGCTGGGTAATACTGCTGAAAGCTCTTAATCAGATTGCTAAAGTGGTGGTGGCGTGTAAGTATGACTTGGTCATTGCTGAAGTTATGGCACGACCTGGTGTGCAGCGTTCACTTCACATTGCCAGCTGCTCTGAACAGTTTCAGCTGGAGCTTGTCAAATAAGCAAGTCAGTTTTATGGCCAAGTATAGAACCCTATAATGTTACCAAAATTGGGGTTGGGCCTTTATGGAAAGATATTTAAGTTCACCTGTTATGCAAGTCACAAGCTAATAAGAAGAGGCTTAACATTTCATTTGCTGGAATCTGCATTTTAGACACCTTATAACTCTTTTTTTTAATTACTCTGAGAAGCATAATATCCCCTGCGGTTGCTACCACTGTGAGAACTTGTAGTGCATAAGATTGCTTTCTTTTTTAAATTGCAGTCCAGTATTTACTAGACTTGGGACTGTTAAAAAATAGACAGTTGAAAAAGCCTGAAGCGGCTTAGGTCTTGCCCTGGTTTACTCTTCTACTTTGTAACCCTTTCATTCTGTGATTTTGGTAGGAATATCTGCATCAACAACATCTTGTTTGTTTTGGTTTTTTCTTAAGGTTCCAATACCACGATTTGCTGTAGGTATTGTAATTGGAAGAAATGGGGAGATGATAAAAAAGATCCAGAATGATGCTGGTGTTAGGATCCAGTTTAAGCCAGGTTTGTGACACGTTCTTGAATTTCTGTGAGTTGACTGTAAATTTATTGGATTGCATATACTGGAATAGTTCCTTTTTATTCCAGATGATGGAACAACTCCAGATAGAATAGCCCAGATCACAGGGCCTCCTGACAGATGTCAGCATGCTGCAGAAATTATTACAGATCTCCTTCGCAGTGTTCAGGTTGGGTAATGTTATTTCAAATTTCAGATCTCATGCCCACCTTTTGGAAAGGCCTAAACTTTTCAGAAAGTGTGTGTAACTAAAGCAAATAGTTTAATGATGCCATTTGAATCTGCTTCAAAGTTTGGTCTGGAATAGGAATGTTTGCTTTTACAGTTACAGTTTTGCAAGTGATAAGACTGATTCAAGGTCATGGCAGTTCTTTATGTGGTTGGTTTTAGAGCTGCTGCTTCTGTTATATTGTGTTAAGAGCTAACATGATGTTACTTTGGGTTGTAATTGGTGTTCAAGCATTTAAACCATCTTGTATTCTTAAATGAGCCCTACTGCTGATTTACAGAAGGCAGACAAAAATTCCATCTTTGTGCATATGAGACTTTCTGCTTGCTTTGATATCCTCTCATCTTTCACATGCAGAGTTGTACTGAACGTCTTTTAAAATGTAATTTAGGTCTTCCAAAAAAGATACTACTACAACTATCAAAACTATCTGAGTAGTGAATCAGTTTTTTCTTTAGAAATGATGTGATGTAACCTGTTGGCATTACTTGTTCTAGAACTTGCTCATTTCTTGCTGCTCTTTTTTAGGCTGGTAACCCTGGTGGCCCAGGACCTGGTGGTCGAGGAAGGGGTAGAGGCCAAGGCAACTGGAACATGGGGCCTCCTGGTGGATTACAGGAATTCAATTTTATTGTCCCTACTGGCAAAACTGGATTAATCATTGGCAAAGGCAATATACCTTATATATGTGTATATGTTATTAAAAAACAGTCAGCTTTTCTATTTGTACAAATGACATACTACAGAGATGTGTCAAGTGTGTGTAGATAATTTACACTAGAGCAAAACAGTGCTGTTAAATCATAATACTCTTCAAATTTTCCTCACCAAAACATAGCCCAGTACTTTAAAAGTCAAGAGGCAATCAATTTATTGAATTTATCAAACCCTTTTTTGAAGTAACAAGTACAGGCTTACATTGATAGTGTTTGGTAGTTTCTTAGGTGATGTATCTTATAATTACCTTGTGTTTGATACTGCATGATAAGCCAAGTGTTCCTGAATCTGACTTGCTCCTAAAGCTAGTTTTCACACATTTCAGTGAAAATCTTTTACAGTGAAACCTTGTAGCAATTTCTTCCACACCTTTGTTCATTAAAATAATCCTTGAATTTAATTTTAAAAGTAATTTACCGTATGCTTCAAAAGGAAGCACTTGAGTTCATTTTAATCTCTTGTTCATACTGTGTTTTCCAGACACAGCAGATAGGCTGACATAGATCGTTCTTGGCCTGGAAGGTTGATTTTTTTTTTTTTAATTTTAAATGCCAAATTACCCTTGTTTTGAAAATGTTGCATATATAAAGGGTACATAAAACATGTCTGGATCATGTAAGAGGAGGAGCCAGTTTAAGGAATTTAACTTTCTGCTTTTAGTGCACTGCAAAAATTGTGGACTTCACCATCTGGTCTTCTGCATTTTTTGTCATCTGTGCTTCCTTACTGCTTTGTAGGGAGTTTAGGTTTGAAGTTTGTCTTTGCTGATAACTCGTGTGTGTTGGTTGTTATTCGTGTCTAATCTTACACGTTTACATGAACGAAAAAAACAGATAACATTGTAGGAATTCTTTGCCGTTGTTTCTGAGTAACATTATTGTGGTCTTTATTTAAAAATATAATTTATTTTTCCTAGTGTATTGCAATCAAAGCTCTGTACTACACTGAAGAGGCTTTTTAAAATTGTTAGAATGTTCTTGTACAATTTGTAAGAATAGGCACCTTGTCACTTCTTTGTCTTCAGCTTCCATGCACTTTACTTTTTCTCATTTGAATCAGTATTTTCTGCTTTAATGCACATCATAAA
>NW_021940770.1:0-4800 GCF_001715985.3 Manacus vitellinus
GAAATTTATAATCTTTCTCTCTTTTGTTTGATTTGCCTTTATTTTATTCCAATACATTATCTCTAACCCCCCAAAAGAATAAAAGTAGCTTTTTCCTCTTGACATACTCAGGATTGTAGCTTTACTGCCAGTTCTATCCATCCATCACTCTTTTCATCATCTATATCTGAATCGACATAGAATAGAAAATCTGGAACTGCACCTGCAAACAGTGTCCTGTTGGAGGTCAGACTGAAGGCACACTCACTGACCCAGTTCTATAAACAGAATACTGCTGCACTTCTGCACTGCCTCAGGTTTCCAAATATGTATTCTCAGAAAGCATCCTCACAATTTAGCACTCAGGTAACACCCGCTACATCAAAAACCACTCGGAGAGGACAATTAGCAGCACATCCTGGAGGCTGTGAATCACTGACCAGAGGCAGGTAAGAAGATGGAGCTGCTCCTGACTAGCAACCAACATGAAGCTACAGAGCAACTGCCCCTCTACCAAGGGCAGTCACTTTTTTCTACCAACTTCCTACTAACAAGTATCTGAATTTTAAAAAAAAATCTTACTGTGCTCCTTCTGTCAGCCTTCAACTCTGAGCTAGTACTGAATGCAGAAGTCTGACCTACTACTTGATTTAAAATGAAGGTATGCAAGGTAAATACTATAAAAAAGACATTTGTAGTCCTTTAATGTCAACAGCACATATTCCAGGAAAAACTCAGGATCACATTCATAATTTGACCTATAACCCTTACCACCACAAGATGTTTTTGCTCATAGGCAAACTGGACACTCATTCATAACTTGCAAAGTTTTAGCATTTATAAAGTTAAGTCCACCAATTTCTGAAGAAATGCCCAGTAAGCAGAGCACAGCTTGACAAAAAGTATAAAACACCAGAAAACTTCAATACAGGCAGAGATTTCCACCAGACTAACATGGGTGCTGCTTTTCTGTCAAGACTGCCAGCAGCAGCCTACTCTCCACACGGCATCAGTGGGAAGAGGCTGCACCACAACAACATCCATCTCTGAAAAACACTGTCAGGCTCTGGGAAACCCCAATGGTTATCAATAAGCCAATGCACTGCATTAAACTATGTTTAAGTGAAGAGGATTATGCACTTGTTTAGCTGAAGAACGTAAGCCACTGTGTCTACCTTGATAAATCCTGGAATCTTCTAACGTTGGAGCCTGCCRYAKAAAAAAAWAAAMYMWWMSKTTYMRGGGRMMWYYTKGGRWTYYTTKGRARRWWRAAAAMWTWWTWARGRRRAAARSMRGRTWAMMAAMYWWWWTTKSYWAAAAAARRRRWKRWWRSMAAAAWWRSYYCYWWWAAAMCCYTWRSMRGGGGGATGCTGACAATTCTCTTTGAGAAAGCACAAGCTAAGATGATTTGCACTGCTGAGAAAATACAAGCTATGAAAATTTGCTCTGCTGCAGAGTCCTTTTATTTAGATTTCTATAGCTACTTTAACACTAGTGAAGCATATACTGTTTCTTAGCAATTGTATCTGGACTCTTACAGATAAATAACACTATTTTGAAATCAATACTTTTGCACATTTCAAGGATAACAGATAAAACCCCTTGAGAGTAATTTCAGCCCTCAGCCTGCCTTCTTTTGTAGTAAACTATTTTCATTAAAATTACTTCCTGCTGAAATGGTTAATTCAGAAAAAAATCCTCACACAGTATTAAAGCAGTCAGTGACATAAAAGTGTTCCGTAACTACACAGATTATTCTCCCTCTTAAAGAAAAGATTATGATGTCAATCCCTTGACAGTACTGCACTGAATAAACACTAGCTACTAGCTGGCATTGCAATTATCATGATACAGCAAATCTGTATCCTTTTAACTGCAGACAAGCCAGATGACTTGTCAATCTATTTCTAAAATCTCTTTTAGATTAAAGTATATATGGAATTCCCTAATGCTGCAGGCCAAATCCCACCTTGCTCCTCCTGCTCACATACTGCAGCAGACAGAGACCTGCACATGATGTGACTACCCCCCCTATTTGTGTAAAACAGATCAAGAGAAAGTATCCTCTTTCTGCCATATCCCACCAACTACATTTTACCTTTCTGAAGGCCTAAAAACAGATAGTTACTAAAACACAGAATAGTAACATGTCCTAAAATCAGCGTAGATTGTCTTTCTCTGAAAGGTGTCATCTGTTTAGATCCTACAATCAGTCCACATGTACCATAAGCAAGTAAAATGAACAAATTTATTCTCTGTATACATTCCCAAGCCCTTCTAACACCTCAGGTTTCAAATAAAGCTGGGTGTATATTAAGATCCTTCCATGCATTTGTTGGCACATCAAAGATTACTCTTCGTCAAAGTTGAAGCAAGCGCAAAAGGAATCTGACAGGCGTGTGTGTGTCTAAGGCAGTTTAGTAGACACAGTCAGGAGTCCAGAGCAACTGCACTAAAAACCACACTTTCAAGAAGGTACACCTGATCAACTCTTTTGTTAATTGAAGTTACTATCCTCTGTTACAGGCTGGTGGTACATAACTTCCTTACTCAAAATGTGAAACAGCATACCTACCCCTAAGACCTGTGGCAAGATCTAAACCCCAGTCTTTTCCAGAGCTAAAAAACCAAATACAAACCTCTTTCACTGCTTGGTAGTGTTGGGCAAAGACCTCTACTGCTGATTTTTAAGATTTTAGTTATGTCCATGCAATCTCTGAACATGCAAAGGCTGCAAATCGCAAGGTCTCTGAGCCCTTGGAGCAAGGGAGTTGCCTCCTTTCTGTACCACTGCTGTGTCAACAGCAAACAGCATCTGCTGGGCTCCTTCAAAGCAAGCACTTCCTTAGTTTCTGCAAGGACAAACAAACACTTCCAAGCTGCCACCAATGGACCTCGAGAAAGTAGAGCTTTCTGCCTTCCCTAAAATGCTGACAACATACCAGTCTGGGCCACAGAGGATTTGCCTTCTGCTTATGACAAAACCACCCACCTCACTGGATCATTTTAACAAAATGACAGTGACTGTATTAAGAGTAGTTACATAAAAACAGAATAAACATATTTAAATGCACCAGAAGGTAGAAGTTTAATCACTTAAAAAGCAATTACATTTACCTTTAGTTATTAAAAAGGCTTGTCACAAGAATCAAAGACACATCAGGAAAAATCAAGGCTAATTGTTCAAAAAATTGTNTACTAGCTGGCATTGCAATTATCATGATACAGCAAATCTGTATCCTTTTAACTGCAGACAAGCCAGATGACTTGTCAATCTATTTCTAAAATCTCTTTTAGATTAAAGCATATATGGAATTCCCTAATGCTGCAGGCCAAATCCCACCTTGCTCCTCCTGCTCACATACTGCAGCAGACAGAGACCTGCACATGATGTGACTACCCCCCCTATTTGTGTAAAACAGATCAAGAGAAAGTATCCTCTTTCTGCCATATCCCACCAACTACATTTTACCTTTCTGAAGGCCTAAAAACAGATAGTTACTAAAACACAGAATAGTAACATGTCCTAAAATCAGCGTAGATTGTCTTTCTCTGAAAGGTGTCATCTGTTTAGATCCTACAATCAGTCCACATGTACCATAAGCAAGTAAAATGAACAAATTTATTCTCTGTATACATTCCCAAGCCCTTCTAACACCTCAGGTTTCAAATAAAGCTGGGTGTATATTAAGATCCTTCCATGCATTTGTTGTCACATCAAAGATTACTCTTCGTCAAAGTTGAAGCAAGCGCAAAAGGAATCTGACAGGCATGTGTGTGTCTAAGGCAGTTTAGTAGACACAGTCAGGAGTCCAGAGCAACTGCACTAAAAACCACACTTTCAAGAAGGTACACCTGATCAACTCTTTTGTTAATTGAAGTTACTATCCTCTGTTACAGGCTGGTGGTACATAACTTCCTTACTCAAAATGTGAAACAGCATACCTACCCCTAAGACCTGTGGCAAGATCTAAACCCCAGTCTTTTCCAGAGCTAAAAAACCAAATACAAACCTCTTTCACTGCTTGGTAGTGTTGGGCAAAGACCTCTACTGCTGATTTTTAAGATTTTAGTTATGTCCATGCAATCTCTGAACATGCAAAGGCTGCAAATCGCAAGGTCTCTGAGCCCTTGGAGCAAGGGAGTTGCCTCCTTTCTGTACCACTGCTGTGTCAACAGCAAACAGCATCTGCTGGGCTCCTTCAAAGCAAGCACTTCCTTAGTTTCTGCAAGGACAAACAAACACTTCCAAGCTGCCACCAATGGACCTCGAGAAAGTAGAGCTTTCTGCCTTCCCTAAAAGGCTGACAACATACCAGTCTGGGCCACAGAGGATTTGCCTTCTGCTTATGACAAAAACACCCACCTCACTGGATCATTTTAACAAAATAACAGTGGCTGTATTAAGAGTAGTTACATAAAAACAGAATAAACATATTTAAATGCACCAGAAGGTAGAAGTTTAATCACTTAAAAAGCAATTACATTTACCTTTAGTTATTAAAAAGGCTTGTCACAAGAATCAAAGACACATCAGGAAAAATCAAGGCTAATTGTTCAAAAAATTGTATTGTAGTTTAGCATTTTGTAGTTACAAAGACATGCTTCATAAATTATGTACGTTAAGTGGATTGAAGGCAAATTGACTGTATTTTTAAAAAAATACTGTCAAGACAGTTTGTGCTACAAATCCATCATCATTATCAAATTCCACAGTTTTTCCCTCAATATTCCATGAATCTACATCTCTTTCTGTGTGAAAATGGCACTTGGTTCTTCATGGACTTGCCAACTCATGCAACCATGTCTTCAGTGAAGTGT
>NW_021940771.1:0-3937 GCF_001715985.3 Manacus vitellinus
ACCAAGTTTGGTGCTCTGATCCCCGCAGATCTCACTGAATGGGGCAGCAGTTTCTCCAGCTGGGAGCTGCACTCAGCCTGAGAGGGTTTTGTCTGCTGGTCACTGTATACAAGACTGGCTTTGAAGGTTTCGGTACAGATCTAACAGGGGCAGTTCTTCCCTTCCTGTATTTAAGATCTGTCCATTTTTGTTTATTTTATTTTTTTTACCAGTGAGGAAATATGTCTGTAGTTGGGATAAGGGCCAGCCTTTTTCTCTGATACAAATTCAAGGCCCATAAACTTGGCCTCAGAGCCGTGTCAGGTGCAGTTGCTGAGCAGTGGATCTCGGTGCTGGGCAGTCCTGGCTGAGAGGGACTGGCCCCTCTCCCCTGAGGTAATGGCTGTGCTCTGACTTCTGGTTGGATGAGGTGACAAAAGCACTGGCACTAATTGGAGCTCTGATCCTGTCAGAGAGTGAGGACAGAGCTCTTCTGGAAGCCAGCGGGAATTCCCATGTGTGGAGCTCTTATCAGCTCCATCTCTGATTTGGTTGCTATCACATAAAACTGGGCTTCTCCAGCAGTGGATGCATATTTAACACAACCTGATAAGCTGCATAGTCATATGTTCTGGGAAATGAGACAGGTCCTGCCAGCCCGGGGTTAGGCAGCCTTTACTCGTTCTAACAGTCCTGTTTTAAAGAGTCAGGGAGGATGTAAGTGAGGCTTGAGACTGTGTGTGTGTGAAAATTGCAGCATCATTCTGTATGCTGGAGGTAAACAGCAAAGGGGCTAATCAATAACTTGGGTTCCGGCTCTGTTGTTTATTGATTTATGTGTGGTTACCTTTGCACATGCTTTGTAGAAAATGTGACTTTTATGTTTGGTTTTCTGTTGTTATTTTTCTTTTTTTTTAAAAATAAATGGAAGCAGTTTCCGTTCTGGTATGAGAATCAGTGGCACTGGGAGCACAAGGACTGCTTAGGCTTTAAGGATTAAAAGACCAGCAGCAACATTAACAAAATGAGGTCCAGCCTAGTGTTTGCCTTTTCCTGGGGAAGGTTTCAGTGAGGGATTTGGGGGACCCTGTGCTTTGTTCCTCACCCGCCTCCAGTCAGTGGTATCGTTTTAGAGAATAAGGTCATTGACTTGGATTGCTTCTTGGTTTCTCAACCCTTTTCACCAGCCAGTTTGTGTAATGTCTGTCTGAAACATTGAGTAAGGGCATTGAAATAGCAGACAGGATATCAAGTGTTCGGAAGTCTGGGTTAAGTATAACAGACAGTTCTGGCTGGTGAAAGGGGAGCAGCCCCTGGAGCTCCAGCACAGCTCAGTCTCTGTGGAAACCACACACTCGGGGCTCTGCAGCCCTGCCCCAGCTTCTCCCCTCTCTTCCCTCCACACCCAGATAATTAATCGTGTGTGGGTGCACCTCTTTTCTAGAGATGTCTTCCTCGTTTCTTAGTGGCACAGAATTGTATGTAATAATGTCTCTTTCTAAGGATTACATAAGTTGAAGATGATTTCTCCACTGGGAGAATTATGCAAGTTTAAACTGAAATGTATTTAGAAAGCTTTTATGTGTGTGTTTTCTGACTCGCAATGCAGAGGGTGATTTATTTGCATCCTTAATTGAACAACATCTGTTAGGGTTGGAAGAAGAACCATTTCATGTGTTTTCACTGCCATATCCTGCATTTTGATGAAGTCCTTTACCCACATGACCTGCGTTACAGGTGCTGGTTCTTCTTGCCCAGGTACATCAGCTGGGCACTGGAGCTGGATGTCCTGGGCTCTGCAGGATTGCTGATGCACATCTGCAGTGGGGTTTTCTTTGAATTGGCAGATGTCACAGAACCACTGGGGTTGGAGAAGACCATCGAGTCCAACCTTTGACAGACCCCACCTTGTCAACCAGCCCCGAGCATTAAGGGCTGTATGAGAAGTCATTGTCTTTGCTACCATTGAAAAGCCTCAAATACTCCAGCAGTGCTGCTCTTGGGAATCTCTGACCATTCAGTGAGAATGTTCCTGCTGCCCTTCAGCAAACCTGGGCTGGTTTGTGTCACACAGGAGACAGTTCTGCAGTGGAGAGTGTTCACTGAACTGGAAGGGGCCAAAAGAACTCGTTCCCACGGGAATTTGTGTTTGTGTGGCTGTGTCCTGCCCCTCAGAACCTGCCCTCTTCCCCTTCCCATGGGTGCACAGGTCTGGAGGGCTGTCCCTGCATTCCCAGTGGCACGAGTGGCATTGGGATGGTCACTGTCCTTCCATCCCTCTGTGATCCTGGAGTGCTGGGACTGCACACAGGTGCTGGTTTCAGGATCTAGCTCACAAAATTAATTCTGCTGACTGTTAAAAAATACAGGTTGTGCAGGGATCCTGCTGCTTCCTCAGGCAGAGGTTGCAGTAGCACCAATTAGAAGCAGTGAATTACTTTAAATAATTAAAAAACTCTGTAAGTATTACATTTCTCTGGGTTCTATGTTTTTTCCCAAGTGCCTTTAAAAAGAAAAAAAACCCAACAAAATCCTCAACATTGTCCACATTTACATATTTATAGTGTTAAAATAGGTTTTGTAGCTTTTATACAGAGTAATGGACTGAAAAGGCAGAAAATACACAGTATTAAGGCTAAAGTGTGGTTTGGTTTCGGTAACCTTTGCTGATGTAATGGTTTCCAGATTTACACTTTCCATTTTAGGAATTTCTCATGAAATTACACGTTAAACAGGAGTTTCTGAAGCACCATCATTCCACAGCTGGAAAACTTACCTGGCTTGAAAGGTAAATGTCATTCCAAAAAAAAAAAAAAAAGAAAATAAAAAAAGTTGCCATTCTTAACTCTCCACTGGCAGTTTCGGTTTATTCAGTGAATTGTCTCACCCATGCTGGTGTGATTTAGAAATACTCCTTTGAAATAACTGTGCTGAGAGTGGGGCTGGGAAAAGTTAATCGGGCTCAGGAGCCCAAACTGCAGCATTAGGCCCCTCATTGATACTCCTTTGTTCCCGTTCAGTCACTAATAAGGAACATGCCATGCAGTGAGTGCTCGCATTAATATAGCCAAAGATTTAGTTTTATTTGGCTTTCTGCCCTTTTTTGCCACAACAGTGTAGTTCTTTGTAAAACCAGTGGAGCCAGATAACCTTTGGGCCATATTCAGTGGCAGACAGTGATAAAAGTGGTGTAAAGTGCTCTATTTTACTATCAGTGAATGTGCAGAGCTGCTGCTCCAAATGAGGTGTTCCTTTTCTGACACCTTAATGTCTGCAAACATTTCTGTGAAACTCTTTTTTCATTATGGATTCATTGATCCTATTTTTGCCCTGGATTGATTCTGGAGCAAAGACTGTGTGTAAGACTACTGAGTTCTGAGGGGGGGGGGATTACATTTTTATTATTATATAATTTTATGGTTTTATTACATAAAGTTGTGAATACAAAGAAAAATAAATTAGTGATTTGTAGGGGAAAAGAGTTAGAGAGAGTCAGCAGTGCTGTAACTACTATTTGCTTATATTTGTTGTATGACTTGCATTCATTATATGTAGCAATAACTTACTCATGTCTTTTTAAGTAAATTTGGTCTTTTTGCAGTTTTTTAACAATTAACCCAGCCCTGATGAGACCTGAATGAATATCATCTGCACACCTGTTTAATATTAAAGATGAGGCATTCAGTGCTTTGTGGCTTTAGCTTGAAATTCAAGTTGCTTTGAGTCATCCCTTTAGTCTTTTGTTTGGGTGGAAAAAAGGAGTGGCAGCGAAGGGCCTGCAGCTAAGAAATGAAAGAGTTGAATTAGGTTTTAGAAATGTTAGTCTTGGCATTTGGGCCATTTGCATTTGTACAGATCGTCACGCTTGGCTCGGTGGATGGAGCAGCTCCGGGCTGGGGGTGACAAATGTGCCCGTCCCAGTCACTCCAGTCACCCCACACCGGGACACTGCGCTGGG
>NW_021940772.1:0-1845 GCF_001715985.3 Manacus vitellinus
CCAGGGCCTGTGCACCAGACACACCAGCCATGAGGAACTGAGGACCAGGGCCTGTGCTCCCAGCGGAGCACGGGCGGGTTATCACAGCCAGGCCTTCACACATCAGCACCGCCATCTGTTCCCGGGCAGTGTGGGCAGGCAGGCAGTGAGTCTCCATTATCAACAGCATGGAGAGAATTGCCTTCAGAATTGCTGCAGTTCAAGGTTGAACTGAGTCTTTCATTCCAGGGTACAGGGGCAGCTCGAGAGGGAGATCTGTGCTGGGGTGAGAGGGGCACAGTGATGCTTCAAGGCAGAAATCAGTGATGCCCCAGCCCTAGAAGTGTCCAAGGCCAGGTTGGATCAGGTTGGTCTGGTGGAAGGTGTCCCTGCCCATGGCAGGGGGTGGAACAAGATGATCTTTAAGGTCCCTTCCAACCCAAACCATTCTGTGATTCCATGATTCTCTGACCCCTCCAGTGCCAGGGCAGAGGTTTTGCAGAATGGTTGAGGTGAACAGGGACGATCCAGTCCAATCCTCCTGCTCAGGCAGGAGCACCTGGGGCAGGGTGTCCAAAACTATGTCCAGCTGAGTTTTGACTATCCCCAATTTCTCTGGTTGGCCAGTGTTTCACCACTACCAGTAAGAAGTGTTTTCTAGTGTTCAGAAGGAATCCCATATTTGTATGGGTGCCATTTGGGCAGCTGGAATGTTTCACTGGGTTCTACTGAGAAGGGTCAGGGCCTTCCATTTTCCACCACCAAACACTCCCATTACACACTGGGAGCAGCAGGGTCACCTCTGCCAAGGCCCAGGGCACTGCACACCCACACCAGCTCCCACAGGGAGACCAAACCTTCTCAGGGAAGTGAGTTATCACAGAGGAAAACTTCAGATTGCAGAGCAGTACCCACAGTTTGCAGTATTTTCTCCAACTTTGGGAAGCACAAGCAAGTACTTTAGTTCTAGTTCCAACTGGGGAATGTAGTTGGGAGGGAAGAAGAGAAGACAGTATTCACTTGGGGGAAGCTGCTGAGCCAGGTAATTTAGGAAATGCAGAATAAGGCACAGAGTTGGCCTAACCACATGCAACAAGAGATACATAATAATGATAAAATCATGCTCTGCAGCCCCACATTTATCAGCTGTACTTAATTACTGCCTACTGCTAAAATAAGCAGTTCAGAGACACACAGGATAGAAACACTGGACTGGAGAAATTTACTACTTTTATCGATAAAATTAATAAATTCTCATTTTATCATAACTAATGCACCTCTAAGGACAGGGCTCTTTGCTCCAACAATTCTCCCAGCCCCTTCCCACACCACTGCCTTCCCTTTGGTGTCACTGCCCAGCTCTCCTCACCCACGAAGGAGAGCCCAAACCCAAAGAGATGACAGTCTGTCACCCTGAAGGAACAAGGGGAAGCTTCCACGGTACCTTGACTTTCTCAGCCAGTGGGTTCCACCTCTTCCAGAGCAGCCACCACCCCGACAGGCAGTCGCCGTAGTTGGTCAGGTCGGTCTCGTCGCGGCTGCCCACGTCGATGGCGATCACCACCTTGGCCCCCATGGACCTGGCGACGTCGGCTGGGGGCACAGGGGGGGTCAGACACAGAGCTGTGCCCTCGTGGACATGGGTGTATAGCTGGGTATGGCCATGGCTCCAGTACAGAACCTGAGGGCTGTCAGAGCCACCCCTGCTGCTGCTGAGGGCACTTGGGGTGTTCAGCTGGAGAAGAGGAGACTGAGGGGAGAGCTCAGGGCAGTTCCAGCTTCCTGGGGAGGGGCAGAGGAGGGGCAGGGACTGAGCTCTGCTCTGGGGGGACCAGGGACAGCACCCAGGGAATGGCTGGAGCTGTG
>NW_021940772.1:2430-4001 GCF_001715985.3 Manacus vitellinus
TCAATGATCCTGATGGGTCCCTTCCAACTCAACATATTCTGTGATTCTATGACTTGCAGCAACTCTGCTGAGACCATTCCTGCTCAGGGAGATTCCCAACCCACCCGCTCCTTTTTATGGGAGCGATCCCAGCATCCTGACCAGTCCCCTACATGACCTTAGGGTGAGTTCCCATTGCTGAACTGCTGCTGAAATCATTCACAGGGTATGTTCTGGCCTGGATTAGTGGCCCTGCTGTCACCAGAACCCATGTGAAGCAGCAGCCAAACTGTACAGAGGGAGCAGGAGACAGGAGGTGGGACACACAGCACGAGTCCAGTTACACCACATTAAGGTATAATGGGAAAGAGCTCATTAAACCCTCACTAATTCTACCTCATTCTACTCATTCTCACGAGAACAAAAGACCTGGGGCACCTGCAGAGAGAGCAAGTGGCAGTGGCCTTACAGAGGGGAGTGAGCAGGGCCAGGTCAGCCCTCAGAGAGAGGGTGACAAAGGGAGGGAGCAGCACAGGGACCTGCCAGCCAGGAGGGGCTGGGAGGATGCCAGTCTGAGAAAGGCTGTGGCATCCAGGAGAAAGGTTCACATTTCAAAGTGGGAGAGAAATGAGGCAACACTTCCTACTCCAAGGTCAGTAAAAAGACTAGTTGTAGTCATTGGATACGGGCGAGGATTTAGGGAAGTGCTGAGGGAGGGAAGAGAAGGACATGAACCTCACAGAATGAATTTATATTTCTTCCACACCCCCAGAGTCCAAGATAGTTGCAGTTTCCAGAATAGTTCTGCGTAGGAAAACTACAGCTTTGAAGAGCCAATTTAGATGCTTTATTTAGACACTTCTTTCAACCTGATCTGTTCTGCAACTTGGATTTATATTCCTGGGCTCGTTCAGTCTGTTGTGTGCTTTCCCCCAGTGTCACCTGGGTGTTTGCTCTTTGCCCTCTCCAGCTGTGGAGGTGGAAAAGCTGCTTTGGTTTGCAGTTCACACCTCTGCTTACAGACACAAACAGAATGGCAGATGCTGATTTGAGGGATCTACTTTGTGTCACTTCCACTTCTGTTTTTTCAGGCAAATATAGCCCTGATGGAAAAATATAGCCTGGGTTTGTCTGGGAGTCTCTGACTGAGATTCCTCCCCCTTTATCTGTGCACAGGCACAGTCACAAACTGCAGTGACACCACGTAGCTCTGCTGCCTTGGCCACCTTTCTGAGCCACCCACCCCTCAGTGCTGCCTGACTGTGATGACAACCTGACACAAAACACATCCCAAACACACACCAGGGGATTCACACCCTGGGATCCTTTTTGGGTTCAGGCCTCAGAACGCCCCACACTGCACATCCCTCCTGTGATCACCCTGTGATTCCCCCACTGCCACGTGCTCTGGGTGACACCTGAACAACAATGCTGCTGCCTTCTCAGGGTTATTTCTTAATTAACTGATATTTTTTGAAGAGAAACTCCAAGATAGACTACGTGTTTGTGGTTTGATTCTCTTCTTTCAGCAAGCACAAAAATAATTCAAAATGAGCTGGGAATTGTCTGTTCAGAATATGGCTGCTAGGAAA
>NW_021940773.1:0-1891 GCF_001715985.3 Manacus vitellinus
GACAAGAGCTGCACTTTCCCAGGGAACGGGGCAGTGACAGGGGAGAGCAGCAGGCAGGAGCCCCCTTCTTTTCTGCAGGCCAATGACTAACTGTGTGAAGGGACAGCAACTCTGGTACCAACTCCACCTCCCACTTCTTGTCACAGATCGATCTGAGGCACTTGTCAGGTCAATACCTGCTCTTTTCAGGAGCACCAGGCTTGTGTTCAGTGTCCTCATTGTAGCCCACGAATCCCTCTAGATGTTAAATCAGCCTCCCTGTCCTGATTCTTCTAATGAAGAATTAGCATTAGTGTCAAACCTTGTAAATGAGATACACAAATTATCCTGAGAGTGTCTATGTTACAAGCTCAGTTTGGCAGTGTTGCTATCCCGAAAAATGTGGGAGGGAACAGTGACACCATCCCTGCAGTGCCAGGGCTGGCCTACATTCCCAGGAGAACTCTGGAGGGAGAGACAGAACGTTTAAAACATGAAACCCTGGCATTGCAATTGTTATTTCTAAATATGTGTTTCTATCTGATACAGTTGTTGGGGTGATTACTCTGGAGAGTGTTTTGTACCTCAGGCAGTACGTCTGGTGTATCAGCCTCCTCGTAAGCAGGAACCAGCACGTTCCCCAAAGGAATGTTATGTCAGACTGTCAAACACAGCACGGAGGTCAGCAGGAGTGGTGCTTGTGCACAGCTGAAGTGAAGCACACTTGGATTCAGGCTGCTCTGGGAGACCTTTGCTGAGATGGGTATTTCTGCACAGCTTCCTGTGACATGTTGAATTTAGAGATGAGCTGATAAAGGCAGTGACACTGTTCTGTCATCACTGAGCTTTTGAGGATTTCAAACCCCTTATTATTAAGTCCTAAATCTCTACCACTGCTTATGAAATGGATGACACCATATCGATCTCTTTGAGGGAGCCATGGTCACAATAAAAATAATAAACTCAGTCATTTCTCTATGGAACAGGCACAACGTCACAGCAGTCCCTGTGCCTTTCTTTCCATGGAGTGGGTGCCTAGTTTGGACTCTCTCACTACACCTGCACTAGGAAGCAATGTTGGGTCACGGCTCCTCTCCAGGGTTTTTCCGCACTGTCAAACTCTCCGTGTGGTTCAGTTGCACCGTTCAGAGCGACTCCCCAGTGGTGTCCCAATGGTGCCCTAGACCTTGCTCAGGACCAGCCTGGGCTTGGCAGGGGCAGGGCCATCTCTAACAGACGGAGTGAGTGCAATTACCCTGATCGGGTAATTGCCTAGAACACAGCCTATGCTGCACCTCAAGGACAACACAGAGATCCTGGCCCTTCTCGTGGATGGGAACAAGGACTAGAGAGCCAAACTCCTTTCCCTGTAGAGTTATGGCCCTCTGACCTTCTCTGGACGTACACCAGGTGTGCTTCACCTCACTAGCCTTCGGCTGTTTAACCACTCCTTAGTTTCCCTCTCAGTAAAGGAACAGAAACAGCACCCTCTAGTGGGCCATCTAAAATAGATGGGGCGAGTCACTAACAGGAGACTTCTGTTGCCATGCACTAACTAAAAAGGGAGCCAGAAGACTCACTCAGACACCTTCCTTCCCCCAGCTAAACTTGGGCGACATGGGTCTCACTTTATGTGATTTTGCCTCTGCCCAGTTAACTGAGTCCTAGGACAAGGCATTGCAACGTGCACGGTGTCAGTGAAACACGTACACTTACTGGTACAAACGTACTAATGCAGTTACCTGTGCCTGTTTGAATCGATTCACTCCTGAATAATTACCTCTGCAGAGGAAAAAGCACGGGGCGGTAGAGGAGGGAGGAAGGGAGGGGCGAAAGGAGTGGTCTAGAGGAATATAGAAGAGCGGAGGTGGGAGGCCGAAGACCGCGCACGCAGGGACAAAATGGCCGCCTG
>NW_021940773.1:2399-160347 GCF_001715985.3 Manacus vitellinus
GGCACAGGCTGGTCCCAGCTCTGCCTTCAGCTCTCCCCTCCCTCCCTGCCCTCAGAACTCAAGGAATTTCAAACAGTGACTTTTTACCCTCCAATCAATAAAGTGCAGCTTGTCTGACAGCGCCCGCCAGATGAGATCTGACCCTCTCCTTCCTCTCCCCCCATTGCTCTGGAACTCACACTCTCCAATGGCAAACCCCATGTCTGTGGAAGTCCAGTTGAAATATTTAATCTTTATTTCCACATGGGGAGGGTCCTTTATTTCCACAGGGCCTTGCCACGTGAGTCAAAGCAGGGAAAGACTTGGGATGTTAAAGGTTTTATTGTCATGTGCTCCCCAATACACACACAGCATCAGGAGTGGACACCTGACAGACAGAGCAATGAGCTTGGAAGAAAGGAAATTCAAGGGTCCAAGGATTATCTGCACCAGGGGCTGGAAACCTCTGCTGAGCCATTGCCACTCTTCTTTCCTCTGAGGGACCCCACAGGGACACCAGGATGTTGCCAGAATTGGATCTTTGGGGCCCCAATCACTTCACAGCATTAAATGGGTCGGTCCTGGGGATTCCTTACGGGGGGGCAGCAATTGCACGTGAAACTTTAATAGCCCACTGAGAAATGAGAGGCCTGTGACAAAACCCTGTCATCTTTTTAAAGAATACAAATCAACCATTTCTCTACAGCAGTTTAGTAGCTTAAATTTCCATTCTGTCCCTACAACACAGCATCTAATTCCATCTCTGGATTTGATCTTGGCAAAAACAAGAGTCACCTGCCCTTGGCGTAAATATTTAGTACATAAAATACTGTCAAGAAATCCACTTTTTAATAAATATCTGTAGCTCTCACTCCCCTATACAAGTCCTTTACAGCAATGGGCCGGAGGGAGCGTGGCCGGTGGGGCTGAGACAGGGTGGGGATTGGCATAAATTAATGATTGCAGTCGGATGCGCCGTGCTCGGGGAGGTTTGGAGGTGAACCATGCTGGAAAGAAACATCTCTCAGGCCTTGAAATCCATGCTTCCTGTCAGGAAAAAAATCCTCTCTTTGAAGTCTCAGCGGCGCCTGTTCTGCCTCTGGGTGCTGGTTCAGCACGGACATGGGGGGCAGCTGGGAACCCCTTTGGCCTGGGACCAGGACAGCACTTGCAGTATCTACAGGGTTTCTGTATTTCAAAATCAAGCATCGCACTGATGATACCCCAAACCCCCCAAGCCCCTTGTGCCAGCAGTTTAAATCCTATGCAAATGAAACCACTCCTTTTATGCTAATGCTGCTTTAAACACCAGCCCCTTGGAATGTCCACGGAGCAGAACAACACAGGTAAACAGTTGTGTGACAGCACAAAACTCTTATGATAACCCTGATTTCCTGCCCTGTCCAGGATTTACTCAATGGCTGCAAAGGTGCTTGTGCAACATCCCTTTCCAGGGATAGATGAGCCAAACAAGTCCTGAGGGCTCCCTTGGTCCGTGGCAAAGGTGTTTTGTCAAGTGTTGCTGTCTGGTCCCGCCTGCAGTGGGGCATTTCCTCCAGGTGAGTGTTTGGAACCCAAAATCATGGGGGAGGGTGAGGTCAGGGCTGCCTTTGGGCCCAGACTGGATGGAGCCCTCAGCGACTCCTACTCCCTGCCAGGAATGTTATTTGGGTTTCCTCTGTGCATCCCAGCTGGGCAGGGAACACAGGGCAGGAGGAGGCCGGAGCAACAGAAAGTGAACCAGCACTTCTTGTCCTTTGTATATCCAGGGGACGAGCTGTGCCCTGCAGTGTCCTGCCCGGGGCACACAGTGCACTCCAGGTGTCCAGAGCTCAGGGAATCCCCCCCCGGAGTGCCCAACAAAGCCCCGTTTCCATGGCTGTCCTCCAAAAGCCTTCCTGTTCATCGATCCACAGGGCCAGCCCTTGGAGGCCATCGCTTCCCAAGGAGCTCCTCGCTGTTCCCGGAGGTCCTGGCTGGCGCAGGAGCCCCTGCTGCCATGTTCTCCACTGGCACTGGAGGCAGAGCCCTGCGAGGACCAAGGCTGCTACTGTTGGCAGGGGCCTGGTGCAGCAAAGCCAAGAGCCGGGAAGTCTTCCCAGCTGGAGGAGCTCTCCGGTGTGGAACACCGGTGCCTTTAGGCTCGGGGCTGGAGGGTGGGATGTGCCACTCAGCCTCCTCTGTCGCTGGAGGCGGCCGGCCCAGGGAACTGCTCCTGGGCAGGAGCTGAGCCCGGGGGGGCACCGCAGGGGTGGGCACTGGCGGAGCCCTCGGCAGGCTGCCCGGATCCAACGGTGTGTCCCTCTCGGTCCCGGCAGCTCTGGGAGGTGGGAAGGTGCTGCTGCGCTGCCCGCAGGATTCACAGCACAGCTTGTGGTAGCCAGGGATGGAGCAGTACCGGGCCAGCACTTCCATCTGACAGAAGATGGATTTGTCTCCCAGGCAGGGCTCGTCTGCAAAACAAACATCCTGGGGATGGGAACCCAGCCATGGGCACTGGGATGCCCTGGCAGCACTCAGATGGGCACAGATAAAAGTCTGCCCATGGCTCCTCAACCATGGGCGGCTCTGAACAAGCCCCCTAAGAAACTTTGCCCTGCTCAGACCCCACCAACACCCCAAAAATACCCAAAAAACCCGCTAGCAGTTGGAAATGTCAGCACATTGTGTTTGCAAGGAACTCAAGACAGCAATTTCCAGTGCCAAACCTCCTAGAGCTCCCACACACCAGCCAGGTACATCCTACCCACCCCAAATCCCTGCCCTTCCAGCCTGAGGACATCATTCAGCAGCAGCATTAAAGCCAAGGGAACCTTCACTCACAAAAATTAAATCCCAAGCAAGAGCCTTTGGAGATGCCTTAAAATAAAAGATTGTTGTTGCATAAAGTTCTGTTTGGATGAAGTTTGGAGTTTTCCAGGCACCAACTGGAAGTGCAGAACTAATGGAAAGTGTTACCAGATGGGTCAGACCTGAGGTGCCCTGAAAGCAGGCATGTGCATCCCTTTCCTTCGGGAAAAGAACTTCCAGAGGCCACTCCCGAGGCTCTGAAATGAAATCAGCTTCTTGCATGAAGCAACGTCCTCACCTGTGCACAGGTGCTGCCTCACCACGTGCCAGGAGTGTGTACAGCCACCCCCTTCTCCTGATTTAAAATACCAACTGGAGCCTGACATCAGGGGGGTGAAAATCAGCTGAATTCCAGGGAAGTTGGTACCAAGTTCCCCCAGGGACATCAGTGGGGCTCGGGGACGACGGTTATCATTAGCAGATCCTATGGAATATAAACCTGTCCTTGCCCTGATCCCAGCGAGCTTCCTTGAATCCTTTGCTGGTTCCTGACAAACTTGGCATTAAAGCAGCAGTTCTTCAGGGGAATATCCGTGCTCCATGAGGCACTGTGAGGCTATTTCAGCAGGCATTCAGCATGGAACTCTGGGCTATAGGTATAATTCCTCTAAACTAGCAAAGCTGGTACTGAAACCCAAATCTTGGCACCACATAGAAAACAATGTTTTTCCTGCTGCTGCATCAGTGAAAGCCCCTGGGCTGGGAAATTTTGGCAGTCAAATGTGCAGAATTCTATAAATCGCAGTAACCAGCATCACCCCAAAACAACAAACCAAGTCCCAACCAATTCCTTTTGTCTTTCCATAGTGACAGTGACCCTTATTTGGTCCTGTTCTCCCACGGTTCATTTTGGGGTATCAGTTTACACCGGTTTAGATTCCATGACTCCGCCCACAGGGCAGAGATTTGCAGTTGTGCTTTTCTACTTCCAGCAGGTTCTGAAGCAAGTCATATACTCACATAATCCCTTTTTTTTTATTTTTTAGGTGAATTCTGCACAATTCATCCCCCACCCCTATCCTGGCCAGGCTGGTGGGCAGCAGCTGGATCTGTTCTGGCAGAGAACACCCTACACCTGCCAAGAGCTCTGGCTGTTTTTCCTACCAGCTCCTGATCAGTGTCAGGGCCACCGTGAGGGAGTTAAAATCCAGATAAACCCCAAATCCTACAGAGTGAATAATCCAAAGGAAGAAATGCACTGTGGTCCTAAAAAGCTTAAAAATCTGCTAAAAATTCTATGAGAACAATATAATGGGATTCCCTGGAACCCTATTAATGCTCTTGGTTCCATTTCTTCTGTATTTTTATTCCCTCAATTAGCAGCTTGTAGAACTTATCCTGGAATTTAGAGGTTGAGAAGGGTTTGCTTTGGATGGACTTTCACCTCTGGCCCCAATTTGTGCAAGCACAACTTGGGCTAACACAGTTAAACCCTTTTTGTGCACATGTACAGGAGAGACCCCAGTGTAGGGAAGCACCGACTGCCAGGAGCTGTGACATCCAGAATTTGCCAGACCGAACACAGGAAAAAAGCTGGATTCTGTGCCTGACCCCACTCCCAGCACTGTGCTCTGCAGGCAGGAACTGCTCCCCCCACTGCAGCCCTTCCATCCATTCTCTTACCATCACAGGGAGCGAGCTGGCAAACCCTCACGGACTCGGGCCGCTCCCCGTCGCACCGGTCCCCAGCACGGCACAGGACCTGCCGGCTCTCAGTCCCCTCCCCGCAGGTCACTGAGCACTGCCAGACACAGAGGGGACAGCTTAGGACTGACCACACAGATGAACTAAGGTCTTCCCTCCAAAATAGTCATTGTACCTTACAGAAGAACTAAAGTTTTACCCGAAAATTTTCCCTGCCTGTCCACTACCGATTACCTCACTTTTACCACAAAATGTTCATTCTCTGCCCTGGAGATTATCTCAAATTTAACCCTCAAAATTTTCCACAGATGTCCACTACTGACTAATTCATTTCTACCTCAAATTATTTATTTTCTACCATGTCATTACCTCAAATTTAACCCTAAAAATTTCCCTACCTGTGCACTACTGATTGCCTTAGTTCACCTCACAGTAGTCATTCTGTGTGCTATAGACTACCTCAAGTTTAATTCAAAAGTTATCCCTCCTACTGATTACTTCATTTTTACCTCAAAATATTTGCTTTCTAAACTAGAGATTACATCGAGTGTTTCCCCTCCCCAAAATTCCCTACCTGTCTGTGACTGACTGCCTCAGTTTACCTCAAAGTGTCCCTTCTCTCCCCTAGAGATCACCTCAGATTTTCCTGCCAAATTTTTTCCCCTCATTTTTACCTCAAAATATTCATTCTCTACCCTTAGATTATTTCAGGTTTTATCCCCCAAAACTTCCCTAACTGTCCACACCTGATTACTTCATTTTTACCTTAAAATATTTATTTTCTACCCTGGAGATTACCTCAAATTTGACCCCTCAAAATTTCCTGACCTGTTCAATACTGATTGCTCGAGCTTACCTCAAGATGTTCAGCCTCTCCCTAGAGATTGTCTCAGATTTTAGCCCCAAAAGTTTCCCTACCTGTGCAGTACTGATTGCCTCAGTTTACCTCAAAATGTTCATTCTCTGCACTACAGACTACCTCAAGTGCACTTTAAAATAATTTTCCCTTCTTCTGTAAGGTCCCCTACTGATTACCTCATTTTTACCTCAAAATGTTCATTCTCTACCCTACAGATTATTTCAAGTTTTACCCCCAGAAATTTCCCTCCCTTTTCACGACTGACTGCCTCAGTTTACCTCAGTATGTTCATTCTCTCCCCTAGAGATTACTGAGCACTGCCAGACACTGAGGGGCAGTTCAGGACATTCCATGTCACAGCACTGTGCACAGTGCACTGTCCCAGCCAGCCCCTGGCACCGCTGCCCACCTGGGACCAGGGTCCAGCTTTCCAAGGCGCAGGACACGGTGCCCGGTTGCAGGACCGGCGGCTCTCAGGGCGATCCCCGCTGCAGAACTTGGCATGGACGGAGCGGTTGGTGCCGTCGGGAAGAGGCTGGATGCAGCGCACCGTGCGTAGCTGGTAACCAGAATTCCCACAGGTTTTGGTGCAGTGTTCCCACTCATCTGCTGCCCAGCTAAAAGGAAAATGGAGTCAGATACCATCATAGCTGTTGTCCAGCTGTGTCTACCCCTTTCCTGGAAGTGTCCAAGGCCACGCTGGATGGGGCTTGGAGCAACCCGGTCTAGTGGAAGGTGTCCCTGCCAATGGCAGGGGAGTGGAATGAGATGAGCTTTAAGGTCCTTTCCAACCCAAACCATTACAAGGTTTTATGATATAAATGTATATATATGTGTGTGTATATATATATTTAAAATATACTAAAACCAGCCAGTCAGATCAGTACCCATTCTTACACAGGTAGAAATTCCCCTACATATTTCCTCCAGGAAATATATCCTCCTACATATATCCTCCAGGCTGGAAAGCCGTCAGCATCCCACCACATTCATCCCACCCAACGTGGCTGGAGCAATCCCTGCTCTCTGTGCTGGCTGCACTCACAGGGGCTCCGTGCACTCCTGCAGGTTGCACATCCTACGGATGGGCTTTGGCTTTTTGCTGCCTTCACAGAAGCTGCGATGAACCATTTTGTTGTCACTCTTCCTGCGGCACCCGTATTTGGTGTACTGGAACCCTGGGAAACGTGTCAGAGAAATCAGGAAAACCATATCCTTGTCAGAATGTTTGGTTAAATAGGAGTTTCCTGGCCTGTTAAATGGGTTTACAAGACAATATATTTTGGGGTTTGCATTGCCCATTCTTTGCCTAAGAGCCATGGACACGCCATGAATACAAATACTCAGGAGCATCAGTGTCTGAGTATGGACTTCCAGAGTGACTTTGGGGGCTGAATTTAAACATCTAAAAAGGCCTTTTCCTTCCTAAGCTGGAAATGTGACACTTGGGAACAATCAGGCACTTCAGGCATTTAACAGCTTGTGCTGCTGTTAAAAAAGGAAGGCCAAGAATCCTAAATCATTCCCTTCCCCCAATTTTTTTTGTAATTTGTCCCTTGTTGCAGGTGCCCCATCCCTTGCTCACCTCCACCACAGGGTTTGGAGCACTGGGACCAGCTCTTCAAGGCCCACTCAAAGGTGTCCGTGTCCTCCCGCAGCACGTTGTTGCTGTGGATGGTCGGCACCGAATCCTCGTGGATGATGTATTTGTAAGTCAGGCTGGATCTGGTGTCGTTCTCCCGAGGAATGATCTACAAATAACCAGACATAAACCCAGAGCTGTTACTGACTGCTCTGCAAAGCAAAGACACTGAGCTCTGAACGATCCTTAAGGTCCTTTCAGACCCAAGCCCCGTGTTCCCAGGGCTCGATGCGTCACCCACCAGCACCACCACGGCGTCGTGCAGAGGCCCGTCCGTGTGCAGCGTTTCGATGTCGTCCTCGATGCTGTATTCCCACTGCACGCCCAGGTCGATGAAGGATCGGGATCTGGCCTCCTCCCCTTTCCCATTCAGGATATAGTGTCCTGTAGCCTGGTTCTTGATTGCTGGGAGGAGTGAGAGCAGAGCCTGTTGTGCCTCCACCACTGCAACTGGGGTGGCACGGGGAGGGGTATTTCCATCAAGTTGTGAAAATACCAGATTTTCATCCCATTTTAATTTCCTCTACGCACACAGGGGTGTCCCAGATGCTAAAATCCATAAGCAAAGAACTGAGGAATTGGAGCCTGGGTTTGGGTTCCTGCGGCACACCTCAGCAGCCAGGCACAGTAGGGATTACTATAATGATGATTAGGAGCCAATTCATTAGCAATCTGAATCACAGAATGGTTTTGATTGAAAGGGACCTTAAGGATTATCCCATTCCAACACCCATTTAAATATGGACTCCCATTCTTTTCTTCCGGACAACTTTTTCCAATACACCATAGTAATAATTATTGATACTGAATTTGATTCATCCCAGCAGTGCCCATTTCCATGCAACAATCTTTGGTTAGTAAACATGCAAACTCGGGTCAGTTTAATATTTTGGAGGATTTAAATGAGCAGTAGGTGTTTGTTTGTTGAAGTGTGAGACTGCAGGACTCAGCCCTGACCATGCCATTTGGAAAGCCCACATTTACCCAACCCCTTCTCTGGGTTCTCTCATCCCTCAGGTTCTCCATCAAGAGCGCCCTGTGCTTCTCCTCAGGGCTCGAACAAAACCTGAGCAGAGAAACACTTACCAAGGAAGTGAGGAGAGGCCTCGTCTTCTTGGATAAACACATGTCGAGCCCCAGGAGGGATATCAAACATCTTAAGGTACCCTTTGGCACGTGCAGGGTCAGTGGAGGCAGCAGGGATGGAAAGAGAAAGGAACAGCCATGGTCAGGAGCGCAGGGCACGGCCCAGCTCTGCTTGCAGGAGAGGGATCCACCAGCAACCGAAGAGCAGGGCTGGGAGACACGGAGCCAATCGGTTTGGAACGTGTGGGACAAGCCCTCCCTGGGCTCTTCTCTTCCAGGGAGAGAAGAGACACCAGTTACAGAACAATTTGCCACTTCCCAGCTAGGATCAGTTTAATATTTACAGCCATGCTGCTACAGGCTGGATCTATCCACGACTCAAGTAAAAAGATGTTCCCTGTGTTCCTCGGCACATAGAGCATGAACACAAATATTCCTCATAATTTTCCCAAATTACTCCTCAGCCAGGCTGTTGGGTTAGAAGCCCTTGCACTGACCCAGTGTGTTTTCTGCCTCCTTTGTCCCAGACAGGGGAACACTGTGACCTCCTCTGGGCAAGGGAAGGGATCCTCTGCTCTTCCCTTAAACAGAACACTTGGAATTAATGCCCTGGGAGACCAATCCAGTCATTCCAGTGACTGGGGGTCACTTTACCAGCATAAAATATAATTTACATTGTGGTCAAATGCATTTACAGCACATCTGGACCCATCTGGCCAAGATGACCAGTCAGTGGAAGTCGGACCAGTGACAATCCGTGGGGGAATTTTAAGTTGCATACTTGCAGATTTCATTTTCCAGAAACTCAAACTCTTTTTGGCACTTCTTGCTTAAATGTTTTCCCTGTTGGAAGAGGTCAATTAGTCTTTTTAATGACCAGATTGACAGAGTCAAGGAAAAGCAACCACCATTCCCTGAACACCTCCACCACTTCCATATCCACCCGTAGTCAGGGGCTGCTGGGCAGCAGCATTCCCTGAATGGGATCAAGGGGTGGTGTTAAGCCCATTACTGTCAAAGTTTGAAGGACTCTGGCATTATCCTGCGTCCATGAGTGTGACACAGAGCCCAGAGCCCCCAGGAACTCCAGCCAGCTGCAGGCAGATGTTATTCCTACCGAGCTTTTTGGGAGTGCGGGTGAAGGTCCCCTTCACGGTCCGGCAGTGGGAGTCATCCCCGCCGCAGACCCCGCACTGATCCTCGGCCTTGTTGGAGCCAATTTCCTTGTCACAGCCCACTTTCTGCAGAAAAAAAGCAAAGACTGGATATTAGGAGAGAATTCTTCCCTGTGATGGAGGTAAGGCCCTGGCACAGGTTGCCCAGAGAAGCTGTGGCTGCCCCATCCCTGGAAGTGTCCCAGGCCAGGTTGGATGGGCTTGGAGCCAACCTGGGCTAGTGGAGCTCCCTGCCCAGCGGCAGGGGGTGACACTGGGATGGGCTTTTAAGGTCCCCTTTCCAACCCACAATCAGTCTGGGTTCCATAATACGAAACAATCATGGAAGAGAAGTGAGCATTTCCATGGGATGGTCATGTGTGTTTTCTCTAATTTAATTTAAATCTCCAGGAATTATGAGGAACGCGATGCTGCAAATATGGAATTTAGAGACATCTGCCAAGTCTCTCTCTGTCCTTGAGCTGTTCCCATTGGTTGTCCCTGGGGCAGCTGCCACTCACCACACATTCCCCACGGACACAGATGCTGTAGGGATCCTTGTAGGAGCAGCGAGTCCCATCATGCACCGGCTGCTTCATGTGAGCCACATCCCCGGTTTCCCTGGACTGGCAGTACAGGTGACATCTCTTGGGAGCTGTGGAGCCAGCGAAAGAGAAGGAACTGCATGGATGGACATTGATCCAGGTGTGCTCCCGAAAAATATCCCGCTGACAGAGCAAGGAGTGAGAAAGGACAGGCAAGTTTGGGAATGGGGATGGGGGCAGAGCGGTGGGACAGGGTGATTTGGGGAGGAACAAGTGGGGAATTTGGGGGGGATGGGGAAGTTTGGGTGGGATGGGGAGGTCTGGGGAGGGAACCCGGGGATTTAGGACAAAACTGGTGGTCAATTTTAGATATAAATGGGCAATTCTGGAGTCATAAAGGTGAATTTTAGGGATAAACTGGGGGATTTGGGGGTAAAACTGGGGATTTGGGAGTAAAATTGGAAATTAGGACAAACCTCATGATTTTGGATGTAATTCTGCAATTGTGGGGCAAAAAGGTCAATTTTGGGAATAAAGGGGCATGTTTGGGGGAAAATGGGGGATTTAAAAGTAAAAAGGGCAAATCTCGGTTAGAGGGAAATTGGAGGTTAAAATCAGGGATTTAGGGCAAATCTGGTGATTTTTAGACATAACTGAAGAACTTAGGGTCAAAAGTGTCAATTTTAGGGATAAATGGGCAATTTTGCGTGGGAAATGAGTAATTTAGGTTAAAAATAGGAAATCTGGGTCAGAGCAGGGAATCTGGGGGTTAAAATCTGGGCTTTAGGGCCAAACTGGTGATTTTCAGATAAAACAAACAGAGGGGGTAGGGGGGAGAAACCAACTAATTTGCTTTTCTGGGAGTTCTGGGCCTGTCCCTGCGATATCCAGGCCAAGGGGAATGGCTTCAAACCCTTTCAAGTGGCACTAAAGGCTCAGAGCAGGACGCACGGTCGGGGTGCTCGTAGGGCAGCCAGTGGTGCCGGCTGCCCCGGAACTCCAGGTGGGAATTGCGCTGCTGGCACTGCTGTGCCCTGAAGTCCTCAAAGTGCTTCGGACACTCCTCGGTGCTGCACAGCTGGAACTCAAAATTGACCCCGGCGCAGTCGTCACCTCCGTTGATGGGCCTGTGCGGAGAAAACATTCCAGAGATTCTCATTAGGGAGAAATTCTTCCTTGTGAGGGGAGTAAGGCTCTGTTTAGGTGAAATTTAACTTATGGAACCCTCATCTTTCAGAAAATCAGATTTATTTTCAGGTAATTTAAGCCTGGCTCCTGAGATAACTATTCAGGTTAAAACTGTAGCCTTTCCCATAGTTCCTTCGAGAGTAAAACTCTATATCCATCTATCCAGGCCCCACAGTTCCAGTGGGATTCTGAGCACCCTGGGGGGCTTGGTACTCTTTCTGACAATTTCCAGGGTGACCAATACATATTATTTACAACATCTCCCTCTGCATGATGTGTGCACCCACTTCTATTAATTCCAAGGCTTGCTTCCCATTTAATTCTTTACAGAGCCCAAAACCCCTAGAAATATGTCACATGAAAAAAAAAAAATTAAACTCCATGTAATCTTAATACAACTCTTGTGTATAGTTAATTAATGTAATATAGCTCTTCTGTATTAAAAAAAAAAAGTATATAATTATATCTAGTGGAAGGTGTCCCTGTCTAGGGCAGGTTTGGAATTGGATGGGCTTTAAGGTCCCTTCCAACCCAAACCATTACATGATTCTATGATGCTGTGAAATTCTTTGATTCCACGAAAATTATCCACTTTCCAGGGTCTTGAACAGAATCTCCACCCGAACCCTAATTACCATTTCCAATGGCCCCTCCCTGGACCCCCAGGAGGGTGCAACCCCCAGACCTACATTGGGTTGTTGCACTGGCGCGTGCGGAAGCGAACCCCAGTTCCACAGGTCCGGGAGCAGGAGCCAAACTTGGTCCAGGGTCCCCAGTGTCCATCCTGCTTCAGCTGGTTGGTGTTCTTCCACATGCAGTGACCTTTGTAGCACCACTGAGGGAATTGGGGCAGGAAACAGGTGAGAACAGACACAAAGCCCAAATCAAACACATCAGCACAGTACAGGAACATTTTGCTGCTGCCTGGGGCACACTCAGATGGTAAAAGTGACTCTCCAATATCCCAAAAGACAGGGAATTTGCTAAAAAAACAGGTATTTGAGTATAATTTTATAACTAAAAATGGACTGGCAGCAGGACACCCACTAATGGGGATATTAAAGAGAAAGATCAAGTGCTACTCCTCAGCCTACACAAACATTTGCCACATGGGGTCTGGACCACAAGCTCTGAGCAGCCACCCCACAGGAATGGCATCATCTGCATCCCTGGATTCCTAAAGACACTTGATGGACACTTTGCAGGAAAGAACCCGAAAAACATAACAAAAGGGTCACAGAATGGGTTACACCTCCATTGGGGTTTCTATGCCTAAAATGTGCGACAGCAGACCTTGTACAGCTCATGGAATATCCTAGTGGGAAAGCACAGCCTCCTCTCTTCCCATCCTCTCGCTCAACCCAAGAGAGGCTGAGCAATTCCCTCTGTTTCTCTCTGTGCCCTTTACCTCAGATGAACAACACTGTTGGTTTTTTTCCCCAAGACAAACACAGTGCAAAGCCCAGACTCACTTTTCCAGGGGCACATTCCGTGCCGTCGAGGGGAGGTCCTTTCTTGGTCTTGCAGAAATAGGGGTTGTCGGGGTGGCTGCACCACAGCTGCTTGCACGGATCAAAGGTTCGGAACTGGAACCCACAAGAGGCAGAAGATGAAATGCAGAACCTGAGGTTACTTAGAGTTTTTGGGATAAGGATCCAACCCACTCCGTCAATCCATCTCACACACACCAGTGAGTCCCGTATCTTCAGGGCAGTGCTTATTCCCTGCATCCCCCAGCCCTGAGCCAGTGACAAGAAAGGAAACAGCCAGAAGTGGGAGGAAACTGAGGGGTTTTTTCCTTTTCTTCCTCAGGATCACTCCCACCAGTCTGTGTCACGTGGATTGTGCTGCCACCTACTTGCCCATTATCCCACAGGACTGGGTTTCCCCCATAAATATCCCTCTGCTCTTCAGAGCTCTGTTTAAATACTCCATCAACTGCCCTCCAATGATTATTATTCAGTTATGACACACTGCAGCTCCCCAGTCAGGCCAGACCCCCCGGGACGTACCGCTGTGCACATCCTGTAGCCCACACCGAAGTCGAAGCGGCACTGCTCGTCCATGGAATAGTTGATGCCTGGCAGCTCAGGAAGCTTGGGCCAGTCGTGCTCGAAAGGGTCGTCGAGCAGACAGTCGTAAGAGCTGTGGGAAGAGACACAGAAAAAAATCAGCATGAGCAAATGTGTACTCCTAATTCCTGCCCCGTCCTGGGAAGTGTCCACGGCCACGTTGGACAGGGCTTGCAGCAACCTGGTCTAGTGGAAGGTGTCCCTGCCCATGGCAGGGGGTTGGAAACACATGAGCTTTAAGGTCCCTTCCAACCCAAACCATTCTGGGATTCTATGACAATCAGAGGCCTATTCCAAATCCCACTGGAGTCAGACGGGTCTTTCCACTGCCTGTCCATCCCCAGCAGATGGGCCGTGGGACAGCCCCCAACAAGCACACAGCATTCATAGGTTAGAGCCTTTCTAACACAGATTTGAAGGGAAAAAGGGCCTGAAAAAACAGGGATCAGAGCCCAGGTGCAGCAGGGAGGCCTTACTGGATGTATCTCCTGAGCTCCTGGCCGCTGCAGCGGGACCAGTGGTAGCGGTGGAAGGCGGCCTGCACCAAGGGGGCCATGACACTGCCCATCGCCGTCTCGTCCCCACATCTGTTCCCTTGCCCGTCGTGCTCCATGCCCAGCCTAGAACAAAGAATGCCTCTCAGAGCCACTGCGACACAACTGTAAGGAAACAGCTCTCCAAGAGGTGCCAAGTCTGACTCGCCAGCCCAGGCAGCTGGGGAGGAGACAGCAGTGAAGGACGCACAGCCACCTCCTGTCTCTGCTGGGCCTCCCAGGTGCCTTCCTGACCTTTCCCTCACCCCAGACAAAACAAGTTCCCCCTCTCTCTCCCCTTCCTCTCTTCCACCACTTGTCTCTTCATTGCCTCAACCACTGCTGCATTCCCAGGGGACAGAAATAAAACCAGGACAGCTTCCGTAGAGCCATTAAACCCAACCCCCCTGGAGCAAGCAGGAGGTGCAGCAGCACGTTTTGGTGTGATCTGATTGCAAAAGTTACACTTACACGTGCCCAGTCTCATGAGCAACAACAAAGGCTGACGAAAACCCGTCCTCGTGGTTGAGGGTGCAGCTCCGGACCGGGTGGCACATGCCCGTCACAGGAGCGTATCCTATGGAGAGACACCAGGCCTGAGTCTTGTGCCCAGGACGTGGATTTTAAATGAGACCCCCCAATAAACTTCTTTTTCCTCAGGAAAAGCTAAAATTGCTCTGGGTCCAGGGCAGCCTGCCCAGCTCCTCAGCCTGACCAGTGCCTGCCCTGATACAACCCACACCTGGGGAATCCTGCCCATTAGCATTAGTTCCCTGAGTCCCAAAGATGGATGCAGGTGTCAAAGTGGCTGGGATGTCTATAAACAGAAATCTGCAGTGAAGGATGCAATAATATAAAGGGAAGTGGAACACCAAGTACATTGAACGTTCCCAGTGATCCCTGAAAACACAGGAGCTTGGAGAGAGTAAAGAGGTGTTGATTTACAACTCTCAAGTAAAAAAATTAAACCTACAGTTGGACATAAAGGGCAAGGACTCATGGCAAGGTCTCCTTGCTTTTGAAAAAGTCTGTGGAACAAAGAGCAGGAAGTGCTAACAATGCAATTCCCAATTTTTCCTCTTTTCTGGCAGACGCCAGCCAAGAAACACCGAGCCCAGAGAGCTCTGCTCCAGGTCAGCTGCATTACCTTGCATACCAGCGGGCCCAAAATCTTGCCTGGTTAAGAAGATGGCATGGTCGTGGTGCTCGGCGTGGCCGGGGTCCGCCTTCTGCTGCTGATAGGCCCAGCGGCACACGTTCTCCAGGCTGCGCGAGGGGTTCCCCCTTTCGATCAGGCTGATGGACTGAAGGAGCAACACCTTAGAGCCAGCAGCTCCACCCACAGGCAGGGAATCCACACAGAGGGTGGGTTTTCTGCCCAGGAGCTGAAGGTGGAGAGCCGGCTCACTCACCTTTGCGTACCCCAACATGATCATTCGGACCAGCACGACGTTGATGTGAACGCCCAGGGACTCGTCGTGGTAAATCTCATTCACCTGAGGGGAAAAGAGGGAAAATTAAAAAGAAAACAACCCACTGATGACACCAAAGGAACTTCCAAGGCCACGGAGTAGTTATTTCAAGTGCTTGTTCCACTACAGTCCTCTCAGAGGAGGATTCAAGTCTCGGATCATTTCCACACATTGAGGAATGTAGACTCACTTCCTATCACCACACACCCCTCATATGGAACTTTGGGAAGCACATGTCAAGGTTCCCTTTTAAGTTTCATGGATCAGGGCCCAAAGAAAAGGGTACCGGGGAAAAGACTTGGAGTTCAAACGCTGCAAATCACAGAATCCCAGACTGCTCTGGGTTGGAAGAGACCTTAAAGCTCATCCTGTTCCACCTCCCTGCCATGGGCAGGGACACCTTCCACTAGACCAGGTTGCTCCAAGCCCTGTCCAACCCAGCCTGGAACACTTCCAGTGCTTCTTGTTTTGAAGTGTAGTTTTTTTAGAAAGCAATTAATGCTGCTGCCCTACTTTTTCAAGATCAATTAGAATTCTGTGGTCACTTCTGTACTAGAAAGAGGCCTTGTGGAAGGGAAGTTAGAAAAACAGAATTATGCAGATAAACCAAAAATTGTCCTTCTTTGAGGCCCTTCCCCGTGTCTGGGAAGGTGAGAAATACCCTGGCACCAGAGTGTGAAACATCTGCAGGTCCTCAATGAAGCTCCTCATCCCTCTAAAAACAAAATAAATATGCTGTGGGCAACTGCTGAGAAACAAACACCCCTGTTCAGAGGCCGGTGGGTTTGAGCAGGAGTTAGAAGGGTTTCTATTTTTCAGTCTGGCTAAACAGAACTTCCCTCTTCCCCTCAGGGAAAAAGGTCACTGGGAGGTTTCCAGACTGTGGACACGAGGATTTGAGCCCATGGTTTAAACATGCAATCCCTGGGGGTGAAGCAGTGGCAGCAGGACAGTGGGACAGGGAATGAGCACAGAGCTCAGGCTGCCTGTCCTGTGAAGCAATTATCCCAAAGGTCAGTTATTCCTCTCCTATTTCCTTCCCCTCATGCAGAAGCATCACTCCCACAAAGGGCTGGGCCAGGAAAAACGTTCACAACTTCCCCTGTGCCAAGAGACAGCAGGGAGTTTCCCAGAGACTGGAGTGACTTCCCTGGAGACAAAAAGGACCCTGGAATTGACCTAAGGTTTCAAGTCTCCAAGATTTCCCCATAACCCCCTTTTATCCCATCCTCTGGATGGCTTTGGGCAGCTGGGTGTCAGCTCACCCTGGCTCTGGCCCCACAGCTGCTCCCAGCAGATGGAGCCTCAGGCATGTAAAAAACATGGAAGTGGTTTGGGACATGGATCAGCCCTGCTGCTCACAGAGTTATAAAGGTTTTAAAACTAAAAAGACAGTATTCTGCAATAATGTGTAATGGAGCTTTATTGTTGATGTACCATGGGGTACGTGGGGAAAAAGAAATTATTTCCTGAGTTATTCTGGAAAACACATTAGTTGGGTTAAATTCATATAGGGATATTTTTTTCCTCTCAAATTCTAAATTCTCAAATTTAGATTATTTGCAAGCCTAAGCAATTATTTAAAAAAAATTCCAGGAAAGAAAAGGTGAGTGTAAAACATACAAGAATATTCCCATGTCCATCAAGTCATTATTAATGAGAAGCCTATTCCTCATCTCTGTCATTAGGAGGCTGTTTTTCTTTCCTGAAAAACCTTACGATCCCACAGTTTCTAAGACAGATCTTCTACTTGTACTACCAGGAGGTTTGCTCTGTCAAGAGAGCCACGGGGGGTTTAGAACACTTTTTTTCTCTACATGTTTATTTTTTGGCCAGGTTTTCTCTAGAACTGCGTTGCAGGAGGAGCTCGGAATTACTAGAAATGGATCAAGTTTACATTTTTTCCTTACTGTTTTTCAACTATTTCCAAATTCTTGGAATTACCCTCGAATATGTCATGCCCTAGAAAACTACTGTGAAAAAGATGAAAGAAAGGAACATCCTGAAAAGAGAAATCCATATTCAGTAGCAGCCCAAATGATCCCATGCTATTTTTCCCAAGCCAGGTGCTCCTACAAAAGCTCCCAAGAGCAGCTCCCATTCCCAAACAAGCTATGGCAGATACTCACGATGTTCATGAGGGTGAGGAGGTAGTTTTGGACGTGTTCTTTGCCGTGGAATCTGACGACGGAGTCGTCCACCCCCAGCAGCACCTCGATGTTGTGGTCGTCATCTCCCGCATGCCGGCGCCGCCGCAGGGTCTCGTTCAGCTGCTGCTCCACGTGGCCGTGCAGGGAACTCAGTGCCCCCAGGAGGGACCCTGCAAGGACAGTCAGACATCAGTCGAGTGCTAGTTCCTGTCCCATCCCTGCAAGTGTTCAAGGCCAGGTTGGATGGGGCTTGGAGCAGCCTGTGCCCCTGTGGCTGTTCCTGTGTCCCAGCTGGGAGCATCCCCATTCCCCCACTCTTCCCATAAATGCACAGGGATCTCCCCGCTCCACTAAGTCATCCAAGTAACCAGCATACAGCAGATGGAGAGGAACAGTCCTGCCTTCCACTTGTGGTGTAATGGGGCACTTCCCCCAGCAACAGCACAACTTGCAGCCCTTCTCCTCCACGCTGGAATTCATGAATGCCAAGGCTGCAAGTCCACAAAGTGTCCCTTCCCCTGTTTTCAGTGCTCTCAAGAATACCCACCCTGGGACAGCACACCAGTGGGAAAGTCACAGACTAGCTCCACTTCCAAAAGATGCTGCAGCTGGTGAAGCTGCCAAGCACAGCATCCAAGTGAAACCCAGCTCAGAAGTGAAGCAGTGGGTCCTTTCCCTAACTGCCCTGTCCAAAAAATACTGGGTAACACAAGGGGTTGATCCGTTCTCTTGTCTGTTTTCCATAACCCAGCAGTTCAGTGCCTTCAGGGTCAAACAATGAGGATCAATCCCAGGTTACATGTACTGCCAGTAGCTCTGTTTCAAAGGCTGCAGTGTGCATCCATGGCCAAGCACTTAACACAACACAAGGGATCTAAGTCCATCAAGTCCAACCACTCCTATAGCACTGTCAAGGCCACCACTAACCCATGCCCCCAAATGCCACATCCCCATGGCTTTTAAATCCCCCCAGGGATGGTGACACCACCACTGCCCTGGGCAGCTGTGCCAGGGCTGGACACCCCTTTTCTCTGAAGGCATTTTCCCTCATGTCCAATCTAAACCTCCCCTGGCACAACTTGTGGCTGTTTCCTCTTGTCCAAACATTTGTTACTTGGGAGAAAGACAACACATGAGGCAACAGTGAAGAAACACACAGAACCAGTCTGGTTGTTTGGGGATTTGGGCTAGACAGACTAATCCGTGCTAATCTCATTCTGGAATTAGCTGGCTCGTTATGTCTTCCTTTTTTATTTTGCTGGTCACCTGCATCACTTACATCCCGATGGTATCAGCAGGAACAGATCAGCCTGTGCTCTCGTGCCAGGGGAAATGGTTATTCTGGGTTACAGCACATCTTTCCTGGAGTGTAACTGTGGAAGAATGGAACTACAGCTCTTTCTGTGCTATTAAAGAAAGCCATGATCTGCCCAAATCTAATTCCATCGACACTGTCATCAGCCAAACCTCTCTGTACCTGAAGAGAACCCTCAGCATTGCTCACATGGGAGACTCTCACCATCTCATATTGTAAAACATGTGGGCTGAATTCTATGCTACAAATGACACTGATAGCAGCACTATTCCTTATATATATATATACACACACACACACCCCGCCCCTTAAATCTATCTCTGTATATATGGTCCTCCTATGTGCTTACTTGCTCAATTGCCTAATTTAGCCTTTTCCTGAATATAGAGATAGGAAAAGTGTCTAGGGAAGATCCACACCTTCACTAACTCAGAATTAAACTAATGAGAAATCAGTTTGGAACCAACTGAGATCAATTTTAAGTCCCTTGCCAAAGAGTGTGTTAATGTATAAAGAGTCCCTAAGGACAGATGTGTTCTGCAGCTACTAAAAAATTCCATTCTGCAGTTCTCAAAGTAAGGAAACTAGGCCAGTCCATCCTGTCGCTGCCTCCTGAGGCTTATTTTCAAGTGTGCCTTTTGAAAAAACAGGGAAGAAAAGAAGAATCATTTAGTTCAAATGCAAATTCCAAGCAGTTCCAACAGAATTCTCACTGATCTCCAGAAGAATTGTGTACATGCAACATTTGTGTAGTGCTGCTGGTACTGGCTCATTATGAGTCATCAGCAGCAGAAACCACCCAGGTCGTCAGGGCTAAGATACGATGACAGCACGCCCTCATTAGGTTCTGGGATGGGCTGCAACTCATGGGCTTTGATTTATAAGGTCCTTAAGAAACAAAATTCTGGCAAGTTATGCATTCTCCCTTATCTTTTCTTACAAATTGCCTGAAATTGCCTTTTACTCCAGAAGCATCAAATGAGTTTCTAATGCTACCACCACAGTTTTGTGGCATGAGAAGAATGTGTCCTGTGCCGAGGACCCTGCCCCGAGCCCCTTCCCATGAGGAGCACCAACACTGGGACCTGCAGTCTCAGCGCTGGATTCAGGGCCTTAATATTGTCAGTGTCTCTGGAGGAGAGTTTGTTTGCTTAACTGCTGCCAAAACTTCTGCTTGTTTGTTTTTGGGGGCTGAGGAAAGAGTTTGTCTCTGCAGCGACCCCAGCCGTGCCAGTTGGCCATAAAAATACACAGTTTTACTCCGTGTTTCACTGTATGTTCAAGGCTGTATCCATGAAGCACTTCCAGAAGCCCCTGCAGGGCATCTCTCTGGGATATTTCACAATAAATAAATATTATCTCTGAAATTTTGATAACACAAAGCAAGCCAGCTCTGCTGCTGCAGAAACACGGTGCAGCGACACAGAGGAGAACATTGGATTTAACATTCCCCTCAAGGCACATAGAACAATTACTTGAGCATTAGCAAAAACCAAACCAAAAAAACCCAAACCAGAACAAATCTCCTGTCATAGAACCACAGAATCCTTGAGGTTAAAGAAGGCCCTTCAGATCAAGTCCAACCATTCATCCATTATTGCCAAGTCCACATCAGCTGGATGCTGTCCACCACGTGGGCATGGAAGTGCTGCTGCACCTGTGAGGGTCTCAGGATGTGGCAAGACAGGGTCTGGTGGTGGTGTCACACCTCGTAAAGGTGTCTTGGTGTCAGAGGAGGACAGACAGTAAAGCATTTCCTAATAGAAATAAAAATGCCAGCAACCCGGTTCAGACACCAGCAACTTCACCACACTGAGGAATGAAGAAAAGAGAGAAAAAAGTTCTTGTGACTTCATAAAAAGCCTGGGTATCTCTCACCTTCCTGAGAATCATTAAGCTTGGAGAATTACCTCTGCCTATGTTCTCTCCCACCCTTGGGTGGAAAATCTGCCAGTGACTGGCAGATTTACAAACAAACAGGGATTAGAGGAAGGTCTGAATCTTGGGGCTCTGCAGGATTAGCTGTGAAATGCACAGCCTCCATGGGCCACAAACACAGACCCTACCTCACTTTGTTCTTAGACTTAAAAGAGAAAACAAAACATTTTGAAGTGCTGACTGCTTCCATGAAATATGTGCTTCTCTGGTACCTGAGCAATTCCAGCTGCAGAATGATTCTGGGAAGGATGGAAGATTTCCTGCACTGTGTTCCTTGCTCTGACATCACGGGAAGGCTCTTCCCTTCCACGCGCCGTCAGCGAAACCAGCTCTGAGCACTCACTTACACGAGGGCTCGATGCCAGGGCACACTCAGGGAGCCACGTAGAAAGGCATCATCCTCTATGTATTTGAATAGAGCCAACTCGGGATAAATTTTTCCAATGGAAATGGTTGGAATTTTACCCCATAATTTTCTTGTCATCACTTCCCTACCTGGCATGAGGCTTTCTAGGACTGCAGGTTATCCATACCTGGCAGCAAACACACACAGAACATAGCCAGAACTTAAGGAAACTATAATTAAATATGCCTGAATTTAGGTCAGCTATTAACTGTTCTTTTTCCATCCCATGACCAGAAACTGGGAATACAAATAGAAAGGAGGAAGTTCAGCCTGTTCCAGAGTTCTCAGTGCTGCAGAACGTGCTTGACACACTACCTGGACAGTTTGCAACAGCTCTACACTTACCTGATTCCTGGTGAAAGTGCTTTTAGACCTGTGGAAATGTAGTAGTGATGGTGCTGGCGGTGGAAATGTCGCTGTGAGGTTCTAACACGCAAGCAAAAGATGAGGAATAAGGCTCAGGATCAAACCGAGCCTGTTTGGAAAAAGTGCTATTGCTCTCTAATAATGAAAAGCTGAGGGAAGACATTGAACAACCAAAGAGGAGAAGCCCCTGAGTGACAGCCCAGAGCCTGCTCTCTGCACAGCCCACGGACAAGGCACCACCTCGCCTGGACACCACTAATACCAGATCACAGCTCCGCGCTGGCTTAACACGGCCTCGGGACTTGCCCGGCCTTGCCCTGGCTCATCTGCTCTGCACCTTATTTTTAGCTGGGTTTTAGCCCTAACAGCCAACTTAGCCAAGAGACAGTTACCCTACAACTATAAACCACATCTCCTACCATTTCTGCTTTCCTAGTAGCAAAAAATCCTCCCCTCTCACATTTCTTTATTTCTCTCTCTATATATATAGCAAGAATTCCATCATAATTTTGTTTTGGAGGTACAGATGATTTGGTGGTTAGTTTTGGTTTCTAGAGCTTTTTTAGAACAGGTTTAAAATATATTCTTACATGCCATTATTAAAATACTTAATTATGGAATTTCCCTTTTCCCCACAGAAAGGGGAACCCCCTGGTTATATGGATCGTGAGTAGGGCGGGAATCTTGCTTTGACTCTGAATTCTAAAGGACTTTGCATCTCCTAAAATGTAATAAAAACAGTCTCTTGACAATTCCAAGTCTTTACTATCTTTACTACAAGCTGTCCCTCTTTCTCCAGTAGAGCAACTTACACATATAGTTCAGAGACTTTATCTACTTTAATCCCAGGAGAATATTCTGTCGGATAAAGGCCATAATTTATTGGGATATATGAAGAAGACTCAAGCATTTGGGCCTGGCTTTTTAGGAGACCTGAGAGACACCTTTTGCTGGTGGTTACATACAAAAAGAGGACACACAGAAGTCTGTGGGTCACAGATTAGACACACATAAACCAAGCAAATCCATTCCTTTGTCACTTCACGGCACACCAAGTTCTGCAATTCAATATCAGTGGAGCCTTTTAAACACCACTGCAAAAAAAAGGTGAAAAATAACACGGAAAAAGTCCCATTTTGCAAAATCATCAGCTGTATCAAAGTCCAGAAGTAAGAAAAAAGCATCTGTAGAGGCTCTGGAATTCAGTTTGCAGAGGAGAAAGAGTAAGTCAGCAACCATGTGCAGCCTGGCCCACTGCTGAGGTGCACACCTGAGTATCTGGGCTGCTGGAACCAAATCCAGTTTGGGTATGGGAGGGCTTATTTCCTACAGCTTGGAGTGGCCAGCCCTGCACTTCCAAAGTTTCCAGTTCCTAAGAGCATTGAGTCCATGCCTTTATAAGTCAGACGATCTCCCAGGAACATCAGAGAGCTCTGCATTAACAACCTGAAAAGCACTCATGCCTTCATGCATCATTACATCAACCCAAAAATCACTTCTACTTCACAAAGGCACACACTTAAAGCATCCTCAGATTCCTAAGTGGAATAATGCATTATAAAAGGACAGAGCAATCCAAAAAGGGGGGTACCCCTAAAGCCCTCCACATTCGGAAAGCACAGGCTGCATACATAATTTATTTGCTAATTTAGAACTTACTGGAAGAAGAAATGCTGGATAGCCTGAGCTCCCAGCATTTTTGGACAGCTTCCCTGAGATTCCAACAGGCTTCAGAGGAGTTCCAGGGTCTAAACTCTTCAAGCAGGTGTTTTCAGCAGCTGACCACTACTAGGAGCTTTCAGTGCTTGAGGAAGTTGCTTTGGCAGAGATGCTGCCCCTCAGTGCTCATTAACTAAGTAGTTATAGCAAGGCCTTAAAATTATTTCAATCCCAGTCTGGATTCCTTAGTCCTTGGCATCTGAGCCAGCTTCTGCCAGCTGGCTGAAAGCATGGAGAGAGCCATGGAAGGGTTGGGGTTTGAAGGGAGTTTAAAGACCATCTAGTTCCACCCCCCTGCCATGGGCAGGGACACCTTCCACTTAACCAGGTTGCTCCAAGCCCTGTCCAACCTGGCCTTGGACACTTCCAGGGATGGGGCAGCCACACGTTCTCCAGGCAAGCCAGTAAAGGAATTTTCAGTGGCAAAGAATGGGGCAAATTGGGGCAGTTTCCACAGTGAGTGCACTAACAACTCCTTGGGTTGCTCATTTCTCTGGGATAAAGGGAGACCTGTGTTTACATACAGCTGCTTATTTTTAAAAGCTGTATAAGGACTGTGTTCCTACAGACCTGAGACCCGTTACTGCCACAGGAATGGTGTGAGAGGACACGGCCTGGCCAGTGCAGGCCCAGCCACAGCCCTGCTTGTCACAGAGCAGCCCAGTGCTCTGTGTCAACAGCAATTACCCTCCAGTCATCACCTTATCTGCCTTAAGCCTCTGCAAGTCGGCAAAGCCAGCTACACTGTCCAGACACAACAGCGGGACCTCGGGACAGAGCCCCGCTTCCTTCCACGGGGATTACTCCGAGCGGGGAGCTGTGCCTTGCTCACACAGCAGTACAGACACAGCCCTGCCCAGCTCCTGGGGATGAACTATGGAGCCTGGCAGTTGCTGAGGAAGGACTTGTACAAGCCACCAATGTGCTGGTTAATAGTTCACCTAAATATCTGAAAATCTGTGCTCTGGAGCAGCCCCACAAATGACACAAAATCCCCGTGGTGGAGGCCTGCCAGTCTGATCCACTCAGGGAGAAAACTCTCCCACTGTGATCCATGCAAGGGGAAATCTCTCACAACAGCTCAGGGAACAGTCTTTGCTCTTTTCCAGGACAGATTTGCATTCTCCTGCCTATGGAGAAGCTGAAGAGCTTCAGCTGAAGGGCTCTGCATGACCCACCTGGCCTGAGCCAGAAGTGCTGTCCAGCTGGAGAGCAAAGCCAGGAGCAGCCAGGGCAGCTCAGCTTTTCCATTAAAGTAATGACCCACACTGAAAACCCATTGTAAAAATCCAAGGGAAGAACGTCAGTGGTGACAAGGTGGGGCATGGCAACCTGCTACTGCAAAACTGCTGGAGGACACTTTGGTGGCAACAGTGGAAGACCAAAAAAAGTGCTTTGAACGCTCTTCCTGTAAAAGCAGAGACATGAACATGCTTCTCGTGGACTTGCTCCGAGTTCTCTAGAGTCTCCAAGGGGCAGGGCAGACCACTACCATCACAACATAAGCACCAGTTAACACTGGCACCTGCGTCCTGCCCGCTGCCCTGGCAGTCCTCCCCCGATCTGTCTTCATGATGGAGCTCCAGAATCTGGATAATTGATCTAGAGGACACTGGCTGGAGTGGACATTCGACCTGTTACAAAACAGAGAATCATTAAGGCTGGAAAACACCATCAAGTCCAACCACTGAACACATGAACTCTGAAAGGCCAAATGAGGAGTGGAGAAGGGAAGAGATGAAACTCTGCCCAAGTGCCAAAGCCAGAAGTTTTGAACATAAAGAAATCAAAGAAAATTTCTGAATTTAGTGGGACTGAAGCAATTTCTTTCCAGGTCTCACACGTTCAAAGAAGAGGTAAAACAGAAAGAATACCTGGGCCTGGCTCCATTCTAAACTCGGTGAACATCTTCACAGGTATAAAAGGTAAAATTAGAGTCCAACACCCTCAGTGTGATTCCCTTGCACGGCCACCAGAGCAGGTGGAAGCCAAGGATGGGAACACCACAGGCAGACACAGCTGTCCGATGGTTTATGCTGAGATCAGCATTTAAAGGAGACAGGAGATTTGAATTCACAGTATTCACTCACATAAAAGGAATAACTGAGTGTGTAAAACTGGAAAAAAAAATGTGGGAAAATATTTCTGCAGTCCATATTACCGAGACAAAGGGAACTTCAAATGAGTCACAGAGCGCGGGTGTGCGACAACGGCTCACTTCCTTCCCAGGTCTCACTGCCCTGGGACTCCTTAATGGAGCTGAAAGCATAATTGTCCTTAATTGCTCAGTTGGCACTAAGTGGATTCCAACCTTCTGACAGGACAAAGCCCAACAGCTGGTTTTTGGAGCCCGGCCTTCCGATGAGCCCGTGCACCTGCAGTGACACCAGCCACGTCCATGGAGGGCTCCTCCACCACTGCCAGGCAGCAGCAGAGCCCTGTCTGCATGCCTGGGAGGTCCCCTCCCACCCCAACCAGCCCAGGATTCCATGATCCTATGAGATATGTGCACCACATTTAGACAGACATGGTACATTACAATATTTAGGTATTAAGGTATATGAAACTGAAATTTTGCAGAACTTCATTTGCCCATCAACCCCATCACAAGCTGAAAAGCTTAATTTTTTAACTCATACATAAGAATTGGCCGGAATACTGAAGATGGAGTGGGGGATTATAAATATATTCCAGATAGCTGTGCTGGGTTGACAAATTCTGGTTCTTTGTTGCAAAATAATATTCAATGTCACAGAGGCAGATTTTGTGAAATCACAGAAAGCCGGTCAAAGCCTCTGCTCTCTCCTAGTCACACATCTTCTGGAAGAGAGGATTTTAAAGCTGGAAGGGCTGACAGGGAGGGAGCAATCCTGAACAGAAAGCCAGCTCTCAAACCTCCCAATTCCTTATGGAGCAGAGCTCTCCTGCCCACACCTCTGGCTATAATTACATAGAGTACACCCTGAGTGTGATACCCTTATAAAAACCACACAGCCCAACATTACAGACGTACTGATTTTCAGGGGAAAACAGAGCAAACAGGCAGCTTAGGAGGGTTAATTTTGACTGTCACACCACAGAACTGTTATGCAAACATTAGAGTCTCACCTGTGCTTTCCTGTCGCCATTCAGGGAGGGGAAGAGTTTCCTGCAAGGCCCAAACACAGGCCCCCAGAAACTGGCACAGAATTATTTCATTATGGATCCATCCCCCTCAGTATTTCCCTTTTTTTTCATATAGACTCTTACACAACGAGGCATTTTTTTTTCCTTTCCACCTCCCCAAATTCCTACGAGCGCGCCAGCCTTGCCTGCACCTCGCACAGATGTGTTATGAATATAACTCACACTGTTTCCACACAGGATATTTTGATCATTCCCCTCTCCTTTTCCCCATCTCGATCCCATCCAAAATAGCACAGAGTCATAATCATAAATTCTCCTGTTCTGACCTGAAAAAGCTGTGACTAAGGAGAGGGAGTTTTGTCGGCAAGGTTCATCCCTGCTGCCTGCCATGGGAGGTGAGGTCTGCTGGAGGCGTCTTCCATAGGGAATTAGTACTTCTTTCTGCCCAGAACCAACCTTCTCCCTCCTGACACTCAAGGCCATTCAGATAAAACCATAAATGTCCACCTCTTATGTTAAAATTAATTTGAATACATCTGAACATTATTGCTAGAACCTCACCACAATGCGTGAATATCCAAAATGCCATTTAGTTGTGGAATGACACTTCACAAAGCACTTCGTGCCCCTTCAGTAGCACACTCTCTCTATGAAGCTGCTCCTCGAATCCAAGGAATTTCTCTGTGAGAGGAGAGCTGCCAACTTTCCCTCTTTGGCAAGCAGGGTCCCATTCTTGTGCCTCTCTCCATTTCCTGCACAGTGTTGCTTTAACGAGCCCTTCGGTCTGGTGGAAAGCTAACAGAGATGGTGAAAAAAACCCCATAATAATAAAAAAAGAGATGAACCTGAGAGGGGAGAAGATTTAGGAAGAATTTTCCATAGCATATACAATGGGTCTGACTAGAAATATGACAAAAAGAGATAGTCCTCCTCCTCAAAAGGAGGGAAAACAATCCTCCTTTAGGGTTTAGTTTTAGACACATAAAGGGGCCTCTCAAGCTAATCAATAAATCTAATGACTTAGACTTACAAAGAAGAACTGCTTAGACAAATATTGTTTGTGTTGCAGGAGTGCAGGAATACTGTAGAAATAGCAGTGAGACAGCCCAAGGCACCAAAATAAATGAAGAGTATGGTTTGTGGAACTGTCATCCAAAAATGCAGCCTTCAGCTTGGATTCAATCCCTAACTAACACAAAGGCAAGCTTATCCCAACCCTGGATCCCAGTTTGACAGTGTGGTTGCAGTAGCTGGATCCCCAAAGTGATGTGAGAGTGACAATCAAAAGTGGGAGAAAAGCTGTCCCAAATTAGGAAACAACAGAACCAACCAATACAAGAGAAGAGCTGAAATGGCAGGACAGCAAATAATCCCAATTTTAAAAAGTGCATCCAAGCATTAGTCACGGATAATAAGCCCCTCTTTCTTGCCACACGGAATTTCAGCCGTTTTTCAAAATTCCACTGGCATAAATATAAAGGAAAGGCTCCAACTATAAACTGTCACTGAATGCTGTTGAACTTGGGTTCCTGCTTTTTTTTCCATGAATGCACTGTAAGTCAGCATTCCAAGAGCAACAAACGTCCCAAACCCAAGATATTTCCCAACAGTCCGTGGACCATGAGAGTGTCCAAGATAAGGGCAAAAATATGCACGAGGCCATTCTCCTCAGATCCCACATCCACAGGGGAAGGGGTCCCCAAAACCCCAGGCGGATCTGCACCAAGGGGGTCTTGGGCTGGGACAACAAACAGCTTCAATAACCCACCCAGAGCACAGAGATCATTGCATTGCCGTACTGAAAATCCTGAAAAACAAGGAACATCCAAGTCCTTAGTGACATGGAGCACCTGCTTGGGATGTGGGAGGTTTAATTTGGATTGAAGCTCTGCCACTGTGGAGCAGCCTTTTCCAAACCTTGGGCATCGGCTTACCCACTGTATTCAGGGTAATAGCCTCCAGTGCCTTTGAATATCCCACTCAAGCTGTAGATACTATCATCATCCCCAATAAACCTTCACAGAAGGTGCTAAAAGCAGTTTATTATGTCCCAAGTACCTGAAGGTTTTACAGATGCTCTTGTCCAACTCTGCTCTTCCAAGGGAAATCACCCGAGGGAACTCACTGTCCAGCAGCACAGATGAAAACTGCCTTTCCCTGCTTTGGAAAGCCAGCTGCTGCCTCAGTTTCCCCGGCATCAGAGCCAGAACCCTGTCTTTTACCTGTGCAAGTGCCTCACTACTCTCACTGTACACCTGCACATGGAATGCAAACCATGGAGTTCTCTGGAGATATTGGCAGCTGGGACACCTGCACACGGTGTCATCACCCGTGAGCCTCAGGAAAGGGATGTTAAGTTCAACACAGAGACTTCTCTCTCTTTAAAGAAATGTAAAGCCTAATTTCTTAAAGGCTTTAAAAAGGGAGCCAGGGCAGCTGGAGGCAGAGGATGCTGGGTTTCCACGGAGCGTTACATCTGAGGAACAGCTGTGAGTCAACCTGCGTGGCAAAGGTTCAAGGATACAAGTGCTCAGCTTTAAATCCCACAGATACAGGCAAGGAATGACCTGCAGGAGAGACACTGCTGGCTTGTCTCCATCACTTCCTCCCACAAATGCCACAAGTTTCTTCTTTATACAGGAACAAACATCCTAAATCAGTGGTATTAAAGGGCCTGATCAAGAAACAGGCATTTGGGGTTTAATGCCTATCAAATTTCTTTCACTATCAGCAATTCTAAGTGAGCCAGGAGATGGAGAGAGAACACATCTGCTCACTGCAGTGCTGGTGAGACGTTCCTAATAACGATGCAGATGTTTCCAAATGGAAGTGGATGGGATGCCCAGATGGCTTTCATTGTCCTATTTTTCCAAGCAGCCCAGCAAACTTCAGATGTAAAAAAATTAATATGAATGATGAGTCTGTCTCGCCAGCAAAAATAAAGAGCATGTTTGACAAAAGAGCAAACAAAGCAGATCTGAGGAGGTCAGAACTTCATCAGCCTTCCTCCAACTAAGCCAGTGTCTAATGAGCCCCCAAACCATGGCACAGTGCTGCATGAGCCCTCAAAGACCAGATCCTTTTAATTGATTTATCTCCCCCGTGTTCCCTCTTAAAGAGAACTGTTAACTAAAGGAAGACTGCTTTTTACTTCTAGTAGTAAATGTTCTCGGCACCAGAAACTTGGAAGCTTTGAAGTGCTGGAAGTAATGAAAATATATTGTTACTTATTCTTGGCAGGGAAAACTCTGCAAACTGATTAAGAAAAAGGGCTTGAAATAAATCAAGAATCAACCCTGTGAAAGCAAACTGAGAAATACCATTAAAATACCAAAGCAGAGGCCCAAATGCATCTGTTTGCAAATTCACTTGTAATCAGGCATAAAAAGAACATGGAGTTGGCTGTGGAAGAACCTGAGCAGAACCCAGGGATATGGAAGTGCAGTTTCAAGGACTGTTCAGGTTCTATTTAGAACAGTTACCAAAATGAATTATATGGTCCGTGGATACTCTCTGCCTGTTGGTTAAAACTGAGAATGGCAAAACTAAAAAAATCAGGAAATAAATTATCTTGTGAACTGGTTATCTGTTGCTATCACAGACCTAAGGAATCCAGGACTTTTGCTGAAATTAGTTATATCATCTGTGATGGTATCAGTTATATTTTCCTCATAAGCCACAGAGCATAACGAGTTACCCTTTCACTCTAAGATACTTCTCACAGATTTTCAAAACAGCTTTTGCCACAGATGAAATGAAAGCAAGAGATATACTTGGAATTGCTCTCAGTCTAGATGTACCAGCCGAATTTTCCATGTCCAACAAGATGATTTCCAGGTTAAGTTTGAGATATTTGTCCTATGTTGTGAAGAAACATGGAAGATCAGAACTCATTTTCACTGTGAGTTGGCTCTGAGCTTCCTTTCTGCTCTAAGCAAGTGAAAAAACCCCCACAGAGAATCTTTATCATCAAATCAAAGATACTCAAAGCCAAATGAAAATCTACACCCAGAAATGGAAGAAGCAGAAGGCACTACTTTGTAGCTGGACACAGTTAGGGAGTCCAAAAGCTAAGTGAAAACGGGTAAACGACTACAACATTAACTCTGCCATGAAAGGGAAGAAACACACCCAAAGCCTTGAGGCCCAGAGGCTTCATGAGCTGCTGGAGGGCAGGGACCAGCCACAGTCACTGACTCTCACTTCTCTACACCACTAACAGACTTACTGCTACCTCTCACCTTAATACCTCTGACAGATTTATTGTCGAGCAGAGAAAAGCACAACTGCTCTTTCTCCTGGAAATTGTGACTTTATGTTCCCTGGAACTACTAGTGAAGAGAACTGGAACGGCAGAGCAGAGCTCTCCATTAAGGAAGCACAAATTTCCTAGGATGGCCTTGTATCACCTGTAACTGTTTCCAGAGGAGACTGAAAAAGCTCAGTTTACAGTGTGTTTAAACCTGTTGCACTTGATTTTTTTAGCACCTGAAAGATTTGTTATTATTAGCATTTTGCACAAGATGATCAGTGTATTTCGAAGTTTTCATTTTAATTTACAATAACCAGGTGGTGCTGATTTATTATTTGATGTCTGTAGGATTACAGAACGCAATTATTTGGCAAACAAATTGTTCTTCAAACTCGGTGATTCAAATTTTGTATTATGACTACAATATATATTTATTTCATACAAAAAGAGCCCTTGCTAATGATTTCACACGTTCTCACACCCCATCATTCCCTGTCCTCCATGGAGGATGCGAGTGCCCGAGTGGAAGGGCAAACCTATTCCCTGCAGGCATGTCACTAACTGTTGGGAGGCAGCAGCCTGCTTGTTGTCTGGGTGGAGAGTTAAGACACCGAAGGAGACACCAGAGAGGCACCCAAGCCCTTACTGGCATCCCTCCTACAGGTATGTGCTCAAACTTTTCCAGGGAATGTTTAAAAACAGGCCCTGCAAAGGAAGATGCACCAGTGAAACGCTTCCCTTGGCTACTCCTACGGTCCGAGCCAGCAAAGCTCTTCATCCCTCACTGGGTTCTCTTCCCAAACCACACAGTATTTGCTGGAATCCAACCCAGATTTCCCACAGGTCAGCCTCTCACTGTCACCAGCTTCCCTGAGACTTCAGTTCCCTCTTTTCCAACTCAAACTGCAAGCTCAGACTTGTGTGACTTTTAATAACCCCCAGAACTCAAATTATCTCGCCGATCCTGTCCCATGTTATTGGAATACTCCAAAGAATGATTAGACAAGGCATTCTGGCAACCTCCCCCCCCTCCCGGTTTTCTTAGCAAACAACAGCTGGGTCATGCTGTTACTCTGTGGTGTTTTACTATTGCGTTGTGGAAAGATTTATGCGCTTGTGTAACCCAGAAATGGGTCTGAAGAAACTCGGTCCATGGGGAGCAACGTGAACTACGAGGATGATGTTCTCACGTTAGTCATTCCCATCCGCATTCCTGGCAGCTCCAGCTGCCCAGTTCTGGGTCATCCCACGTCAGACAAACCAGATAAGTTTACTTCTCATTTACACCATGTTTTGGAGGATGCAGTGAGCAATACATGTGGTAGGGCAGGAGTTTCTCCACAGGACCCCACCAAAAGGAGGAGCACAGCATCCAAATCGCTCATTCAAAGCACACCAGATCCATCTTCCTTTTCTGTCATAAATCAGGGATGCCTCCATGTCATCCAGATATTTTCAAAGATATGACTGAATTAAATTACCTATGGTTTGGATCCTTACCTGTTTCTAAAATCTTTCTAAAAATACCCATTAAAAACCAGGTATCTCTCAGTGGGGAAAAATGCCAAAACTGTAGTAAATTAGGGGTAGAAAGTCCAGCGAGAGCCACAGGGTACGGAAATTACTATTTGATGTTAGGACACAAACTGCTACATTTTAATTCATTTTCCCATCAGAGACATAGATTAAAAAGCCAACTGTAGAACAGACTGATTAAACAAGGCTCTTTCCTTTCCGTGGAAGAGTCTCTCAGTGCTGTCATTTTGGTCCTAAATTTGTACGAAGCGCATGTAAAACACATAAACAAGGCTCAGCCCCTGCACGCTGTGGGAGGATTCATTTCCTTCAGTTCCGGACCTTTAATTCACATAAACTCACCCTGATAAGGCAGTCTCTTCTGCTTCCCATTCCCATGTTCCCAGACAGGGATGTTCTGGTACATACATCCTGGTACATACCCCATTTTACACCACCCTGGTCCCTTGGCCAAATTCAGAGCACTTTTAACCACCTCAGGTGCATCCTTCTAATCAAACTCAGCATTAGAAATGAGTTAGTTCTCACCCAAGGGAGGGAACTCAGTCCCACGTGGATCACCCAAAGGGTGACCCTCTCCTTGGCATGTCTTCACCTCTCCAAGAACATCATCTCTAAACCAAACAGGCTTCTTCATGTGGGAACAGCTGCTTTCACAGTATTTAAAAACCTCTGCTGCCAGTTATCACCACTGTTCCTTCAAAGTTTTCTTCTTCCTATACAATTTAGGGGCACAGGGAGTTTTCACTGGAAAACTGTATGAGCCCTGGAATGGCCTCAAGCTGCATGTACTGACCTGTCTCCAGTTTTTCAATTTTCCCTTCATACAGGTTTTTCTGTGTGTTTTACTACTCTGGCATTGGGTGCCTGCAGTTGGAATGAAGCCTTTATCCTTGGTTTTATTTAAGAATCATTTTCCTTTGTTATTGCCAAGAAGAGAAGACGACTTAAGCAGATGGATGTCCCCACTGCCATCATCGGGCCATAAGAGCAACCTCCCCGACACAGACACAGCACATCACTCACTTCACACTTCTGATCCATTCCTGCTCAAATTTCTTTCTTAAAAAAAAAATAACAAGCTTTTCCTCAGCTATGAAGTCTGGGTTTGCTTTTCCTTCCTAAATACATCCATCACCAATGCTCCTTCTCCTTTGTACCGTGCCGTGCTGTTCCTGTTCTGTTTTGCTGACTACTTTTCCCTTGATTAAGCAAACTGTTACCTGAAAAAAAAGAATTAAAAAACCCATCCCACAAACCAGTATTCAGTCAAGAACTTGAGAGAATCCAATTAAGTTTCAATTTTATAGAAGAAGGCTAAATTAAAAGCAAAAGCTCCAGCAGCTCTGGATAAGAGGAAGGATGTCTTTAGACAATCTAGGTTACTGCCATCAATAGAAGTTATTTGAAGGGCCTTTCTTGGGGGACTACAAGAGAGCTGGAGAGAGACTTTTGATTAGATATTGGGAAGGAATTTTTTCCTGTGAGGGTGGTGAGGCCCTGGTACATGTTGCCCAGAGAAGCTGTGGCTGCCCCATCCCTGGAAGTGTCCAAGGCCAGCTTGGGCAGGGCTTGGAGCAACCTGGGAGGTGTCCCTGCCCATGGCAGGGGGGGAAACGAGATGAACTTTGAGGTGCCTTCCAACCCAAACAACTCTGTGACTCTGTGATGATACAAGAATGCCCGGACTGAACAGAGGATGTTACACAATGTGGTGTGCTCGGTCCCCACAGAAATCATTTCCATCTTTCCCGTTATTCCTGATTGCACAGGCTCATGTGGTGGGCTGGGCAGTATCTAAAATATACTCCACCAGAACACAGGTCATGAGAAATTCTGCTGAGAAAGAGTTCAGACACCCTCCGGCACGACGGCATCCCTGAGAACCACTAACGTGCCTGGGGAAGGGCCGAGGGAGGTCTCCCGAGCAGGCAATAGTCTTCCCATTCTTCTACCTTCTATTCCAGGGTTTCATTCCCAGGCAACCAGGAGCAATTCCAAAATCATTTCTTCCTCCTACATGTTTCCCACCTGGGACAAAGACGCTCGAAGCCAGTGCCATGGCAACCCCATTGGACACACAAGCACTTTGGTTCTTTGGGGGAAATGAAAGTTCTGAAAGGAAGCTGGGAGATAAAGGCTCCTGTTCCTTGTTTCCCACTGTTAGTTAGTAATTACAAAAATACTTTCATCTCAAGTGCTCTCTGGGTGACTAGGTTGTCATTTAAAAAATACTGTGATGGGAGAGGAGGATGAAATAGGAAAGCTGTGAGTACATTTACCACGCTGTGTAACCTCCACACTCAAGGTTGGTTGTCATCATTCTACCACAGGAAAAGAAAGTGCATGGAAAAAATCACAGAAGAATGAACAGGAGGAAAGATAAATCGAATTCTCAGTGATCAGCTGGAGCAGAATATGATCCAAACCCCGCCTCGTCATCCCACTGACATCAACCTGAGTCTTCCCACCGACTCCAGAGGACTTGGATCAGGCTTTTATGTTTCTGAAATACAATTTGGGTTTTATTTTACCACACTCCTGAGTCTGACTCAGTAGAACTTGCACAGAAGGCCTCCTGGGTGCAAATCTGATTGTAAATTCCACAGTCCTTGGCCTGTTTCTGTTGTTTCTTGGATGCTTTCAAGGAATAAGGTTAATGATCACACATCTTGGTGATGTTTCTCAGCTTCTTAACAAAGAACAGCTTCTTTTCATCCTGCTCAGACAGAATGATATCATTGTTGTTCTTTCAAATCCTCCCAAAATCAGGCTTTTCCTGAGAGAATGTCTTTCCATTCCTAAATGAAAAGCTGTTTTGGTGAGAAAATCCTAAAGATTTATTTAAATAATGTTTTAACATGACAGCCTCACACATTGTTATATTTTTTTCTGTCTGCATAGCTTGCTTGCTCTCTGACTCTCAGACATGGAGTCTTTGATCTTCATTTCTTTCTGCCCTTAAGAGTAACTATTTTTTGCTTTAATGTACATTATTTGGGAATAACACTCACAACATGAACACTGACCATGAGTACCTGCAGTACTCAACTCAAATGAGAAGCACAGATGTTCGGTGTCTTTAGGATCAAGACTTAAATGACTGGGGAAGTCGAGCTTACAAGTGTCATCCCAGGGCAATCCGACATGGAAAAGCTGTCAGGAGACTGTCGGGTGTATTTACACCCATGGAGAACTCTAGACATTGTCCTGCCCTGGGACAGGATTCCCAGACCAGACCTAACCAGATGCTCATCCCAGATGTTTAAAAACAAATGTCAAGTGTCTCATCCTACCACATTTCAGAGTTTTTCCAATAGCTGGGATTTCCCAGGGGAGGCCTTGGCTTCCATCCCGCAAAGGAGGAAGAGCTTCCTCTGTCCAGAGGAACCAACCTGAGCTCAGCACTTCAAACCAGCAAACAGCCCCACCCTGTGTGATGGAGGTCACAGGGACCAAGAAGGACTTGGGGTTTATAAAATGATTTGAACAATCAGTGGTCAAGACCCACTGCTTCCCTCCACTGCCCCACTTGGCAGAAGAGAGATCAGATTCCAAGGAATACAGTCAAATAAGACCCTCTGAATAATCAGACAGTTTACCCATGACATATAAATAGTCAATCCTGCCACCAGTCTGTCATAATATGGAAAATTATCCACATTTCCCTGATATCACAGACTGAGAGGAGAGGTATTTTATAAGCATAAAAGCTATAAAAAACAACTGATATCAAAGCTGATATCAAAACAACTCCCAAGTAGTCAGGGCCATTTATATGCAAGAGATCCTATTCATACCAGAATGATTGAAAAGAGTGAGGTATAAAAAGGCAATAATTAATGAAGGGGTCCTTTAAGGAGCCTGAGTTGAGTGTGCACACACACAGAGAACAATTCCCCACAGGAATGGGGCAGGATTTCTAGTCTGATTTCTGGAGTGTCTCATATAAGGCACTTCTAAAGAAACCAATCTCTACACAAAGCAAATGATGAAACCAATACATGCAATATGCTGCTGTCATTTCCTAAAGAGGCTATCCAGAGACATGGATACCATAGGCAGGAATCAGCACAGGGTGCTGCTTTGGGGTGAAGGCTGAACCCACACTGTCCAGTAGCTCGAGGTATCCCAGTATCTTCCCCAGAACCCCAGATTTCTGGTTCCCAGCTAAGAAAGCTCACTGACACTTCACCCCAAAAACCAGCCATAAATAAAGAGACAAGGATAGATATAAGTGTGCTGACTTCCATGAGAACACAGTATATGAACCAATTCATGTCCCTTGCACTGTGATCACGGCTAAAACCTTGCTCTCAGGATGGCAGCTTTTCCACTTAAAACTCCTACGCTCACTCCGTCCCACAGTTTGAACAATGTCCAACCAATTCCCAAATGCTATAATATCCTGCAGGAATTCCAGATGTCCTGTCAGACTGAAAGCTCTTCCACATAGCTGGAGCTGGAAGCTTTCCTCTTAGGAATCTGGTTTTTTGTAGGGAGAATAGGCCACAGTGTGTCCTGTGTCACCGTGGAGGAAAGGCCTTCACACAGCATTTCCCAGCTTTTGCAACCACTTCACTGACAACGACAGCTTTAAGTACTTTTTTATCTTAATGACTGTTTTGTTGAGTCATCTGTCATCTGTTGCTGAGAACTTGGATTTTTGTCTGTGCTGGCTGAACTCCCAAACCACCAGCAGACCATTCTCTGCGTCACTGCCTCCGGCCCGGGCACAGTGATGGGAGCAGAGCCAGAGAAGAACGAGGAAGATGTCCATGGCATCGATATGCCGCTGACAACTCCACCGCTGCAAACATTTCCTCAGGCTCCACAGGCTTGGGCAGCTTGCTATAACCTTGGTCATGGAATCATTTCGGTTGGAAAAGCCCTCCAACATCACTGAGTCCAAATGTTCCCCCAGCAAATGGCAAGGGTACCACTAAACCATGTCCCCAAGTACCACACCTTCGTGACTTTTAAATCCCTCCAGGGACAGTGACTCCACCGCTGCTCTGGGAAGTGCAATCCATGAAGAAATTTTTTGTAATATCCATCCTAAACCTCCCCTGACACAACTTGAGGCCAGTTCCTCTATACCTGTCACTTGTTACCTGGGAGAAGAGACCGAATCCCACCTGGCTCCAATGTCCATTCAGGGAATTTTGACTTCCTTTCTGAGAAGGTCTCCCTGAACCTCCTCTTCTCTGGGCTAAACCCCCCCAGATGCACGAGCTAAATTGGAATAACCTTGCTGGGGCACCAAAAGCCAAGTAGCTCTAGTTCTGTGTGTTGCATGTTACTGTTCTTTATTTCCCAAACCCTTTCAAGTTCCATCAACATGCAAACACAACATATGAACAGGAATTTGAGAAGCTGAGAGATGCTGAAAAACAGGCAGAGCGCTGACAGGGAGCGGAGCTGCTCTTTCATCCTCAGCCCAGAGGCTCAAAATCCTCAGCACCCCCCAATGCAATGCCTTGGCTTGTAAGGGTTTGTGCAAAATTAAAAAAAAACATACAAGCAAACGGATTAAACTACACCATAATTATTCTCAGACACGATAATTACTCTCAGATGGACCAACCGCACTATCTTCAAGGCAGAGGGAAATCCTCGGATGTGACAAAATATATCCGCCCCACACAAGTGCCTTCAGACCGCCTGAACTGCAACCAGTAGGAGGAGGGAAACAGTAAATTGGCACAACTTCACTGTTACTCGGAAACAAACAGGACCCAAACTTTAAACAGGAGTTGTGTGGCCTCTTTCCAAAGCTTCCATAGGCTGGAGTCACCCGGAACAGATCTGCAAAGAACCCCCACAGGATACTGTACCTTCTGTGTGGACATCAGGGAGCACGTCAGGCGGATGCTGCGCTACCGCCGACCGCCGGTACACCATGTGGATCCTTCCCTTCTCCTCTTCCATTTGCTTTCCTCTTTCCAAGGGCTCGATGAAGTATTCATCCTCATCAGTTCTTATCATTCCAGCCTGGTGAGAAAGAGAGAAAGCGTGTCCATGTCACTGGAGAGCCTAAAGAGGTTTGACAAGCAAATATCAAGGGGGTGCAGAGTATAAAACGCTTGGAATATTACTGTAACCAACAGATTTCTTTTTCCTCTGCCCCAAATTTCATCAATAAAAAGAGCTTGAAATTTTCCAAGTGAATGAAGGGAGAGAGAGGGGCAGAAGCAGGTACTGCATTTTTAAGTGAATCTTCCCTGTAAACTGTACTGCCAACCAAGCGTTTCCTTCCCCCCAGGCAGGTGCTCGGAGCACGTACTTTTCAAGGCTCCCTTGGAGAAAAGGCTGTGGTGGATTTTCAAGAAAGAACTATATAGTGGAAATTTTTTAATTTTTTTCCACAAAAACACATTGATGGAGCAATCCAGGAAAGCACAGTCTGCAATCTTGGAATGCTATTAATTTTACTGGTTTTTTTCTTCTAAATTAAGGGCGTTCAGAATTTCCACCCGCTGAAGGAAGCAGGGTGGAATCTGTGCTGCTGTGGAGTTCTCTAGAGCTGTCCTCTGTATTCTGGGAAAAAGGGAAGACAACGGGACCACCAAAATCCAAAAGCAGCCTTTGGGGCACAGTGGTTGGAATAAACCTGCCTGTTCCCAGAACCATCTCAGCCCTGAGGCTTGGGGAAGTGGATTAACTTACTGGCTTTCCTATAAACTATCTTCTCCCAGGAGAGAACCCAGAAAAAAACCTGCCCAAAGTCCAGTCAGCACCCCATGTGCATCCACCTTGCTCCCCAACATCTATATTTGTCTTTAAATGACTCCTGAACATTAACATTTCATCCCTGCAGCTCTTTCCGTCCTTCTTGATCCAGGAGCAAACCGAGGGGATTCTGTGGAATTAAAGCGATGCGGGAGCAAGAGCTGCTGGAGTTCATAATAAAAGGTAACTGGGAGCAAGGCCAAACCCAGCCCTGGCCCAGACAGCCCACCTAGGAGGACTTCCCAGAGGACACTACACCTTGCATCCTTTACTGGACAGTCCACGGATAAAACAAAACCTGAGAAAACGCATATAGTTGGGGTTTTTTTCCCATGCAAAAGACACAGACAAGAATAAGGGAATTAGCAACAATATAAAGCCTTGAGAAAATAACCTACAAGGGCAGGTTACACTAAGGAATCACTTCCCCAGCCAAAATCAACAGCATTTAAGGGGGAACATGATTCCCTATAAATATGCATGGGGTGGTTGCTCGAAAAGAGGAAAGAGCCCTTCATTCAGGGAGCACAATGGAGAGCTGTGGAGTGGCCATTAATGGCCACATTTAACTTTGGTGTTACACTTTGGGGTGGGATTTCCAGAAGTATTTTAGGAAGTCAAACACCCTGTTTGTAGTGGTTTGCAGTGAGGGAGAGGCAGTTAATTCCCAGGTGAGTTTTAGAAAGGCCACCCTGAGTGTCAGGAAGTGTGAAAGGGTTTGTTCAGCAGTCACACTGTTGGCCATTATCAAGTGCTGCTAAAACTGATGTTACCTGAGAGTAGGAAAGGCCTTGGGTTCTGCTCCCAGTCTCCATCCCAAACTCTGCTGGTATCTGTATTCTGAACACCTGGTGTTCTTTTAAGACACAGGATCTCCCACCGAGAAGATAATGCTATAAATTATGTTTTTAATTGTGCTGAGTGCCTTTGTGCCACAAAGAAATAGTTTTTCAAACACTAATGTGATCCACTGGGGAACTGAGGTGTTAATTAGCAGCTATTTCTCCTAAGCCAGCTCTGAACAGCGAGAGAACTTGAACTGTAAAGCTGCTTTAAGTAAATCAGAAACCCAATATGGAAATATTTGCCAATTTCAATTCTTTTCCTGGAAATTCAAGATCCACAGAGCTTTCCTGCATCTTCATTTGTATTGCGGGCACCTTTTCTTCGCCTCAGGATCCACACCCCTTCTGTCCCACACAGTAATGTGCAAACACCACGTGCTGGGTCTTGGCTGGCAAGATTTGAAACAGGGCAGATAAGGAGCTTAAAAAATTGAAGTTTAACATCACGTTCAAGGCTCTACATTCACGTCCAAGCAGAGCAGGCTGTCAACAAGGTGGAAGCAGATTAATAAGCAGGCTGAGTTTGCTCAGCAGCAAGAGGCTGTCTGTAGGAAGCTGGGCTGCACTGGTCATCCACGGCAAGAAAGGAGCAAGAAAAAATCAGGAATAAGCACAGGGATCTGAGGATGCCAAAATCCCCTTCCCTCTAGAAGGAAGTTCCAACTTGGGACCCTTCGGTCACTCAGAAGTGCAAATATGGAGTAATAAAGCCAGGCTGTGCTGTTGGATTCTACCTGGAAGGGAATCATGGGAAGAGCACAGCTCTCACGAGAGCACACATGAAGCAGGCACATGTGAAAGAGTCAGGGTTAGAAGGAATGCTGAAGACCCATCTCGTTCCACCCCCCTGCCATGGGCAGGGACACCTTCCACTAACCCAGGTTGCTCCAAGCCCCGTCCAACCTGGCCTTGGACACTTCCAGGGATGGGGCAGCCACATCTTCTCTGGGCAACCAGAGCCAGGGCCTCATCACTCTTAGAGTAAACAATTTCTTCCCAACATCTAATCTAAACCTTCCCTCCCTGAGCTTAAGGCCATTCCAACTAAATTTCCATTCTATGAAAATTAAACCCTAAACACCTTAAAAATTAAAAGCAGAAATGTGTATCTGAAATATATATGGAATATCAGCACTACCCCACTCCCCTCTCAGAACCAGGACACGGGAACCAGTTCCCACTCTGGGCTGCACATCAATTGTGCAGCTCGTAGTGAAATCTCGAACAAGGGTCTCTGCACATGGAAAGTTCAGCTCAGGAAGTTCCGTGTGCCATCCCACGTCATTCCAGCCAGCATCATCCTTGATTTCCCCTTCCACCAACGCCAGGACTGCAGCGAAGAGCTCAGCGGTCAAACCAACACAAGGCTGTGCCTCCAGGAAAACACTTCCTTCTCACCATTCTATCCATGGAATCGGAAAACATTTCCAGGGCTCTTCCTCCACTCCTCATCCCTCCCTTTTTCCCCGCTGGACAATCACAGGTAGCTGACAGCTCTATCCTGCCCCATACTAAATAGAAGCCCTATTGAAAAGCATCAAGAGCTCTGTGTTCCCTCAATTTAATATCCCAGCCCCGGCCAAGCAGACACTGCCTCCTGCCAAGACAAACACCTGGGCCATGGAATGGGGAGGGGGCCGGTCCTGGAGACAGCCCTCCAGTCTAAACTTCTTAAGGAGTCCAGAGAAACATGCTTTTATAAAAGAGGTGCTGCCTCGTCTGAAAACACGGATTCAGCCCCAAAACACTGCTACCTTTCACCCTCTCTGTTGGCTTAAGGTGGGTTCAGGCTGGTGACTGTGCAGAACCTGCGTCACACCTACCTGCTGCTCCGCTTCCCAATCCAAAGGAGAAAAGCTTTTGGAGTCGCACCGAACACTGGTTGATTTATTGGAAGAAAAGCAAAGAGAAAAGCTTCACCCACAGCACATTTCCCTTTGCCTGCCTCCCCCAAAACTGAGCCATAGTGGGCGGACACGGCTCCTAAGTTTGTGTAGCTCCAGGGTTATACCCTCAATTCCTTGGGTGGATATTATTTCTCGTGCCTCATGGGATCCATATTTTGACAAGAATCAACTGATTCTCTGGGTTTCTTTTCAAAAATATTCTAGAAGCTTCTGAAGTTGTAGAGTTTGCCTACGATGCTCCTCTTCAGTTCGTGCCAGGGCCTCACCACCCTCACAGGGAAGAATTTCTACCCAATACCCCTCCTAACCCTGCCCTCTGGCAGTGGGAAGCCATTCCCCCTTGTCCTGTCACTCCAGGCCCTTGTCCCAAGTCCCACACTCCGGCAGGTAAGGGGACCCAGGCCCTGCTGGAAGGGAAGGGGAAGGGAAGGCGAAAGGCATCCAAAAGGACGTACTTCCCTCCCTCCACATCTTCTGCATGTTAAAGTATTTATGGCCTCAACATACTTGGCATACAAAGAAATACTACACGTTAGAGGAATGCTGGAAAAAAGTAATATGGCAGCGCTCTGCACAGTTTGGAGAAACAGATGTTATGGATCCAGTTGCCGGGTGCCTACAGAGGAGGTTTGCAGATGGAATTCCTCCTCCCCCACGGATGAGTCTTCAGTTGCCATGGAGGTGTCCAGGGCTCAGGGCAGACACCATGGTTTTGGGGTAAAACATCCCCATTTACTGACCCTCCAGCTCCAGCACCCTTGGAGTCATTCCCAGAGGAGTGAGCAGGAATTCCACAGCTCATCTTCCCTCTCTGGAAGATCAGTGTGATATAAAATCCATGTTTTATCACATGTTTTATCCTGGCAATGCATCCCAGAACTAAAGCAAGAGCTCCTCTATCATTTTAGGCTCCATTCTTGAAGGGTGTTGAACACAGCACAGAGGGTTGGGATTTTTCTTCCGAATTAAAAACATGAAACCCATTTCTGAGTCCAAGGAAATATTCAAAGAGGACGCACCGCTCAGGCCTCGCAGCCACCTGAATTACTCACACAGCACCAGCTTCTGACCAATCACCTAATATCAGATTTTCAAATCGAAAATCTTCTGCAGCTGTGAAGAAAAAAAAAAATCTTATTTGTTCTACCAAATACCAGGATGAAGATTCAGAAACAGGATGAAAACATAGGAATGTTTAATATCCTCTTCCAAACTATGGGCGCAAATTTAGGAAGGAGCAGATAAGACACACTCATACTAAAATACTGAATCTCATCTGCCCAGAGGAATCGAAGCCTCTCAACACACTCATTGTTGTATCACTTTACGAAGCAAAAGGCATTTGGGAGAGCCACCAAATTAACCAAAATTCTGTTGAATTTTGCACAAAAAAAAGAAAAGAAATTGCAGCATATTACTGGGTCACTGCACTGGGCTGAAATGAGTCTTTTTAGCCTCCTCTATGAACATCCGTAAGAAAATTCCTTTATGCTGAAATTTCTCATGCTTGGTTTTGATCCAAACGTTGGGTTTCTTTCTTCCCCTTTCAGAAAGTCTAAGAAAACTCAGTGGAAGTCCTTAAGAGTTATATGAAAGCAGAGAGAAAAAACAAACTTTGCTTTTATGTGGAAAAATATGTCTCTATTTTTTGTTCTTGGAAAACCTACCGGGATTCATTTTAACAGCCACGCAGAGCTGGCAGGCCAAGTGTTTTGTCCTTAAAGAAGGAATAGTGAGTTTAAAATATCAGTTATTAAAGAGTAAAAAATATGCATGGAACATGCTCAGAGCAGTCAAGCTCCCTGATCCCAGCGTATCTCTGCAGAAATATTTACTGAGCAAATGGTTTGTCTCTGTGGCAGATAGAGCAGGGCTTTCCTAGGAACTATTTCATGGTTAAATGGCACAGGAGACAGCAGAAATCACTTACAGGACTGACAGTGCTGTGGTAAACCTTGTGTTTTCCCAGCTCCTGCAGTCGTGGGATGACACCAGTCATAGATTCCTCCAAAAAGTGGAAAGGAAAACACAAAGCGAGGACATCTAATACCCTCTGAAGAGGGGAAAATAAGAACTGAATACTCCAAAACTACAAAGCAAATAAAACCGTGCCAAAGGATGAAGATCTCATAATCTGGAGGTCACCAGCACTGTGTCCACTGTGGCACACTAAAGAAACATGGATTTACCTGCTGCCTTTCCAAGGTAACAGAAAATTCAGTCCAAATTGTGTGTGAGGAAGGCTCATCTCCTCAGATGTAAGTCAGAGAAGGAGAGAAGACTGATTACCATTTCCTTGGAATATTCAGTGGATCAAAAGCTAGGAAGCACCCAAGCCTGTAATATTTACATCACACTCATTTGAAATTGGTTCTATATTCTTGCAGGAAAAAAAACAAAAACAAAATAAAAAACCAACTATAGTAAAATCCCTCAAAGGAAAATGAAAAGTAGTTTTACACATTTGATCAGGTATAAAAGAAAAAAAAAAACCAAAAAACAAATGACAGTGGGATTCGTATGAGGTCAGGAAGTTAATTTAGTGTTGTGTGGTTGTAGTTTATCAAAGCTCCCAGCCAAGCTGCAGAAGCACTCAATGAAAACCAAGTATCTGTTTAAAATAGAAGCGAAAGCAAAGATTTTTTTTAACAGGAACAATAGTGCTGCAGCTTCTGCCACCATTTCAAGAAGCTCCTGATGAAACGTGAGGGCAGGAGATGGAACCAACTGGCTTTTCTTTCCCTGACTCTTTCAGAGCCTGGATCGGAGTGCAGTGGTTACAGCATGACCCTCCCAAACAAACTAGGAACAGGTAAGAGCAGACAAGCCCTTTTTCTCAATGACCCTGCACAGCATTTTCTTCCCAGTCGTGTTTCCTGCCCTGTTGCAAACCCCAGACCATGTGGCTCGGGAGCCAAATTCCAGCTCCAAGTGCGTCCAGCGCTGAATAAACACGGGCCATCAAAACAGCCCCTCTGAATATGGCTTCTGTCCCTCCACCCCACCGAGGGCACTCCCAGCCTCAGCCCCGCCTCCCCCATCAATGGGAACTTTGAGAGAGCCCCCAAGGATCAAGCTGGAGAACATTGGCTATTTCAGTAGCTATTTACTTTCCTTTCCTCAGACACACGCTTTCCCGCAGGTGACACGTGGAGGCAGGACATGAATGAGGAATGAGAGCCCAATTCATGAGCTCTGTGTGTGTTATCAAGGCTCCACACAACTTATACAATCTGGGGTTTATTACTAAAGCTATAAAAAAGGCTTGTACTTAAGTCATTTTAATAAGCTTGGACTATTTTATAAACTGTTAGTTGTGAGCCTCCAGGAATCAAAAAACTTAAGAAGCGCACACTGCTCTGGGAACAAAGAGCAAAAAAATCCAGAAAGGAAATTCTTTGTCCAAGTGCCCTAAAAGAGGTGTTTTGGGAAAATGCATTGCCAGGACTACAAGGTAGGATTCAATATCAGCTACAAAAGAGATATCCAGAGCAGCACCCAGCCACCAGTAGTTTGTTCCAGAGCATTTTTAACCACATACTGACCCGGAATAACAGTTCCAGCCCCTACATATATTGCTTGAAGGGGAGGAATTAACACATAAACCCTTGATTTGCTGTAAAGAGCCATTTTTCAAAATCAGAAATAAACAATAAATAAAAGTCTGAGGGTGTGGCAATCAAGCCCTTGCAAATAAACACTAAAAACTTGTGCAGCACCATGTCCAGACACCTGGACTGATCCCTGTGTCCGTACCACAGCAGCCATGGACACAAACTCTGGCCAGGGCCCTGCAGGGTCCACTCAGGCTCCAAGAGCCTGGGCTTTGCTGGGAATCACGAGCCCCGGGTTTAAGCAAGGAATTACTGCAATCAAAGCGATGAGGGGGAAAACTGACTTACTTCAAAGGTAGATTTTAAATCCCTCACTGGAATCTGCTCCCAGGCCCCTTCTGGATCTTTCCTTCTCCCCCTAGAGAAATCACACTTTGGAAAGCCTAACAGAGGGTGAAAAACAGAATTCTTAAATTCATCCATGTTTCTGGAAAATCTATTACCCAAACAGACTGCAAATTTTCGTGCTATGAGATGTATTTTGGGCCACTTTGGGCTACATGAAGTCCACAGCAGTAGATATGCTACTTGTATATCTATCCAGTTTTTCCTATGACCACAATCCATTTGGAATAAAGGGAGAAGGAGTGGCAGCCTGCAGAAAAATTATAATTTCAGAGGAGGACTTAGTGGTTCGATCAGCCTTCAAAACAAAAAGGATACAACCACGTGGAAACTCTGAGCACCACCCTTTTTATACTTGCTACTACTAGTTGTAAATGACAACAGGAGAAATGCAAGGCAGGAGGAGAGGAAGAGACACAAGGGCTTAGAAATGAGGCACATCTATCATAGACCAAATCTGGCCCTGTTAGAAAAGCTTACAAAAACAAACAAGAAGAGATAAATGGAGCCTGAGCAAACATCTGCATCAACTTGGACTGCACTCCGAGAAGTAAGGATTAAGCACCCATTTGCTTTGAGCGACAACTCCAAGGGCAAGCAAAGTAGATGCATAAAAAAAGTCTGTATTATATTATTTTACACTATATATACTTGAGTTCAAGCCCCACAGCCTCCCTTCTCAATCAGGGCTTCTCCCCTCTGCTTTTTACACAGGAATCCCCGAGTCCTGAATTAGCATTTTTCCAAGTTTCTGGAGCTCCTGCCCTTTGAGAAATCCTCTTTCCTATGGATTGCTGGGACTGAAGAGTCCGTAGGAGCCTGTGGGAAGTGCCACCCAGCAGAGAGGTGACGGGGATGGAGTGCAGCTGCAGCCCATCAATCCCAGTTCTTAAATCCTGCCAAGTGCAGCGGAACGCCAGCGGTGAGAGCAGGCAGGGCCGGGCACGGCAGGTCACAGGGAGGGAATTACTGTGGGAAGAGCGCAGGAGGGCAGGGCAGCAGGAATATCAGAGCGCTAAATCAGCCTAAGATGCTGCTGCCATCTGCCCAGAGTGGCACGGAGCCGCTTCCATCTCCCCAGGCTTTATCCCGGTTTCCTGCGCTCTGCCCTCCCAGGAGGTCCAGGATTACCAGATGTCCCCTTGGCCACAGACCCCAGCCTGGACTGGGAAAGGCCTCCAGACCCAAGGGGACAGTCCCAATCCCAACCCAAAGCTCAGCAAGAGTCTCCTGTGCACTATAAGCAGATGTTCAGCAGCAGTCCAAGTGTTTATCTCCAGAATGCTATTCCAATACACTGGGAGAAAACACCAGTGGCTCCTAGAAAGCTGTTTCTCCATTTAGGAACTCTAGTCTTGCCAGCTTGGGGGTAATCAGGCTGAAATAATACATTTAGAACCAACACAGGAACAAGCAATAAGCCTTAATACTTCAGTCCTGATGGAACAAGGGCAACAAAAAAGCATTCGAAACAAATCAAAATGCCCTGAAACTCCTTGGATCCCACATGCCTCAACTCCAGCAGATTTTCAAACTTTTCCCGAAGCAAGGCTAAAGGCTGTGCAAGTATCTCTAGTCTGAGATACTCCAGCCTGCAGTTGCCAAAGGAAAGTAGCTGTGAACATGCACAGACATGTTTCTTCACATCTCCATATTCTTAGAAAAAAGGGATGGCAATAAGCAAGTGAGGAATAATCCATCACAAGTGATAGATCTGAGCAGCTTTGTTTGGTTTTTTTAATTCCTGATGGTTGGTCTGTCTTCCAGGATTTCCCTGGTTTGGCAGCTGAACACTGCAAGCCAGGCAGACTCCCGAGCATCCTCCATTTGCAAACAGCTGTACTTCCAAATGAGAACACTCAGCACTGGGCCTGAAGGCCATGGAACCCCAGTAAATAAAACAAACCCAAAATAGTTTCCAATAAACAAAAAAATAAGTCTCGTTTTCCTTGGAATCTGAAGTCAAAGACTAGAGGTTCATTGCACTGGGCCCAGCCCTTTGATTTCAAACCAGCAAGGTTAATGCTCTAGGAGAAACAGAAACCAACATTCCCACTTGGCATTGCATGGATGTGAACATAAACCAGATCCCAGCTCAAACATGAAGGCACTCGTCTACAAAAACATCACAGTGGAAGTACAAGCTGAAGGCACCACACAGCAACACCTGCTCAGGAAGCTAACTGAGAAACTGAGCTCATTTTCTCTACAACAACAGGTAGAAAAGTGGTTTAAGCCATTGTTTGTCAATGTTAGGCTTGCTGCCTTCTCTTCATTTACAATGTGAACCAGTTGTGGTGGTTTTTTGAGGCTGGCACCTTCCACTCCCCAAGGATTCTGACAATAAATATCACTACTTTGATGAAACAACAGCAGAAATATCCAGTAGAAACCTGTGGAAGCCTCAGCTTCCTGACACCCAGTGAAGAAGACAAGAGGCAGCTCCTCCCTGACTAATGAAGTGTTCTTCTGCCATGACAAGTGCAGGCACATGCACATGTGGGCTTTTTAAATAAACAGAATTATTTTCCAAGGGAGATTAAGCAGATGTGAAGATAGGAATTTGCAAAAGTGATGGCACACAGACAACTTCCACTGCAGAAGTAGATATGCAAACTATTTCAAAACAAAGCGTCCAAATATTTGGGGTTTTAAATGTAAGTTCAGATTGAAGAAAAGACTGTGGGCAGAATCTTGCTTTACTAATGCAAATGCCAATTATTCCATGTATTTACAATCAAGCAATCAAAATTTAGCTCCCAAGTGCTCTTTTTCTGCTACTTATGATATCAAGCTTCTTTTATAAGCTACGCATTGTGCAAATTGCTACTCCAGTGATTCCCTTCACTTTCTCCCAAGAGCTCAGAACCCAGCTGGCTACTCTGGAGAGTGTCTAAATTCCTTTGAAGTCAAAAATAAATCTCTCCAACAGACATACACATGGCCTTAGAATTTCTCACTCTTGTTCCAGTTTCTGTTAAGCCACATTATCTCACCCTTCACATCTTCGGGAAACACTGAGGATCAAATATTCTAGCTGGGTTAAGAGACACACAGTACAGCAACAGAGAAGCCAGCAATGGTAACTGCAAGTTCCTTTTGCTACCTCTGGAGATGCCAGGAGAAAAAACACATTAAATAACTCTTCAGGATTATTTATTTATGTCACACTCACATGATTAGCACTCCCAGAGATGTAACAACAGCTCAGGTTGTGACAGAGACAGAGTGACGCAGGAGCATTTATCCAGTCCTCTCCTCAAAGAAAAAAGCCCACATTCTCCTAGTCCAGTCCTAAAACCATGGAAAGTACATGAAGTGCTTCTCCTAGGTGCTATGAGGAAAAAAGGACACCTTCCACCATCCCAGGTTGCTCCAAGTCCCACCCGACCTGGTCCTGAATGCTCCCAGGGATGGGGCAGCCACACCTGCTCTGGGTAACCTGTGCCAGGGCCTCACCGCCCTCAGCCAAGAATTTCCTCCCAATATCCCACCTAACCCTGCCCCCTGTCAGTGTGAGGCCTTTCCCCCACTGAAAAGTCTCTTCTGGCTTCATTTAACTGCAAACAGTCCAGGAGCAGCTTGCCGGCCACATGGCAATCTCTGCCGGAGCCGCTGCACTCCTTAGTCTAATTCCATTTAATCCAATTTCTTGTCTTCACGTGCTGTCTCCACACAACAACTTCATTCAGGATTACTGCTAAAATCCAGCTCCCAGTCCCAGGGTCTCATTCACTGGAAGGATTCCATCAGAAGCTGCATCTAGCCAGGCAGATGTCTGCTTGGCCTTCGTAAACATAGCACACTGACAACAGATTCTCCTAAAAAAACCCACCAAAAGCCCTCCAAAACACACCAAACTGACATAGGTTATCACCTCTGGTCAAACCACCACCAGTATTTCCTTGCTTTAAGCAAGGGAAGTCAAGGAATTGCAGTCTGAATGGGTATTTGGAGCCCTTTCTGCAGTAATCCCACAGTGAGTGCAGCCTGCTGCGAGGTGGGAGCCTTCCTAGCAAGGACTCATTGCAAAATGGAATCAGATCATGACCAAGTGGCACGTGAGGGGAAGAGGGAAACCCACTGCCAAGAAGGGATGCCTGGTGCAGACCTTTCCATGTGACTGCTGTCCCAAACAGCAGGAGGGTAGCCAGGAGACATTCATCTCCCTGGATGTTGCTGGCGTGTTCCACCGCTGCCCCCAGGCCTCACCGAGCACAAGGTGAGTATTGCTGGCTTGCTTTACCACATGACTGAATCCAGGACTGGTATGTGGGATCCATATATGCCCAGCCTTTCACTCTGGGATTTGGGCATCTGCTGAGCCACAACGAAATCCCAAGTGTTCACAGCTAGACTGAGAACAGATGTGACCCACTCAATTTTGATATGACACCTCCTGATGAAACAAAACTGCATCTAAGAGAACAAAAAGCGTGCTCACTTTATAAATAAACTCTTTAAAACTTAAAGCTGCTATTCTTGGACTATAGGGTAATCTGTGATTTTGCTATCTGAGAGTGCTACAGAGGGATGATCTGGATGCCAGATTCTACATTCAGTCATCCAAAGGTCGCCTTTTACATTTAAAAATGTCTTTGTTATTAATTTTCCTGTTTGTAACATCTCATGAGAGTAAAAAGGACACCCAACAAGACACAGGTTTTATTTCTCTCTCTCACACCAGTGACATGAAGGGCTTTGCTCATCAGCCTCAAAGGACCTATCTCAAAGTAAAGCAGTAGGATTGTCCCCATCAGTGTTTTCCAAGGGACTTAAGCTCTGTAAAGGACATCATTAGCAAGGCGTGGTTAAAAGCAACAGAAGCTGTGCCCCAAGCAGCAAACACCAGACCCAGGAGCCGTGACAGCAGCCTTACCAGCCCGTCACAGTTGCTGATGGCCACCGCAGCTCCGGGGATGTCCGTGATGTCCCCCACGTAGGCGCAGTTGGTCCACAGGGGCTCCCTCTTCCACAAGCGCTCCGTAGCAGTCCCAGCGTGACTCGCGTTACCACCATCGCTCCCAGTTTGCACAGAGTCTTCGTACCACTCCACCACGGCCTCGGGAGCCAGCAGGCGAGTGTTGGGCTTCAGCCGGAGGTGGAATTCCCTCCCGAAGGCAGTGACGTTGAAGTAGAGCTGTCTGGGGCTCTGGGACACCTCCCGCGGCGCTCGCCGCTGGTGACTCGCAGAGAGGATGTTGGAGCTGTAGCTTCCATCTGCATTGGTGCTAATGGGAATCACTAAACCGTACGGCCTCGGCCTGCTTTTTCGGAATTCTGCCAAGAGAAACACCCGAAACCAAACTCAAATTAGAACAAGAGCATGAAACGAGCCTTAAGACTCAAGGACCCTGCTACCTCACACCTCCACTTCCAAAATTCCCAACCGAGGATTCCTGGTCGAACTACCAACACAGGAAAACGTAAGGCACATGTCACTGCTCCTCCCTTATCATGGAATCACAGAATAGTTTGGGTCGGAAGGGACCTTAAAGACCATCCAGTGCCACCCCCTGCCATGGGCAGGGACACTTTCCATTAGACCAGGCTGCTCCAAGCCCCGTCCAACCTGGCCTTGGACACTTCTAGGATGGGGCCAGCCACAGCTTCTCTGGGCAACCTGTGCCAGGGCCTCACCACCTCACAGGGAAGGATTTCATTCTCTCATTTGTTATTATAAAACTGAAGAGAGAAACCCCTGAAATATTCACTGACATTTATCTGGGCAGTTCCCTGGGGTTCAGGTTTGCTCCACAGCCCCAGGAGAGGCAGCGATCCTTCCCAATTCCCCCTAAGAAATGCCACACAGCTCCACTGCACACCTGGCACAGAACTGCTCACTCCTGTGTCAGGACCCCCATTAAGATTTTGAAAATTAAGTGCCAGGCTTGGTTACAACCACAATTTGCATACAGATTACTCAGGAAATAAAAACAGGGAAAAAAATCCAGTGGATATCACACGCCATTGATAAATTGATCCATGCCAGCAATGGTAAAGGCAAAAACTTTTCCCTCTACAAATCCCCTTACCATGCAACTTGCTATTGCCTTTCCTCTGACTGACAGAGATCAAAAACAACAGAAAAGCTAATTATTAAAAAACCCCCACAACACAGAACTGCACAGATTTTACCTACATCCTGCACTTCAGTGCAACAGAGAGGAGCCACAACCCCAGCAAACCCACAGTGTTGGTAACACCAGAGCAGCTCAGTGGCACGACCCCTGGCCAAGGCAACGTGTTTTCAAGTCATGTCACCCCGGTGTAAAACAAACCCGTCACACGAGTTTATCTTTGTGGTGGGGCCTCTCTAACGTGGGAGCAATCGGGATACTCGGTGTCCCATTTCCAGGCTGTAAGAGGAGATGGGCCAGGTCAAGCTGTGGGGCCACATGCTGCTCCCAACGGGACCAAGGCCTAAGCCTAAGCCACTGGATTCCACTATGTGAGAGTTAAAGACACTCAGCACCAAAACAGGCATTCCCTAGCTCCTCTTCTCCTGGGAGAGCTGGTGAAAGCAATATTAGAGTGATATTACTGACAATTCCATTTAAAAACCTCCGAGATTGGGTGGCTCTGATGGTAGCACTAAGTGCCATTGAGAATTCCTCAAATAAGTGTACTTAATTAAGCGAGCTAAGTTTTACCTGCTCGCAGTGTGGCTCACACTTGGGCTGAGAATTAACAGAGCAAAAGCTCAGTAGCCAGTTCCTCTCTCCTGGTAGCAGAGGCTGCTGCTTTTAAAGGACTTACACATTCAGTGAGTAACTTCAGGAGGAAAATGTTCCTAATGGCTTCACAGAACTGCTTTTCACTTTCTTTCAGGCCAGTTACTAAGGAATTTGACCAAAAAACAATGTATGGTACTAGTAGAACGAACACAGACATTTTAATTCTTGCACTACAAATTATCTTAGTATACAAATACTATATCCCAGGAATGTGACAAGTCATTTCCAAGCCCACTGCTACCCCACATCCTACAGCCAGCAGCCACAGGGTGGGTTTCAGCAGCAGCCAACTTCACCTACTTTGCCACACACCCACAAGATGAGGTTCTAAAACTGGCATCCTAATTAGGCCATTATCCTTAGGATAATTCCCATTTAAAGCACTGGGAATTCTCAGCCAGGATTGCTAGTCTGTCTCCTTAGAGAAGGGACCAAATTAAAACTCTGAAGCAATTTTTATTAATTAGACACCGGGCCATGCACAGGAGACAGAGCTGCTGGGTTGTACATCCTAACTGGGTCAAAGTAAAATCACTGCTCCTCACATTCCCGGGGCTTCAGGGCTGGGACTTCATTCCCAGGCTGACATTCCACCTTTTACCTTGCTGAGATTCCTTGTGGCTTGTTCTTTTCTTTTAAAGCGGGAGGTTCAGTGCACCACAGTCTGGGGATCGAATTCTGTGCTTACTGCACAACAGAGAAACCGTTCTGCACATCTCACAGATAAATTCCCACATTTCCACAGGCTGGGGCAAAAAAAAAAAAAAAAGGCTATTTTGCTAATAAGAACAGCCAGCTAGCCACAAGAAGGTAGGAACAAAGGCTGGAAAATGAGAACTGTCAAGGATTTGAGTCAGCAAAAGCCCTTTCCAGAGCCTGTAAATGCTGAGCTAGAAGAGGAAATGCCTTTTGTTCAAAGGCAATTAAAATTAAATGGGACATGACTGAATCCCGAAGACATCTGAACTCCTCCGCTGACTTACATTACCCTCTTTCCACAGACTGCACGCTCCGAGGAAATGCTATTCCAGCTGTAGGTGTTCCCTTTCCTAAGCTAAAATTTCGGAGTCGATCTGCTCTGCTAATTCCAAGCTGACAGTGCTGATCAGAGCAAGAGGAAAAGCACTTAACTGCAAATTTTCTCCATTTTTTTAAAATCTGGCTTTAAACTGCTGCTCCAGCTGCACAATGTTTAAGTTGAAAGGAAGCACTTAAGAAGGAACATCACATTCTTTCATTGTGTGTCAAAACATAATTAGGTAGAGAATGCCTCTGAAGAGAGCTGGGTTTTTTTCCCCCTCAAATACTCATTAAACTGCAGAATTAACACTGCTGGCTCTCCCAGGAGTTGTCTTTGCACTGTACAACAGCTGGGGTTCCAGATTCCTAAACTTTTTCCTTTTTTATCACCTGCATTTGGAAAAACATTATTTTTTTAGACACAAGATTCTGTGAAATACATTGATCAAAAATTCCTAATGTGGCTGTCCACAGGAGAGTTCCAAATGCCTAAACATCTATTTGAGAAGATTTCAAAAACACAGTCTCAGCAAGAGGACCGGATCTGAGGTGACACCTTGAGAGCACTCCTGTGCCGGCACCTTCTGGCTGGAATTCACAGGCTGTGACACAACCAGATTGCTGGATGGCAGGAAAAGTACTGGGGAAAAAACAGTTACCTGCTGCTGCAGGGATGGAGAGGACAGCGTTTCCAGAGGGAGACTGTGCCACGCTCCGGGAGATCACGCTTCCATTCCGCAGGAAAGCACAAGGGAATGACACAGAGCTGCTCTGGTCACTCAGCAAAGTAATGCTTTATAGGACAAGATGGGCTGGAGACCACCAGACAAGCCCAGCAGGGGTTCTGTCATCACCATTTTCTGTCCCCATCATTGGCTGGTGGCTTCCAGAAACAAAGAAGCAGTTGCGGTGCCTCTCAACAACCTGGATCACTCCAGAACTACTGTTTGCTCTTTTTGGCTGCCTTTAGGTGGCAGAAACACCCACAGAGAAAGACAAGACAGAAAAGGGCAATGGGTTTCTTGAAAATTCCCTCACAACTCAGCACCCGAAGAGGGATGAGACTGTGCTGTACCTGGACACTGCAAGCTGGATGAGTAAAAGCAATGGACTGCAAGGATAGAACTGATGTGGGAACGGCTCTGGTGCCCTCATTGCTGTACTTTGCTGTCACTGGCTCCAGGGATACAGACAGCTCAAGAAAAGGCTGATGTGGTGTTTTTGCAGCCTCTGCAGAGCTGCAGGTGCTTTCTGCAGGCAGCAGGGCCTGGCACCATTGTGTCACGGGTCAGATCCCAGATTTCTTACAGAAGTGGCACTGAGCAGTGATGGAGTTACTGTGTGGGAGGCTAAGGAGAAGTGAAGATGCAGCACAGTCCCGAGCATCAGCACCTTCAGGCTGACTGTGCCACGAGTGACACAGAACCAGTTCCTCCTGACAGCCCCCAGGCACTGCAGCACATTGTGCATGAATGCAGGTAATTAAATGTGGTAACTCCCTGTGCCTGTACTGCAGTCTGTGCTGATATTTAACAAAAATAAACCCCCAGGTGCTTTAGTTTGCCCTAAGTGACTTCTCAGGCGAAAAGATCAGCTGCTGACAGCAGCCAGCCCTGGGCCAACTCAAAATACACAACAGCGATGCAAACCGACACTTGGTAGGGGCTCAGAAGTAGGACAGCACATCTGAGACAATCCCAGTGCAGGTTTTACCTCCAAGTCATTCTCAGCTGAGGAAGCCACAGTTTGAAGCTGTGGCTGCCCCATCCCTGGGAGTGTCCAAGGCCAGGCTGGATGGGGTTTGGAGCAACCTGGTCAAGTGGAAGGTGTCTCTGTCCATGGCAGGGGGTTGGTACTGGATGATCTTTCAAGTCCCTCCCAGTCCGAATCATTCTGGAATTCTATGGTTCTGTGCTTTTTGAATCAGAATTTACAGGACCAAATAGAGCCCCAAACATTCCTGAGTACAGCAGTGCTGAGGCCGTGAAAGAGAAGAAGACATTAAAGGACAGAAAGTTGTCTTCCAGATTCAGGGAGTTTGCCTGATGTACTGTGTAATTTAAAAGATGCATTCCTATATAGCTTATGGTTTCTGAAATTCAAATACAACCCATTTCTCATGGAAAGGACTAGAAATAAAACACAGGATCAGCATACCACTGGAAAAACCCTCTGTCTGCCAGTTAGCTTTAAATGTACCTCACCATCTCCATTCCAATTATTCAGTGATCGCAGTGGAAGCCAACCTAAGCCCAGGAGGATGCAGTGCCAGAACTGAAATTGAGACAAGACTTCCAAAATTTACAGAAATGCTTGAAATTCTTTTCTGAACAAAACCTGAACCAAAACCTCAGGGCAGGGGGTCTAACGGCAACTGGAAGCAGAACTGCCTGGGTCCATTCCCACTGCTGAAGAGCTCCAGAGCACACTCGTGTGCAGGGACACACACTCAACAGCATGGTGAAAGGCTCACTTCATACTGGGTAAGGCAAGGAGCCCATAGGATGGCATTCCCTGGCACTAACACCCTTGGAGAGGGAATGCCAGCTTCCACATCCTCCCACCACCTCTTCCAATCTACACAGAGCACCCAATTACCCATTAGTCTAAATGAACACACACACACCTGAAGCTAAACAGTGGGTGCATCCTCCCTGTCTTTGGGAGGAGTCCAACAGGCTAAAGTTTCAGTATGAAGCACCTCACGGGCACAAACAGGCACCTTTCCTTTCAGCACCTGCATGTACCACTGACACCAAACTCGCTGCAAGGCACATTCTTACCCAGGACTATCAGTCTATGGGGCAACAGCGAACAGCTACAGATTTTATAACTTCTGTAGGTTTACATTTCAGAAGGGAAGCACAGACACATCAGGATGCCAAACTGCAGCACGAGAGGACATGCAAATTCAATCCATGCCACGTCACCGTGCAACTACAAATGCTCCTGGGTGGCAATGGTGGGGAATGCTCGCCTGCATACAGATCATTTCTCCAGAAAATCACTAGTTTGTTGAGCTTGCTTCTTTTATTTCTGCTTTGATAGCAGCAACAATAGCTAAAAAGACTTACCTATTTGGATCTGCTGTTCTTTAGCAGCCTGCAGAAGAGAAAAGAAACACATGCACCAAGTTGTTAGTGCAATTACTATGCAATGGGGGACGGCAGAAGGCTGAAAAATCACTTGGTCTGCGCTACACGATTTTATACGTTTCTGCTTTTGGTTTCCAGGGATGGCAATTCTTCCTTAACTGAATAAACAGCTGTTCCCACCAACATACTAACAAAGTCTGTAGCAAGTTTAACATAAAGGGAACTGCTAAGCAATCCCGATTTTGAATGACCCCTTCTATATATTGTGACACTGTGCCAAACAGTAAGTTTGGTGGTCATAGCAAGGCTTTAATGCCAGGGAAGTGATGAGCTCCAAGAAGCACGGGTGCCGGGGCAGAGAGCTGACAGCGCTTCTTTGGATCTGTGCTAGAGAACTGGAAAGCCAAGTGGACTTCCCGAGAGACCGCAGGGACTGTGGCAGTGACCTGATGCCACGGGGTGGTACCTGCTCTTGGCAGGGGAATGGGACCCGTGGGGACGGGATCTGGAGAGATGGGCTGCTGCAGTTCGCCAGCCCGGGCCGGGGATGCCGTGCCCGGCTCGGGGCTGCTCGGATGCGGCGGTTGTACGGCGCGGAGGAGCGAGGAGGCGACAGCCCAGCCCTGGGTGCCGCCGCAGATCCCAGGTAGCCTGAGAACACAGGGAGGAGCCTGGGCGCATCCCGGGCGCAGGCAGGGCAAGGACGCGCGGCCGCGGGGGTCTCCCCGGGGAAGGCGGCAGGGCAGGGGTCCCTCACTCACCTAGCCGCCGCGGCGCACGACCCGGCCCCCAGGAGCGCCGGCTGCCATCTACCAGAGGGCAGGAGCACCATCCCGAGCGCGCCGCCCGCGCCCCGGCCCCGCGCGCTTCCGCCCGCCTCCCTCCTCCTGCCTTCCTTCCCTGCCCTCCGGCGGCGGCTCCGGGCCGCTGCGCAGGCGGGCGGCGAGAGGCGGCGGTCCCCGCCGCCGCCTGTTTGCTGCGCGCCCTGCGCCGACCGCGGCGCTGATAAACCCGCGCGCTCCGCCTCCGGCCGGCCCGGCGCTCCACGTCAGGAACGGCCCGGCCCGCCGGGAACTGCCGGGGAACCGCCGGGGAACCCGCCCGGCTCCGCGCACACACACATACACACATACACACACACTGAGAAGTCCTCCCACCGCACTCCCGCGGCATCCTTGGTGCTCCCCGTCCTTGGCACATGTGCCTGAAATCCACCAAGAAACAACCTTCCCGTCCATCCCGCCATCCAGCGCTGCCTGCACAGGGATGCTGGCATCGCACCCTGACAGGGACTCCCACAGCAGCTCCCCAGCCTGGGACCACATCCCCAAGCTTCCATATTTCCAGTCAACCCAAGGCAGTGCAGAGAAAGCTACTGAGTCTTAATATCATAGAATCGTTTGGGTTGGAAAGAACCTTAAAGTTCATCCAGTTCCACTCCCCTGTCATGAGCAGGGACACCTTCAACTAGCCAGGTTGCTCCAAGCCCCATCCAGCCTGGCTTTGGACACTGCCAGGGGTGGGGTAGCCACAGCTTCTCCGGGCAACCTGTGCCAGGGCCTCACTACTTTCATCATAAAAAACTTCTTCCTAATATCTAACCTGAATCGAAGCTCCTTCAGTTTAAAACCATCACCCCATGTCCTGTCACAACAGTTCCCAAGGGTCCCACTGGACTGGAGTCCGACACCAAAGTGACTTCTCTCCCCACCAGCCAGGAGCTCGGCACACAACACAAACAGCAACGGTGCCCAGCCTGGGCAGAACCCAAAATCCACCCGCATAGGACCCTTCCACAGGCAGAAATCTTCACAAACACGCTCTGTATATTCTTGGTCCCTTCTCTTTCCCTAGAAGATGTCACACAGTTGAGATTGTGTGTAACCAGTTAGTAACAGACATCACTGTGCCACCCCCAAGGGTGGAACAAAACCTTTGTGAACACTTTTTAGGAGCCAGAGACTAAACAGTACTCAAAGCGAGGACTGAATTTTGTCAGGGTCAGAATTAGCCAGTGTTCCGAACATGTGGATACCAATATAAAATCCAGTTTAAAACCATTCTGTTGTACCTCCTGCAATACCACTCCTGTGAGACATCATGACCAACCCAAATCACTTTCTGATGGCCTCACATATTACAGACACAGTTTGCTGCTGCTCAAACGTTCTCAGAATACCAGTGACAGCCTAACTAGGAGTTTTAAGTTGACCCTGCCCATCAGAATTCTATCTACATGAAAAAGAAAATACTAGTTCTACTAAATCTAAGTTGCCTCAAAAAAACCATTAAAGAGGAGGAGAGCTCCAGGTTCAATTTTCAGGAGACACCTTCAATATTCCAACCACAGCAGCCCTGCTGTTTCAGAGGACACAGGTCCTGAACTGCACCATGCTCTCTCACGAAGCCAAAAAAATAAAAGGAATTTTTCTGAGAGTGGGAATGTGTCTGTTATTACACGTGTAGGATCATTTCTGTACATAAAACACACAGCAGCCCGTCACACTCAGCACACCAACACCATAACCTCCGGCAGCTGCAGGAGCCACTTCTGGGACAGCCCAGAATGGGAAAGGCTGAGTGGCCTGTAAATTGCCAGCTCCAAATTCTACACTGAAAGGTAATTCCCATCCTGTGCAGCTATCCCACGCTTTATTTCCCTCATGGATGTTCCCCAGGCGACCTCTGAGCTGACTTACTGCACCCTGGCTGATGTCCGTGATGTGACACACCTGAGGCCCTGCACACCCCTGTCTGCTGGGTGACCATGGACCTGCACAGCCCCAGTGCTCCTGCAGGCTGATGACAGGGGCAGCCTCTGGCATGGCAGAATCACTGCCTTGGCCTGGAAGAGACCTTACACCTGCTGCAGTCCTGCCATGGCCAGGGACACCTCCCACAGACACAGGGATCCAAACTCCTCACCTCTAGGAGAGCTGTTCCTATGATCTTAAAAACACCCTTGTGATACAGTGTTGTGTCTGTTACCTCCCCTCCTCCATTTCTGAACTTTCCCAAACTGGCTTAAAAAGTTTCTAAATGTCAAAGAAACCAAGATACACAACAGACAGGGCTGGGGGCCAGGGCAGATATTCTGTTTTGTGGTCTGTCAAAGGCTTGACAGAATTGTAAGGGAGCAAAAATAAGGTGTTAAAATTAGGTGCCTCATTATTTCTACTAAAAAACAAGAGCGAGTGCCACAGCTGTAACACATGTAAATTGAAGCAGTATTTGGAAGTTCAGTTAAAGCCATTTCTCATCTCCAACAGCCCAGCTTGGCCCCACTATTATCAAAGAAATCACAGATTTCGTGTTGTATTTCAAGTCTGATATACATACATATGCATATATGTATTTACATATGCATGTACATATATATATCTGTTAAAAATCTGTTAAGCATTTGCAATTCTAAAATCCCTCAGGCTTTCCGCATCTGTGCAGCTTTGGCTGAGGCACGAGACTGACAGCCACAAATATTTTATGAACCTGAGGTTGGGCCCTGAAGCAAAGAGGCACTGAAATCTGGAAGGCTTTGCACAGGGCCAAGGTTTGAAGCAGGAAGGCTGCAGCAGGACTTGGCAGGGATAACATTCTGGGGAGTAAAACGTGGCATTACCTGTCTGGAGAACCATCTCCATGAGGTCTCACATCCTCTTGCACACAAAACAATTTCAAAGTAACGTTTAACTGGAGCAAGAACTCAAACTGAGAAATTTAAAGGACCAAGAGAAGTTCCTGATCAGGAGTTCTTGCAATACTACTTAATACAGGCTTCAAATATTGATTTTTTTGAGACAAGCCCCTTGTAAACTCAACTATCACATCTAGGAGTCATATGTATAGTGTAATTTAAATGTAACATCTAGGAATAATACCTATAGTCCAGACAAATCCCAGTCTTCACCAATCCTGCACACATACGTGGTTTAATGCTCAATTTTGCAGTGACATTTCCTGATATTTAGGAATAATGATAATTTACTGAGCTTCTGACCTGCTATGTGCATTTGATGATCTTTCTTACAAGCAGCCAGTTTGGAAAGCATTAATTCTGTTCTTTCTGCTGAAACTTGGCTTTGGTGTAAAATCCTGCCTTCCTTTAATGACCTTGTGCCTCAGGTGCTCCTTCTCCATGGAGCCTGCCCAGATGGAAATATAAGCCAAGGGGGGGATCCCCCATGAGGCAGGGCTGGAGACCCAGATCCTACTCTGTGACACACCAGAACATGTGTCCAGGACCTGCTCAGGTTTCCAGCCTTAATAAAAAGTAGAATTCACAAGAATCAAATTTTATGTCTAAAATATTGCCATTACAATGCAGAAACCCAACTCCTCTCCAGCTGCCCTGTGTGACAACTCCAGTCATGCTCCTAAAGCCTTTTTGGCTGAGATACCATGGTTAAATTAATTTTAACCTCATTTGCCGCCCAGTGACTTGTCATTTCAGTTCCAAACCTGCACAAGAATCTTTTTTTGGCATTATCTGTGTAAGAAGGGGATCCCAGTACCAAGGTGCCAGACAAGGATCACCAGACTGCAGATGAAACACAAGCACTCTGTAAGTGACAATGCCTCCAGTTTCTCCTTCATGGTGCATTAAAACAGACTATTAAACCAAACAGACATAGTTAATTGTTTTAAAGCCACTATTAATCTAGCAGATTGTTACATGAAGAAATATAGTGCACCTGTTATTTTTAACAAAGTAGCCTAAGATTTATGGTCGAGATTTAACCACAGGAAACCGGAGAGAAAAAATGTGAGACACGAAAATTGCAGTTGTAAAGTACATTGTGAAAAATAAAAAGGAAAGGAAGGAGGTAGTGGTTGTGAATTTTGTATAATAGGTACATGCCATAAAATTATTCCTGTTCTAAGGTGGCGAGTTTTGAAAAGATGTGTGCCAAGTAAAATGCAAATAAACCCACCCTGAATCCTCGAAAGAAATGATAACCCTGTTCCATGTCTAGGTTAATGGCTGGACTTGATGATCTTGAAGGTCTTCTCCAACCTAAACGACTCAGGGATTCTATGTGCACCTCCCGCTGGCTTCACCAGCTCCACACTATTCCTTTGTAACTTAGCAAGTGCTTTGGTTTTAGTCACATTCTTATAGAAACTTTTGGGGAGGGGGATGACTGCAGGGAGAGAAAGTGAGTATTTTTTCAGTGATTGCATTTCTGTCCCTGATTCACACAAAACAAGTTTCCCTTTGGAAGGAGGGAGGTTGCACACTTCCAACACTCCCTTACCTCTCAAACATAATGAAAATCAGCTCTCCTGATGTGACTCCCTAAACTCAGAAAAGGCAAAAGCTGCACCACAGAAATTAAAAATGAAAAGTAAAAATCAGTAATATCCTGTTAAAAGTCAGTTCCCTCAGTGCCAGTGGGAGTGGCTGATTCAGTTCCAGCTCGGATCTCCCTGCTCCAAAGAGTTAGGATGTTACCTGGTTACCTCATGAAATACTTCAAATCTGTCACACCAGTAGTTTTTGTCACAGCAGTTTCTTTGATTCTATCCCAGAAAGCCATTCCATGACACAAGAACAAACCCAGCAGCTGGAGGAGGTCTGCCAGCAGTCCCGACGTAAATGTTTTAACAGTGTTTTAATAACCACTGCCGTTGGATCCCAAGAGATAACGCCGTTCCTGGAAGCTGCCAGCGGCTCCAAGGGCACGCTGACCAGGACCAGGGGAAGTTGCAGACTGCATCCCACCTAACCATAACCCTACACATCAGCTTTGCATGATTATTATATTAGTGTCTATGGAGAAAAGAGGCAAACAGCCAATGCCACTATCTCTCCATTAAATGCATCTTGGCATCACAGGATGCCAGGACAGAGACCCCTGGCACCCTTAGCCCTTCTGAAAATCCCAGCCAGGAGCTGTGTGCACAGATCCTTCCAATCCACACACTTCCTGGGAAGGCATACAGGCGGGCAGGAATTAATACTTTGACTTGAATTTGCTGGGACGCTTCCAAATCACTTCCATTTCCAGAAGGAATTAAAACAGGTGCTTTGTCTCCACAAAGCGGCTTAAGCTAAAATCCTGATACCACTTGCTGCTCTCACATGGGGTCATGGTCATTAAATATTTAAGCCAAAACAACAGTAATTTGAGGCGAGAAAGCAGCAATGTTTAGCAGATAAACCCCTGCCTGTCCGGATTCCCCATCTCCGCTCGCTCTCCACGAGGATCCAGTTGCTTTAAGAGCTCAACACATCCATGAGGCACAACCCCAAATACTGTTTAAAAACCAGAAGCTTAAAAGAAAATGAGAACTGAGCTTCTGACCTTACCTAGGGTCATCTCACCACGTCACAGCCGGGGTTATTTCCAGGGCAGCGTGTGAGAGCTTTCACTGCAGCTGCTTCAATAGGACTTGGCCTGGGGATTAATGGATGACTTCGGCTTCTCTTTCTTACCAGCCTTTACAATTCAGGAGAACTCACAGAGGATTTCTTCTGCAGCAGTTGAGTAAAAAGACAAAAGTGAGCTAACCTCCTGACCTGCACAATAACCTCATGGAGGAATCCATTCAACAGAGCTGCTTGCTGTTCCTGGGAAAAGGAAGAGAAGAGGAAACAATACCTTGGATGCTGCTGAAGAGGGGAAACTACCACAGCGATACTTTTGCTCAACCTCTGGGCAACTTTTAACAAAAGTAGAAGGAGCAAGAACTTCCAATCCCAGGCACCAAAGAGGAGGGAGGGAAAGGGAGACCTCGAGCAGAAGGGACCATGACATGGATGCTCATGTTTGGTTTCAAGTATATAAATACATCTATAAATCCCAGTGGAGTTAAAGGAGGCTGCTCTGCCAGCTCCAATTCCAGCATGTGACAGTCTGTCACCACCTGGGCATTCTCCAGAGCTGTGCTATGGCACAGGGGCTGCAGCTCCAGAAACCCCCAGGACAGCATGGGATGGTCAGATATTCTAATCTGCATGAAAAAAAGGGATTGTAATACTACACAGGGTATTATTTTAGGATTTCATTTACATTCCAGACTGTTTGCAACAAATTGCAGGATAATACCTGAAAATTCACCTCAGGTTAGTGGTGTAGTTACACAAAGGTAAGGGTGTACATGAAAAGATGTGGGGAAATATATATAAACACAGACTCTTCATTGCTTCCTGCTGCTTTTCTGTTGGTTAGTCAAGCTCATCAGTGTTTATGACATCAAACACAACAGACAAGCATATATCTATACTATGTTGTTACAAGGAGAAATGGTTAAAATCAATTTTAAAAGCTCAGCTTTGTTCCTACTGAAATTCCTCACTGCAGTATTTGTGACCTATGTCCTATTTCCCCTCTCTTTTGGGGGTTTCAAAGTGCACTTTTGCTTTTGTATGATGACTGTATGGAGCAATGCTTAAAAATATAATTCTTTATCGATTTATTTGGTTTGCACACCTTTATCCAGACTGGAATGCTCAGTTTAAGTGGCCCCTGGTTCCAGGAGGTGCCCTACAGTGTTGTCTGCTCCAGCAACACACAACACTTCATTTTGAAAACAATTAAAAATGGCAAAGCATCTGAAGACTAAGAAAACACTCAGGACAAAACTCCTTTTGTCCAATAGAATTTCTAAAAGGATATCACACTATCAAGATCAGCATAATTAAGGGATTTCAATCTCTCCTCTTTCCATCTTTATTTCCCAAATGAAACCATGGTACATTTTGCAAAGTGTAACCAGTAATACCATTTTTCCCCCTCTTGAGCCTCAAGTTGTGTGCCAAGTCACACAACACGTGTCCTTTGTTGGAGCTCTGATACCTCTGTGGATTTACTGGATTCAGCTGAGTTCAGCCAGTGAATTCAAAAGTTGTGCAGGAACATGAACAGCCACGAGCTCAAGGGCCCAAGCATTCTGCTGGTTTTAGTGGACTTAGAGTAGTAATGAAGTATAATTAAAGCATATTCCTTACCTTACAGTTCCAACTTTAATTGGGAATCTTAGCTTCCCCTCAGCCTCCCAGTCTGTGCAGCAGGTTCTGACTTTAGGACAAATTACAGGAGGTCCAAAACACAAGTGTGGCATTCAGCTTCAAATGGGAAGTTCATCCTCTGAGGAAGTTCAAGCCAAATTTAAAATATCAGTAACTGCCACTGCCAACATCCCTCACCTGGCTTTCCTTTGTCAGAGCCTGAGCAAGAGTCCCTTCAGTGAAAGTACTGAGCAATGTCCTCTAGTGAAATAGCCAAACAATTAGAATTTGTAAACTTGGATTCTTATTAGAAAAGAACTGCATCTTAAAGAAAAATGTGGGTTTTAATCTCAAAGGAAGAAAGGGCTTAGACCATCACTATTCAGAGTAAAACAAAATAAAGAAGCTCTCCTTTAATGATTCTCCCAGGGTGCTATGCAGCATCACACATGATCTTTTTCCTAGTCTCTTAATTTGCTATTTGCTGCCTTGCTGCTTTGTGGAAGAGACACTTGATACCACAGTCTTTTCACAGGCTTCATTCTACACTCAACTAGAACTTGAATTCAGCACAGGCAAGTGAGGGAATTCAAACCCTGGGCAAAGTGAGTGCCAGCTCAGTGCTCACTGATTCCATATTCTAGAAACTAGAAACCCTCCTTAATCCAGCCATCTCTGGGACATGGGTGATCCCCTTCACTTCCTACTTACCCAAACCACTGATCAGGATCCATCAGTCAGTGGCTGAGCCCTTCAGTCTTGTTTATCCCCCTTAGGATATGGTGTTTCTAATTGCCCTACAAGACATACTGGCACAGTCTTCCCATTTTCCTTAACAAAAACCAAAAGACTTTCTGAACGTGAGGCTCACATGTTACAACGTGAGTATTTAAACCTTTTCCTCAAAACCTTCTGTGGAAAGCCTAAAAAGCAATCACATAGAATACTAAAATGTGACTAATCTCAGCACTTTTTGGTCAGTCTCAGTAATTTTTAGCTGGCTTTTTAAACCCTTTGGGCTGGCAGCAGCATGTTCTGGTAACACCACTTTTATCTTTTGCAGTACATTAACTTCTTGTTCTTTGCAGGTTTTACTGAATCTAACGCCTTAAAGACAAATAAAATAAAACGGTGCATAATTTTATCTATTTTTCTTTACAACTCTGTAAAGCTCTGTATTCCACATGATTTAAACAGCAAAACCACTCATCAGCTCAGGTCATTTAAAAGGCTTTTAAGTATTGGGCTGAGTTTATAGGAAGGCTTTCCCACACTGAAATCTGGCTCTCACTCCAGAGGTCTGGATGATTTAAAGTTACCTTCCTGGGCCATCTGTGCCAGCAGTGAGCTGTCCCCTCTGATAAGGGGCAGAGTGGAAAGAAATCAACAGTAACTCCTTAAAATCACCCTCAGTGGGAGGGGTGCCTGTCAGAGGTCAGGAATCCCAGCCCTGCTGCTACTGAAGCCCTTCATTTACTGTCCAGTGTTCCATGTGTGAAGTGATTGAGTGGTTGCTCTGTTCTGCCTTTCCAAGGCACTTTCTATATTTAACCCATCACTGTATAAAACACCTCGGTGTGCCTCAAGTATGGGAGGCAAAAACAGTAGGCAAATACATCTGAAGGGCTCAAAGAGAGCCCTGAGGACTGGAAAAAAAGAGAAACCAGCATTGAAAATAACCTGCAATATTCTGGAGTGACAATCACGTTTGTCCAATAAAATGTTTGTCTGTTTGCCCAAAATAGGTTCCAAAATAGCTGGAGGATAAGAGGTGCCTTTATAGTGAGTCATTGGAAGGAAAACTGAGTCCCTTTGGTGGGCCCAGCCCAAGGACCATCGCAGGCAACGGAGGCTGTGACCCTGCCTGGGCTTTGACTTCCCCCTCCTGATGGCTCCTGAGTGCTGACAGCACGGCAATGCTTTATTCCCATTTTCATTTATCCCATAATACCATTCCCAGCCCTTCATCCATGTCTTTTTTTCATCCAAGCTTTCACTGATGTGCTCCATCTGTGCTGGCCTGGGCTGGGACTGCCCACCTCGTGTGAGTCAGCAGCACAATACTTGCTCAAGATTCCTTTGCCAAATATCAACATAGTTATTGACATTAATCCCACTCTACCTACACCAAAGCACTCCTGTTTTTTATACAGTGATACAGAAGAAGGAGACATCCCCAGCTGGCACAAACTGGTGTAGTTCCTTAGAAAACACTGGAATGCCACCAGGTGAGTACCTGACCTCACCAAAGGGATTACAGGATTTCAACCTAAAATACAGATTAATAAAGGATATTGTTGCAACAAGAAGAAACAAAAGGAAGAGGCACCAAGTGAAAAGAAGAAGTATGGTAGGAAAGAAAACTTTTTGGACAGTTAAAAAAGACAGAGCCCAAGCTAACAACTCTGGAAACCCTCCTGCTGGTATGAAACTCCTTATCAAAGGACCCTTGGCCTTCTCAGTCTGGCTGATAAACTGAGCAACCTTTCACTTCTTATTTAAAAGCATCTCTTTAAAGTAAACACCTTTCCTGCCAGTGAGGATACGACCCAAGGTACATTATTTTCCATCGGGGAGGCCTTTTCTCCCATTACGGGCATTCCCATACACCATTGTCAACATTGAAGTCTAAATTTAGTGGAAAAAGATCTTTGGTCTCACCCTCTCACTTTGCAGATTTATCTAAGAATCAAGGGAGTGATGAACTGTCAGTACAGGCTACATTTTCAAGTTCTTCATCTTCGTGACTGCTACCATTCATTAGAAGTCAACATACAGGTCACTAAGACATCTTGAAAATGGATTAAGTTGAAGCTACATGATGGAAAAGTGCAAATAATTGTATTTTTTTGCTATTTTACTCTATACAGAAGACTTCTTTTATGACTGTGTGTACATATGTGCTTCCTTAATATGTTTGGGTTTTACTGTCCAATTTTAACAAAATTTGGCAAATGGTGGAGATCTCCAAGACAGTCTCCTTGTCAAGGAGACTGTTCCTGCTAAATCTGCAATGTAAGCAGTAAGGTGAAGGAGTCCAAGTGGCTTTAAAGACAAGCTGCAACATCAGCCTCAAAAGGAGAAAAGTCCTTCAAAACAGATGAAGGAAATACAGGAATTACTTCTTCCATGATATCATTTAAGTATTTATACTTTACTGAAGCAATGCCATCATATGCACAGAAACAGTTCGTAAATGAAAAACAGAAAGATTTGCTTTTGACTGCACAGGTACCTGTTAAAAATTAATTCTGGATTAAATGCCAGAAGTACTCAGTGTGATACAGAGAAACCAGATTACCCCTAAAATACTTGTCAGAACTTTTCCTTAGGGGTCTATGAAGCCCTGTGCTACAGTAAAACACTTAAGCACGTGAAGAACAGGAAACATCTATAATCCCATATAAGTGTTCTTATTTTTTTAGCTTCCTGAGTGCTTTGCCAGGGGATACGTGTACATATCATTTGAATTCAAAGTGTAAAAGCAGGAAATGAGAAAAATTAATGATTTAACTGTTAACCATTTTTAAAGATTTTAAATTTTCCTAGGAATTAGCCTAGGAGCAAAAAAAATGGAAAAAATACCCATCAGAGTCTTACTGATTTTAAATCCTGAACTAGGGATTTCCTAATAATATTGAAGCTTCAAAAAATCCAGGCTTGGATATTTTTTTTCAGTTTCGATACTGGTATAAAATCTTTTCTTGGAATTAAATCCTAATTTAGGATTGCAATGTAGCAAGAAGGAACTGAAACAAAATGAAATCTAAACCTGCATGTCCAGAAGTGACACATTTTAATATTCTGCTGCCTAAAGTTCTGAGAAAATATACAGCTCCCTTCCCAGGAAATTGGTTTTCATCACTTCAGAGCAAAGCTGGCTTGCTGTTTCTGCACCTGTACTCAGCACAATATGCTCTGCCTTTTCAAATAGGATACTCAAGGTATAATCCCACTGTTGGGTGCAGTCCAAGCTATGAAATTAGATTTACTACAAGATATTTGATGCCAAGACTGTGACATGAAAAGTCTGAGCTGAAAACACTGTTTTTTGCAAAGTAACTAATGGTTGTGACTGAGGGAGTCTCAGTAGGCCCTGCTTTTTGAAGATTAAACTTTTCCCATTTAAATAAACACAGAAAGATATTGGGCTGGTACTGTCTTAAAAAAAATATCCAGAAAGTTAGAGCTACCTTTATTAGGCAATATTCTTTATTTCTCACCAAGTAAAGATTATTTCAAGTACCTAATTTCAAATGGGGAGGTGATGCAGCTGCTTCTGAACGTTGGGGCTGTACAGGCACTCAGTTAACAGGGCACACACAGCCACAGGTAGGCTGGAACAGTGCCAGTACAGCAGCAGACTGGCTGGAATCAGTTTGGAATTAGATAGGCATAGCTGTCTAGAACTGGAAGAAGCCAACAGAGGACAAAGAAATATCTTGCTGAAGTGTTAAGAATCTTGTACCTCAGGTTACTTATTTCTGTGAACGAGGCAAAACCTTTGCAGTCAGAGGGCTGGCTCCCTTCTCACTGCTGCAGTCCCAAATCAATAACTCCCTCCCTCCCTGCTCCTCACTCTCACCTTCTTCCTACTTTGCTCAGCATCCAGAGTGTTCCAAGGGTGACCTGCTGATGTGCTCCCCACACCACAGAGTGGGAAACCACAAAGTGTCTGGATGGACAAGTGAGACACTGAGACTCTTACCTGCTGCCTGGCTCCTTTCTGTGGGTGACCTTGCTGCTGCTGCTGCTGCCAGCTGCACCACAGAGCCATTTCTTTGGAATTCACCATTCCCAACACGGTGGGAGCCACTGCTTGGCAGCACTTCTGCACCTCTTGACTCACACAATGCTCTTGGCTCATTTCATGTCCTTTCCTTGAGCTACAGAGAAAAGAAACAAACTGTTGAACACAAAAATCAGCTTTAAAAAAATGTCACTCAGTGATGTAATCTGTGAATTCTGTGTTCTAGGAAGAGGAAACATGCTCGCTTCCAGACACATAAAAGCTCCAGCACATATAGCACAAGAGAGAAAATCAACTCATCTTCATCAGAAATCTACTTTAACATCTCAAATATACTTGAAGTGACATTTAACCTCACCTGAGAAAGGTAAGAGGTGATTCTTCATCCTCAAAATCAGCACTGAGGTGAAAGCTGCAAGCCCAGACGGTGCCTCTGCTGTGCAAGGTGCTGGATGAAAACACAGGACAAGAGACAACCCTGCAGAATTTAAAGTCAAAAGACACGAAAAGAAAATGGAATTAAAGGTGCACAGGATTTAAGTGTCCTCCAGTGCCGGGCAGTTTGCCAGTTGCTGTTCCCTTTTTTTTTTTAAGAGAACACTCACTGGGAGTTCACGCGCACAGGCTGCTGAATAAAAGCAAATGCCATCCAGGTCACTTTGAGTTCCAGGAACACAGAGGCAGCTCATTTGTCTGCAGCTACAGACAATGGATTGGCAGTGCAGGTCTGGGAAGAACAGGTGTCACCAGTACAAGCAGCACCTGGTGACAGCTCACATTTATGCAGCATCACAGCACCTAAAGAAAAGTGACCCTGAGGAGGTCACTCCAATTCCCTGAGGGATTTAATCAGAGTGAAGGGACTGCTGGCCCATCCTTGTGATGTTAGAGCTCTGACTGCCAGCAGGGATAAGGGGAACAGTGCCATGGGGGCTGTCACTGCACAACTGTGTAGGAAAACAGCCTCTTCCCAACTGAAACGACTGGAGGAAATTTCTTTTAAAACTTCCACCTACTTCTTTGAGGAAGAGGCCTTCAAATGGAACTTTTTTTTTGATGGGGCAGAAAACACCCCTTGATGCTTTTATAATTAGAGCAGGCAACGTAGAGATAGTTTACACAAAGCCACTGTTATTTGGGAACATTTACCTCAAACCTCAGGCCAGGCACAGTGGGGAGACTACAATCAAAATGACAATTCCGACTGCTTTGGACCTTCATTTCCATGCTTTCCATCCTCTGAATGGCTCACACAAACTGAAACCACCCGGCATTTCATGCAGCACATTTGACTTAACAATGAGGGGACTGCCTCGGGCACCTTCGGGGTGCTGGGAATGACATGGATTTGCATTTGCAAAGTCCCTTTTTACTCCCTCCCCATACTTTAGCTTCCTTATCATCCCACCCTGCTCTCCCGGCCACCCCATCACAAGGCACAGGACAAAGCATGTACACAGGCTGACCAAAACAGACAGCAAATGCTGCTCCCAAAGCCTCCAGCTCATCCTAACAAATCCAGATGTTGCTGTCGGAGCTGAGCCTCGCTGCACACACCAGTTCTCTGGTACTGCTTTAACTGTGGTTACTGCTTGGAACTGGGAAGAGGATCACTCCCAGGAATGCAGTTTAAACGAAGCCTCTGCATTTTAAGTGGATGTGCTGTTTGGAAAGCAAAGCTTCAGGAAACAAGGCAAGGCACAGCCTGGAGAAGCACTTCTCCGACGGCGGCACGGCTCAGACTGCAGCAGGAAGGAGCAGCACGGCTGAGAACAGCCAAAACAGAGACAATGCGAAACCTCTCCGGGCTGTTTGACGTTGTGGGCTGGTCCTGGAGCCAGCGAATAAACCCAGGGGCTGGGAATGCATTATCCAAACCCTGACCCCGGCCAGATATAATTATTTGAACAATGCAAATTGGAAAAAGATTTCATCTCAGATAGTTGTGCCTGAGATGGAGATTCATAGTTCATTACGTATTTATAATGAGAGGACTTTGCTTTCTCAAAGGCACGATAATTATCAGCTTCAAGCAGCTTTTGCATTGCAAAATGCTGCTATTTAACCTACTTGGCAGCTGCTGCATTCAAACAGCCATCTAAAGACATTATTACATTTATCTGCACCTTTGCTCCTCCTTGTACATCGCTTGATTCCATCCCTTCCAGAGACACCATTTTTTAGGACAGCATTTCCCGCATGAAATAGAATTGAAGAAACCCCTCCATCAACTCCTTATGGTTTCATAAATAAATAACTTCTGTGTAAAACAGCATTTACAGAAAATGCAACAGACACATTTTGCTGGAAATGTCAGTCCCAGAGGAAAAATCAGTAATAATTTACTATAGCATAGCTACTGGGCAGGAATAATATTGTTTATTAGCAAAAATTATATGGCTAAAGAAATGTAACTAAGGGATTATCCTACAGAAGAGGTCTCCTACGTGATTCCAGATTCAAACACAACTTCTAGCTAATACATAAAAAGTTTAAAGTAGCTGCCAGTATTGTTTTCTTCAGGAAGGAGCGAGTATCCAAATATTCTAGCTGGCATGGGTGGAATTCAAGAGAACCTGCACTGACTTACGCCTTTGGAGGAGGTGGGTGTTCCCTGAAGACTCCAGCAACTCAGAAGCGAAAATGAGTTCTAAGATGAGCCCTTTGCAAATTGCTACCCAGGAGAAAACACAAAGAGGCAGCAAGAAAGAAGGATATTCTGCACAGAATGAGCTAATCAAGAAGTAAAACTAATTTAGAGAATAAGAAATGGGGCTTCCATGTCAAATCTGGAATTGAAAAATTGCTCTATCCAGCAATCCTACATGGAAAGTCGCTTGAACTTGGAAGTGGGTGCCTGGTTTCAAAAGGATTAGTTACCTTTCCAGCTTTTATATCCAGCTCTTTATAGGTCTCGGGATCACAGTAACTCACCAGCTGGATGCCATCAGCATGTGCAGTACGTAAAACAGCATAAACCAGAGAGGCAAAAACCTTCCTCATTTTGCAAGGGAGGAGGTGCCAGAAGACTTACACATATGGCCGGGGCCAGGGTTCCCGCGTCGGGAATCGGTTCCAGGGCACCACTCCAGGCAGTTCCAACCCCAAATGAGCACTGCCAGTAACACATCACCATTTCAAACTGCTTATCAGCCTCGGAAAAGCCGAGTAAGAATGGAGATTAAGTTTACGGTTCATATTGTGACAATACCTTCTAATTCTGAGGGGGAAGCAAAAGCAAAGAGCAGCTGAGAATGGCAGGTTTCAGCAAGAGGAAGAAAGGGACTGGCCTGATTTACAACTGTGTGACTTACGGCCACATCTGGCAGTGTAAGGCCAGGGAATTTTATGGGGAAGGAAACACCCCTTGATGCTTTTATAATTAGAGCAGACAAAGTAGAGATAGTTTACACAAAGTGACTTCTTCTTTGGGAACATTCACCCGAAACCTTGGGCCAGGAACAGTGGGGACACTACATTCAAAATGACAAATCTGAGTGCTTTGGACCTTCATTTCCATGTGTTTCACGCTCCTGAGTGGCTCACAGCAGAGACTAGAAATGGGGTTTAATTCCCACTGCTCATCTGTATAAAATTATTACAGGGAGAAAAGTAGGTCCTTTCTGTACACAACAATAATGAGAAGTCTTATCTAAAAACATCTTACACGTGCTCAGCAAAGCCAAAGCAGTTTCTGCTGCTACTTAAGCATTTTGTTTCAATGATACTCTGAATATAGAGCTGGCAGAGACAGCACTTGGCTGCTCTCTGTCCTGGCTACAAGGCACAGGGAAGCCACACAGACATTGGTCCTTAAATTTTGGCAGGTTTTGGGAAAAAATCCAGATCCACTGAAGCAGTTTGAGCTGTTAGACAGAATTCATGCTTCTAATTAGGATAATTCACTCTAATAGGCCTCCGAAGGCTTTCCAATTTTGGCAAACATCTTTTAATGAGGCTCAAGTTGGATCTGTATGTCTTATATATTAAAATATTTTAAATAAATGCTCCATGCAGAAATCTTTCTGATCCTCAGAAAAAATGAGTTAGAACAACAAGCTGAAAAAATGGTGCTAATACAAAGGGCACAGTTTCAGATGAAGAAAAAGAGAAGTGTTGTCCTAAGGGAGATTCCTTTTCCATCCTGGTAAAGCACCATCCGTTTCAGCTGGATGTTCCTACTGGAATGGCAGGGAGCTGTGCTGCAATGATACAACTGTAGATTTTACCTGGATGTATTAAGAATAATTGCTTACCCCGTGACCTATGCAGAAAATCCGTGCAACTGCTCCCACACAGAGGGTTCCATCAGCTCAAGGAAAGCAAGGGAAAGCTGCAAATTTCAGAGCTGAAACTACAGCACTAATAATTCTTCGGGTATGAACACCTGAATTTTCCTACTTCCCCAGGAAGAGAGTATAAGCAGAGAATGGCAGGGGAAACAGCAATAACAAAGCAGAGAGTGAAATATGAAAAAGGCTGAGATACTTCCTTGGAAGGTGAGGACCTAAATGCAAAATGGAGAGTCCATAGAAAAAGAAAATTGAGAGAGAGACAGCTGGTATTTCCCAAAGTTCTCCTACTGAAATGATGTGAAAGTGAATACATTCAAATGTCTGAACAGCCCCTAGGGCTGGGATTTTCTGAACTCTGACTTCATTTCTCTTAAACACAGATATTATCTCAGCAACTTCACACCAGAAGAAAACAGAGGTGGTAGAACCAACTTAGGTGCTCCTGTACCATGATGAAGACACTGAAGTACAGGATCCTTCTCTCAGGGTATACATAGGGCAATATCAAACTTCTGGAAGGTTGGACTAGGAATGGTAAGGGTAGACTTTCTCACTCTCATTAAACTGGAGAAGGTTTGCTCTTGGAAAGATTAGGTTGTGTTTAGTTGCCATTTATCCAGAGAAAACGAACCACTGAGTGCAAAATTCATACCTGACACACACTGACAGATCCATCTCATGGCCTCAATCCAGCAAACTTCAGTAAGTTCTGGATTTTTTTCAAATCCATTGACCTCCTCCACGTCCACTGAGCTCCGTTTTACCACATAAGCGTTGCCAAAGGAGTGTTCCAAAGCAGACAGCCCAATCAATGCACATTGCACTGGAGACTGAGGTGGGGCAGAGCTGCTGAGGCAGCTGTGCTGCTCCTGCCTCTTCCTTTACAGCAGACAGTCATTGATTTCCTCTCCTTTCTGGTGCCAGCAATGTTTGTTTTTCTTAGGTTAGTCATCTCAAAGAAGAGTCACCCTTCCCTGTCCTATCCCCCCCCAATCAAGTCAGAACAAAAGGAATCAGTGACAGTCCCAAAATTTATTCTCCCCCCAAGAAAGGTACAAAGCATAAAATGGATGTTTTCTGCTGGGGAAGGACACAAGACAGTCCCTCTGCACAGAGCCCAGAGTGATGCCAAGAGCTGTCTCCCTTTGCAAGGACTGAGGATGGAAAGGGCTGAAGATTAACATGCTCTTACTGTCCCACATGTGACATAAGTATTCTGCAACATGGAAAGGGACTTCTGTCCCAAGGGAACATATCCCTATGGCTCTCCTAAAAGCCTCACATATCCCACACATTAACTCCCATCCCATTATTAACACAAAATCACTTTTATTCAACGATTTGTATCCCTGATCAACACAAACTCAGAACTGGCCAAGCTGACTCACAGAACTGATTTTCCTCGTCCTCTGCTCATGTTGGCTGCTGGTGAAATGGAGCAAAGGCAGCACCCACCCTTCATCCAGACACCGCACCGGTCACTGAGACATTCCCTTCAGAGGAGAGTGAACTGTCCCCCACATGGCAGTGGTGCAGACATGGTCAGCAACCAGCCAAACATTCCCTGAGAAACCCCAGCCTCAGCGTTTCCTTTCATTACACCATGCTGAGGTCAGCTCCCCAACATCCCACAGATGTTTAGTCAGCATCTGTTCAAAGCCCCCTGCACTCTCTCAGGTATGTCTTTGTTCTCGTCACCTGTGAGAGGATGAAAGAATCAAAAAGGGAGTACTGATCACTTTATATCTAATCACTTGCATCTCGTTCATTTATCCTTCCCACACTAGGCAGGTAAACTGGAGCTTTATCCTTTCCTTCACTCCTCTCCCTCAGTGTTTGAATCCTGCAGCACAGGAAAACAGAACAGCAGTAGCCTCTTCAGGTTTCACTGTTTTTTTGATTTTCTGACTCATTTTGTCACTCTTACACCCCTTGGCCATGCTTTGGGACTGAATTTTGACTTTGGCTGCAGCAATCACCAGAGCCTGGGTGGGCTGAGCATCAGAGCTCAGCCAGGGATAGAGACAGGCAAATATTATCTCTCTATTAATATGTTAATGACTCCTGATTGCTGTGAGCACTAAATGATTTCCCTCCCAGTCTGAGAGGTGGAGCAGAACCGACACCTCCATTTGCCACACAATAATACTGTCATCAGCCTGAAATTTGGGCTGCTTCTGAGAGGAGTTATTGCTCTGTGAAAACGAAGCACACTGCTGCTGCTATCTATTAATTATCACCAGTTGGTTTCTGGAAAAACACCATGCTATAAATACAGCTCAAAAGGTGGTTTGCTGAGGTTTCCCTTTAGAATCCATCCATTTAATCAAGTCACAGCCAGAAGGATGAAGAAGAGCCTGTGGGGAGCTGATCATCCGAGACAGTGCCAAGATCTTCATCAGTTGCAGCAGTTTAAAATTATAACTTTCCAATTTCAAGGAAGGCTTCAGGACACTCTGAGAGGTAGTGCTCCTTACTGGAATTCCTCTTCCCAAGAGGCTAATGCCTGCCTGGCACTCTTTTTTTCATGCCACTGCTGGCTTTTAGCAGGTTTAATCCTGCTCCTGTGGAAACCTGGGCAAAACTGAAGGAATTCTAACTCTAAAGACAGAGATAAACCAAGAAGTAACAATAAACAACTAATGTGCTGAGCATTTAAAAAAAAAAAAAAAGAGAGAGAGATTACTCATGGACTTATTCTGAGGTAAGAGATAAAGCTTGTTATAGGTTTGTAAGATTGTTCACCACCTGCATCACCTGAGCCAAGGAACACTGTTTATCCTTTATGGACTTAGTTAAAATAATTATACTGATTGATTTTTAAACCCTTTTTCTAATAAATGGACTAATTCCATTACAATGCATCTCAGTTTTTATTATGATGATGCAAAATGCCCTCTTTTTGCCATTTGGAAAGAATTAAGACTAGGTAATGCATTTAATTACAGTAAAAACAAAAAAATATATTAGGAGAAATAGCAAAATAGGCCACATGGATGCATGCAGCAGTTTTCTTGACAACTTAGGGGAAATCTCTTAAAATTGATAACTGATCACACACTGTCTGTCTGTGCAGCCTTTTAACAAAGTTAAGCACATTTTAGCACAAATGCTCTAGTCTGCAGTGACCTGCTGGGATACAAATCAAACCTCGGGCTGCTGGCTACCAGCCAGGTAAATTCAAACTATGTGACAAGGCCTCTTATACTTTTTATTGCTTCTTTTAAATCTCAGGTTTCTTTAAGAGAAAATCCTTTGCACTTCTCCTAAGTACAGTTTGCCTTAGTATAAGAAATGTGCTGTGACAATAAGCTGGTCTAAATCAAGACAAATTCATTGATTTAATGGAGTGATGCTAATATATATTATTTGTCTCATGGTTTCTACTATTTGAGATGAAATGGGTCATTGTGCCCTTGTTTTAGGTCTTTCATATCCTCATTTTTACAACAATATAAGAGCCCAATATTTCCCACCCTGGCATTATGTACTTTAACGTGGCATTCCTCCAGTATTTTCCACTTTGCCTGTGACAAGGCCATGACTGAACTAACCCCATGGCAGAGAGTGAAAGCATTACTGCTAAAATACACCCTGACTTCAGTACAGGCTGACATTCCGCATGGATGCTTGGAAGAAATCACTCTTGGCAGCTCCTGTAGTACTTGGTGCTGTTCCCACACCCCCATTCCTGGGCTGATGTAATTAGAGGGCACACAACTGGCTTAAGCTCCTACAAGTGAGTGCAAATGCTTTATTTAAAGACCAGCCTTGGACTCTTAAAAAAAAAATTTAATTACAAAAGCCTTTTACCTTGACTTTCACCTGGACTGACCGTGACAGTCTAGAACTGGAATTAGCATTTCTCACTGCAGCTCATTTGTTCTCTGTGTGTACCTACAGTCAGCTATTTCCCTCATCTATAGGAGGAATGTCAATGAGTCCAATTCCTATGATCCTGTTAGGGTCAGTCAGCTGCCACTTCCTCAGAAGTCTTTCCAAGGAATGAGAGGGCACAGACAAGGCAGGGGTAAAGCAGGAATATGACCCTCCAGGAGAAGATTTCTTTGCAAGAGCCAGGCTGCTCCAAAGATTCTGCAGAAATCTCTACTGAGAGCTGGAATGAGCTTGGAAGACCTCAGGATTTCTAGGGCTGCTACTGGGACAGGAGGAATACAGGATGTCAGGAGTTTTATCCCACAAAACAGGAGCCAGAACTGCCTGACTCATCACAAAACAGGCTTTACCATAGAAATTATAAAACCATGAGTAAGTGAGGAGAACTTTTCTGGGAGTCTGCATTTCTTCCCATGCAGCCAGACAGCTGAGCTAGGACTTCCAGAGAAATATTGAAATTACCTTCACCACACACAGAGAAGACAATACTTATCTGATCCTTACAGTAACATATGCAAGGGTGATTACTGGATCTTTTAACTCCAGGTCCTCAAACTCTGACCCACTTCAAGTGGATTTTTGAGAAGTAGTAGCTTTTTATCTCATCCCAATCACAGCCTTATGCTGATTCCAATCTCTATTTATGCTTATAAACACCATCTCTTGAGGCAGCAGCCTGAAGATCTTTATGTGATAGAGTTGCCTTCCTTTGCAAAGTTTCTGTTTTTCACCAGTTCTGCAGATCCCTTGCTGCTACTTCTAGATCTGGTTTTGATTTTAAAAGAATATGGAAATGTACACGGAGTTAAACTGCATTATTAAGGACTTCATGGCTTTTACAGAATCCCTTTGTTTCTGAATTAGCATTATGGAAACAAACACAAAAGAGTTTATAAAAAACCCTCAATTTTAATAATTATTGGCTTTTGATATCTCTTCTCCAAAAACCTCTTTGTTTCATTGGCCACCATTAAAATGTCTGCCCTTAAGGTTTCTTCCTTAAGGTTGGACATGGGGTGAGGAGATGCTTCAAAACTCCTCATAAGATTGGAAAGAAATTCCTAAAATTAATTATATTACACTATATATCACCTTCCTTCTGCTCTCACTGTCAAGTAACATATGTTGAAAACTCAGAATGAAGTAAAAGCATTCAAGGCCCATTCAGGTAAAGTGTTTTATAAGATATGAATGAACAAAAACCAAACTGTCTGAGCAAGAACGAGATTTCCCAGGTGCCCAGAATCAGCCTACCACTGATCCCACTGACTCCAACTACAGAAACAAGAGGCTGAGGAGGAATGCTTTGGAAATCCTACCACAACATGCAAATTTTGTATGAGAAACATATAATGGACCTCCATCAAAACCAGGATGAAGGAATGCATTCTGCATTTCAAGGCCTGAAGGAAAGAGCTTTTATAGGCTGAAAAGAAAGGCGCAGAAAGTAAATTTGGCTAGCTAAATTGGAGAGAGGGGTGGATTTTTGTTTGTTTGTAATTGGCATAATTTTTAAATTAAGGAATCTGGAGAATATTAACAGCTATGCCTAAATCTGTGCTGAAAATATGTTTTGTCATTTTAGAGCCAAAAATAGCCTCTTGCCAAAACCTGTAAAATGCTTTTGAAACAAGGAAAAGAACAAAAAAAAAAAGCACCTTCCAAATGGAATTCTCAAGTCTCATGGGCAGGCAATCATCAGCTCCAATTAGTCCCTGGCAGGGGAGTCTGAGCAAGAGTGATAGACTCAGTGCATCCAAAAATGTTTAGTCTAGACTAAACCACACTGGAATCCTCCACAGACCAGACCTCAGCCCTCTGGATCCCTGACAGCCATCTCTACTGGCCACAAACAACAGCACAGCCTGGATCCTATTCCAGGCTTCCCTCCCACCTCTCCTTATCTAGCCCAGTGCTATTCCCTCTCCTAAACCCACAGGGGCTCAGGTAAAAAGCTGTTGACTGCTGCAAGTATCTGAAGGTTGGTTAATGAACGTAGGTAATGCTCCCCTGTGCCCCCAGTCATCTGTACAGTGAGCATGTGAGCCAAACCCAAAATAATAAACCCAGAGAAACATGTTCATCTGCCTGACAGCAGCCAGAAGCCACTGTTGCCAAAGAGAAAAGAGTCTGGAGCTGCTCTTTCTAAAACATTGTCAGCACAATTAATTCTGAAATATGCTCTGAAAACATGGAATGTGGCCCATCTGTACCAGCTCCTCGTGTGTATTTAATGATCAGGGAATAGGAACTCGGTGTTTCATCACCCAGCTCAGCTTCCCCACACAGAGGATGCAGCCACTAGTTAAGAATTCCCTCCTTTCCCAAACTCAATCCTAAATGGCATCTCCAACAGAAAGGGAAGTCACCGACTCACCAACTCGTTTGTCACCATCCCATCATCACAACCACCAGCCCATCAGCACAATCAAGTAAGATTGCAGCATTATTTTTCTTTCTTTATTCTATAAACTGGCCACTGGCATTAGCAGAGATAATCTGGTACTTCCCTGGAATCCCCAGAGCTGCTCCCATTCCTCTAGCAAACCAGAAAAGTGACAGACATTCAGATCTATCTGTAGATTGAGCCACAGGAACTGAGGGGGCTGAGACCTGACCTGTCTGCCCAGAGGGGAGCTGCTACATCCAGCTCTCATCCATAATTGTCCAGGACTCAGAATCCTATTTTTCCACTGAATTCCAACAAGAGCTCAGCCTGCTAAATAATGCCAGGCTGGCATTTTACACATCAGCAGGACCATGCACTTAACAAAACGGTCAGAACCTTCTTGTAAAAGGTGTAAGGAAGAATACACAAGGTCAAACAAATTTACAACAACTGTCACTCAAACTTGTGGCAAACAGGCTGGCACCTTTGAGAGAGTAGGATTAGATAATGACTGAGGATTTGGGAATAAAAAAAAGGTAGTTAAAATAATGTTCACTGGATGCACATGATTCATTGCAGTTACACCACACCATGAATTTAATCTGTGATGATTTCACAAGATTACACATGAAAGAAGTTAGATAATTATATAGATACTATATATAAATTGTATAGAAATATATAAAACCCCATAATATGTAGACAATAAATCAAACAAATAATATACATAAAATATTTATATTTGCTTTTATGCTGTATCTTTCCTATGCTTTGCCTCAAGACAATGTTTGCCCACTTAATGTGACCCTTATGAAAAGTTCAATACCTGTATGTGCATTCCAAGCTTTTCAAATCAAGACTTGGATGAGTGATAAAATTTGCTGGGAAAACAAGCCCTGACTCCCATTTCAGCACATCATGGACACATTTATTTCACTTACTGGATGCACTTACCTGCTTCCACTAAAAGATGTCCCCAGGTGGACCAGGAATTAATCGAGGAGCCACCTCTAATCACAGTATCACTGAAGTCACCCATTACCATGCCTTGTGTAGCCAGAACAGATGTTTCACTGGATTCTCCTGGGATTTAAGAGTCCTTTCAGGAAAAAAAAAAGCAGTACATCTTGAAGCAATCAGGCAAAGGATTGTAATTCTAATTTAAAGATAACCATTGGTAAATTAAGTCTACAGTTAAACAAACTTTCCTAAGGAAACAATGCCTAGTTTTCTTGGGCTTTACAGGTTTATCCTCTTGCTTCAGGCCAGAACAGCTTCCATAGGCTGCTGCTCTCTGGTTTTTGAGATAGACTCTGCCTTCTTTTTTGTACTGCTGCTCTGCCCTGGCCTCTGCTCACACCTACCCCCCCACGACCTGCAGAGAATAGCTTGTACCTTACAGCTCTAGAAATAATGCAAGTTCAGAGGGACCTTTGGAGCCTGCTCCATAAACACTGAATTTGGCCTTATTCAGCATTATTCCTGTATGAACTTTAAAAGAGAGATAAAAGAGGTCTCACTGAATCGAAATTCTCCAAGCTCTCTCCAACAGAACCCACTCTGAGGATGTACACAAAGTTCAAATGAATTAAGGCCAGAGTTCATGTTCTCCTGAAAAGCCAAACCAAAATGACAGAAAGCCCCTTTGAAGCCCGAAGGAATGTAGGAAACCAGAAAGGCTACTCCTGTTATGCTTCCAAGGCTGTCAAAACCAGGAGTTGTGAGAAATCTTGTTCACCAGCAATTTCCAGCATGATTTCTCACTGAATAAATTTAATCCAGAGGCAGTTCCTAAATTATAGCTTGATAAAATATCTGTAACAAATATAAAAATAGTTTAAAATCTGTCATAAGCTTTAGAATTACATTTTCCATGGAGCAGCTGGAATGTCCGGGGCAACGTGGATACACTTTCTTGTGGAGTGTCTATAAAGTGGATTAAAGATTGGCCATGCATCCTTCAGCCAAGTTTTGGGATTTGCTGGATCTCTGCAGTAATATCAGGAATGGCACGTCATGTTGCCAAAATCCAGAGTACTACAGGAGAAGAGATGGGCCTTAGTAGTTTCTGTTTGAACCCCTATAAATAACAGTTCCCTTTTGATGCAGAGGGAACTTTAGGAATGGAAGAGGAGAAAACAGAGGTTTTCTCTATAATCCTGGCAGAGCTGTGGTCCTGCTCAGGCTCAGACCTACCACATCCCCAGCCTACCTACATTCAGAAGTCACCAGGAACAACTTACTATCATATTCCAATAATACTTCCCAAAGTAGACAAAGAGCCTGACTTACTCCTCTCTTCATCCAGTACAGAAACATTTCTTGCAGTGAGGTTTGGTTAAAGGCCAGTTCTTATAGACTTGAAAAAAAAAAACAAAACCCAACAAAAAAAGAGCCATTATCTGACTCCAACCACAGGAACATCTGAATGCTAAACATGGTGAAAAAAGGGCGTCTTAATAGCAAAAACATCTGCTCTTTATAAAGTGAGATTTTGTGCCAGCAGTGCAGAAAATGAGTGAAACACTATGGCAGTGCTACCAGTTCCATGTGGATTATGGAGGTCCTCAATTCCCCAAGGAAACCCATCCTAGAAGCTCTTTATTTTTGACTTGGAGCAACCTGGTCTAGTGGAAGGTGGCCCCACCCAGGGCAAGGCCTTGGAACAAGAGGGGCTTTAAGGTCCCTCCTGACCCAAATCACTTTAGGATTCTATGACTTGAAGCAGCCTGGCTTTAAGCAAACCCAGCAGCACTTCCTTCTGAGCACCTACAGCAGGTGAAACCTCACTGCTTTGCTTTCCATGGCCTCTACCAGGTATAAATCCATCAGAGGGAACAGTGGATTGGAAGCTGTAGGAAGGAATGACCATTCCTGACCACATCGTATTTCCTTTCAACAGATTCTGGACAGATTTCCTTTTGAAAATGAACATTCCAACTAAAAGGGATAAACAGCACTGGAAACACACCCTTGGCATCACTAACATCCCTGGGATCAACAGGAGAATGAGTTCAGTGAGATTATTCCAAGCCAAACTTTGGCTAGGGATGCTGAGCAGCTCCAGAAGAACATACAACAGGATCCAATCGGAATCTCTGCCATCAAGGCCTTGGGATTTCCAAGGACAAGGACAAACCTGTCATTGAAGGTACCAAAACATAAAGCCCCTTCCTGTCTGCCATCCAACTGCCACACATATGGAAACCTGGGACACAGTCCTCCAAAATCCAGCACCACTCTCCAGACTGGGAATAAACACCCCCAGATGCAGAAGCCTTTAATAATTTTTAAAAGTATAACTTCATTTCCTCTGTTCTGCTTAATTCTGTTCTGGGTATGTAGTGGAAAAGGTCAGAGAAAATGAGATTTCATTCAGGGAACTGATTCATTCTCACAGAGTTTTTTACAGAATGGGGCAGAAAAAGATGGAAATGGATATTCCCAGAGGACAGTGATGTAATATTCTTGCACATGCTGATGAGTATCTCAAGAATCCAGTCCTTAGGAGGAAATATTTACTTTTTTCTGGCTAAACTGAAGTGGTTACTCTTTTGAGGACTACAAGATGCATCATTCAATATGACATTGCTTTCATGCTGACTTTTTTTCTCCTTTTAAAGCAAAAAATGCAAAATAAATACTTAATATCTGTTGGACTTAATAACCTCATTATGTGCAGGATTCCCTGTGTTCACCAGCACGTTTCTGAATCTGTGTCTGCCACTCCATCCTAACCCTGGCATGCCTTGCCTCAGAGGTAGCCCACTGTGCTCACATACCTTTGCTGCAGTCCTGAAGACCATCTGATCACGTACCGAGGGGGCAAGAATTAAAAAAACCATGCTTTGTTTCCTAAGAAAAATTTATTTCACACAGGGGAACTTAGGATGTGGATTCCCTGTAGAAGGAGAATTTAATTTACAACAAGCCAGTTCAGGTGAAATCAGGATGCTCTGTATTCCTTTGTGGAAAAAAGTGAGAAAAATGGGTAATCAAATTTAGAGTCGGAATTGAACTCTTGAAGTTCTGATATATGTTGTCAAAATTAGCAGAAATATCAGACCCTGTTAATTCCTCCATTCCTTAATTGACGTGGGCATGATAAACTGCTATTTTATTTTGTTCCTGTGACTGTGAACTTCAGAAAGACCCAAGCAAACAAGGTGCTCAGAGAGTGGGGCAAGCTCTGCCAGGTGAGGGTTCCCAGGGATTCTCCAAGCAGCAGCACTGCCCAAAGCTCCCTGATTTGTCTGGATGCAGCTCTTCAAGCATTTCAGGGAATGGCTTCTGATCCCAAAGCAAGAGAAGAGTCAGATTTAAATTGGTTTGATTTGCTGTTACGGCTGCTGGCAGACAATAAAACCCAGCACACCTGCAGAAGCACTCACCTCCCTAAACCTGGGACCTTTCCAACTCATGGTGTTCATTCAGAGGATATGCTGAATGTCCCCATTCAAACCCCAAAAGATGGGCAAGTGTAATTGTAAAATGTTTAAGTTTCTGTATGGAGAGACTACGGGAGATTGGAAAAGTTCACAAATCAAACCAGTTTTTCCTCAGATTTGCCTCCACACTGTTACCCCTTTCCAGGAACTCCAGCGTGTTGTTATAGAAGGAGATGAAGGAAAAACCGGGATGAATTAAAAACCCACACAACTAATAAGAAAACCCAACTTCAGCCAACCACCTGACACAATAAAAGAAGAGCCTTCCTTCTGCTTCTCTTGACAATTCCATAAGGAAGCAGCTGGCACATCACATCCTGTTCTCAGAAGACTTCCATCTCCCAAACTGTGAGATCCAGGACCACTTTTACCTCTTTTAATGGAACAGCAAATCAGAAAAGATTATCACAATGTTGCCTTTCAGCCTCTTCTCCTAAACATGGAAAAAAGTCTGGACATTTTCTGGGAATGTCAGTCACTGCTGAGAAAAAGTCATTTCCTCCCTGATAACCTGCACTCAAAGCCTGAAGTGATTAAAGTGATTACAGGTCTGCCTGGAAAATGGACATGTCTGTACTTTCTGGGAGAATTCTTTCCCTTTTAATTTGGTAGGAGGAGACTCAAATCCCAGAAAAATGAACCAGTTTTGTATTTCTGAATATAGTTCCAGAAATTCTGGTATTTCTGAAAATAATCAAGTTCAATTTGTTTTGTGGTTCTAGAAAAAAAAAAAGTCTTAATTTATAGCTGTTAAATTCATGTACAAATACAACTAAAACCAACAAAATTCCTCCATCCAAAAGATGGGGGGAAAAAAGGGAAATTCTTAATTGAAAAAAGTCAATTATTTCAAACCAGATGACGTGCTTTTAAACAACTTTGGGGTTTGTGGATTTTTTGTCTCTACAAGCCTCTGAGATGGGAGGTTTGTCTGTAGTGTGACTCCCTGCAAGCCAGATTTAGCTGCAAGAAATCCATGGAGTTTAGTTGCTTATCTTAGATTGTCCAGACTTTAATGGCCTGGAAACACACAGAGCAGTTTTGCAAGATCAGATTTTTCAAAAATTCCAGTATTGGTTTTGTTTCAAGCTGGCTGGAAATCTCTCCAGCACAGATTCTTTTACACTGGTTTAATAGTTTGAGTTTCAGCTGAAATCTGGAATTTTAAAAGCATATTGCAGGCTTTTGAAATTTCTGCTTGAAAATCAGAAAGCACTTGGATTTGGGTGTGATTTGAGCGGTGACAAAAACATACAAAACTCAGCCATTTCTCAGTATATTTCCCTGTCACTTTGCTTCCAAGCTCTGCTTCAGGATTGAAGAATTTATCTTAATGCTGCGATGCCATTTCCCACCATAAATACTGGAAATGTGTCAGACCCCAAGACCTGTCAGCAGAGTGACAAACTTTTAAAGGTAGGTCTGAAAAAACCTGACAGTTCTCAATGTGAAACTTCTTTAAGTATCTTTAACAGTTTTTGTCCCATATACAGGACTCTATGGGGTCAGAAGAAATTATTTGGAAATTATACAGTTATGCACAAACAGAATGCCAGATCATGTTTTTTTTCATGATCCATGAAAAAGAGGTCAAAATTAAAACAGAGTATTTTTGACTTAGACTCCTCAAGAACCCAGCAGCTACCAAAAGTGTCCAGCAACAAAGAATCCAAGTAGTCTCTTTGCTGCAAAAATATGAATTAATAGGCTTTACTGAGCAGGCAAAACTGCATTTCAACACAGCTAAAATTTTTACTGTACCTTCGGAAAAAAAGGGTTTCGATTTCACGAGGTTACAGGCCAGCTCCTTTCATCTCTGACCCACAAGGCACAACTCTACCATGGGGCAGCTTCCAGAAAAAAACTGCAGAGGCAAGAAATCAATCCATCAGGATTCCAGGAAAACACATTTGACTCAGTCAACAGCACTGTTTGCAAGCCTCCTTTCCAATGATGAAGCTCTACTCCGAAAATACGCACAGGTTATGTGTGTACGTACCAGGAGAAGCGTTGGAGGAACTTGCCCAATTGTGTTAGGAAATGTGGCTGAGATCATTATTTAATTATAAACCCATCTTTTAACCACCCTTGCAGCACAGAACATCCAGGGTATAATGCACATTCTGTGCATCCCTCCACCTGCTTCTCATCTCTCAGGGACTCTGTGACAATAGAAAGAGTGAGCAGGAGCAAAGGCAGGGCTTGTGTTCAGGCATCCCGGCAATCCCAGCAAAACCCAGGCCCTCGAGACACATTCCTTTGGACAATTTCGGGACCACTGTGATCTGTGTAAAGCATGAGAAGATGGACTGTGCAACAATCACAGGACCTGTCTGAAAAATCTGTTCCTGTGTACAGGAACACCAAAGTGCCAAAAAAGTAAACAATAAGTTGCTAATTAAAGTCAGTAGTTGAGAATATTTGAAGTTAGTATTTCAGAACATCAGGTCATTTCTCCAGACTCTGTTCTACTGTCATCTAAAACTTCCTCTCAGCCGAGTTTTTAAATGTTTTGTTGTAGAGAGAAGTTCAGACTGCTTGGGATCACAGGACAGAAGGGCTCATGCTCATATAAAGGAGCGTTAGTGAGATTTTAAGTCTTCCCTAAGTATTTCCTGAGGCTGGATTTTATTGTGTTTAAAACAATGCTACTCCATTAGCATCTCGTTTGGCAATATAGACTGGAGCTGGGTGTCAAACAAAGGGCTAATGACTGAAAATACTTTGGACCAAGTGGACAGTCAGCCTATCCCCACAGAACCAGTCCCTCTCTAGCACAGTTTTCCACAGGAACACAGGTAGTGTTTATTCAGGGCAGCTAGAGGGGTCTGATCCACACCTTTGGTGGTACCTGGCAGCTGCTGGAAAGCACCCCAATATCACCTCTCGCCGCTGCTAATGGCCAGAGAACACAGCAGCAATGTAAACAAGCCATCCTTGAAAAGCTCCCCAAAATGCAGTAAAAAAAAAAAAAATCATTCTTTTAATGCACAAAGTGGTGCCAATCCACAAGAGTTCCCCTTTCAGCAGCTGCCAGGATAAATTTCCCCTTTGGGCAGACAGTCCGAAACCTGAGCCCGTAGTCCATGAGAATGTGCAGCTTGACTTGAGCACACAGGGAAAAAAAACCCGAGGAATTCTGCCCAGAGAAATTAATCATTCTCAGCACCTCTGCAGATCCAGTCTGTCCCTTCAGCCCTGACCTACATACTGCACACACGGCGCTTCAAAACAATCTGACATTTAAATCAAAACTGCCCAGCTTCCCGCTCCCTCCCTTCATTCCCACTGGACAATCGGTTGACTGCCTGCCCTTGGAATAACTTATTTAGTAGTGTCTCAGGACATTCATGGTCTCCACTGGATTTTTTGCACCCTGGGATTATCCTGAACTGAGATTAGAGTTGTCACCCAGTGTGGAGTTTGTTACACACCAGCTGGGTTTCAAAGCATATGGGAAAGGTGCTGAGCAATGGACAGGGAACATTTAAGCAGAATCACAGAATCCCAGAATGGTTTGGAGTGGGACTGTAAGGATCATCTGGTTTCACGCCGGTGCCATGGACAGAGAACCTTCCATCAGAATAGGTTGCTCCAAGCTCCAAAGCAATGTTGTCACACCCACCTGCTTTCTTGGAGCTTCCTTGAGAAAAGGGGCTGCTCAGAGAAGAACTTCACTGTGCAGAACCTCTGCAAAATCAAACAAATTTTCCAGTTAAGGTAGAGCAAAGCTGATTCAGGAAACTTTTTGTGATGAATAAGTCAAAGATAGCAGGCACAGACCAAGGTGAATGAAGTGAACAGAAATGTGAGCTTTTATTGCAAAGAATGGCAAGCATCAGAATATGGTTGTTTTAATTTTCTTTTTAGTTGAGACAGTAAAACTTAACACATTTACATTTCCCACTATGCCCACATGCATTATAAAACAAACATCATCCCAGCATTAGTGGGAGAAAGGTCCACTCCTAGCAAATCACTTCTGCCTCCTTTCAAACAGTTAACTGCAAAATCCATAAGGCTGGGGCCCATAAAAATGGGATGGAGCAAACAGTAAAACAACATGGAAGTGTAAGTGTTCAACTAGGAACAACTCCAGCCAATGTGGCTGTGATTTCACGCTTTTCCACTGTAAAAGAGAGGAGCCCGTCCCCATTTCATAACTCCAGGGGGAACGAGTTCCACATTTTCAGGATTGCCCGGAGCCGTAAGTGAATCACCCCTCACCTGAGACACTCAACAGGCAAGGGAAGCTTCTGGACTAACTGATGTACTGAGAGGAAGGAGAGAATCCAAGAAATTGGAGTGTCTGTCCAATGCTCTGATCACTCACCCTCTCCCCCTCCACTTGGTAATCATTTTATTCTTACACTGCTGCTTTGGGATTTATGATGGAATAATGCCTGCTCCTTTACCTTTAACTTGCAGAGATAATTGCTAATGGGTAAAATTTACTGTACCTAAGGAGGCTGTTTCCTTTCCTGTCCCACACTCCTCTCCCACAAAAGGAAAGCATTAATTGAAGCCCCAGCAGTCAGAGCAAGAGCAACGTTTTCCAAAACTGTTTCGTTCCCTTTGTTTCAGCGCTATTAAAACAACGTGTGGCACACTCCATGTGCAACCCTCAACAGTATTTACTGTTGCCTTCCCCCACATTCTGTAGCACGAGGAACGGCCCTGTGAGAGCCCACAGTTCCCCTGGTGTGGAGATGTGCTCACCCACACCTAGTTGCCTGCACATTCCCAAGTGCCCGGAGAAAGTTCCAAAGGGATGCACTGCTGTTCCTTGACAGTGGGATCCGCTGTGGAATCACTGTAGTCACACAAACAGATAAAGCCTGGAAAGTGAACAACGTCCTACGTGCAACATTTGCTATTAAAGACCTGAGGATGAAAGTGGAACGAAAAGAAAATTCTATAAAAGTTGTGATTTTAATAGTCTCACTTACTAAGTTCAGTTTTCTGGAGACTTGGCAGGCTTTCCTGGAATGGACTGGGATATCTGAAACCTCTTTTGTTCTCTTTTTCCTTTTTTTTTAGCGTAGCTATTTGCAACCGTCAATGAGTAGTGGCAAAATATGACATTTGGAATTAACCCTGAAATCCTGGAATTGTCCAGTGACCAAAAAAAACCAAAGCAGAATGCCTCAGTCTTCAAGCAGAGTATCCTTAATCCTATTTTAATAACTGGGTTTCACTGTGTTACCATATTATTTTATATTATATCAACCTCTTGATGGCTGACACGCTCAAAGAGCACCAGGGAAAGGGTTTTTACTTCAGTATTTCACAAGAATTTTATATGGGCTGTGAACTCTTCTTGCAATCTACATCAAAACATTTGTGTGTTTTCATTCCAATGGAATCTGCATTAATATCTTTCCTTAATTACAAATTATCTGCTCGTCGCAGGGAGTCCAAGTGCTTTGGAGGTTACAAACCCAGAGCATTTTGATTTTAATAAAAATAATAAAATTTGCACAGTGCCCCTGCTATTTTTTTTCCAGCCATCAGATGTCTGGACTAACTGCACATTCCAACACTTTGGAAAAGAGATTCTGCCTCATGTAATAGCTAAAGGAATGTTCCAGTGTCATTGCTGGGGAGGATGCAGAGGGCTGAATGCATTTAAAAAACAACTTGAAAAACCTACTCTGTGTATTTTTTATGAAGTCACCTAAAAACCTTGTGTTTCCTGGGTATGTTTTAATCTCCAGGCAACACAGTTCTGCTCTGCCTAGGACAGATCCCTGGGTATTTCAATCCACATTGTGCTGCTCAGGCAGCCAAATGGCAGGGAACAGAGTCCAAAACCAGCCTCAATCCACACGATTTTAAGTTTGCCCATCACCAAAACATGTAAATATAATGGGATACAAACTCTGCCCTCACTCACCTGACATTAGATATTCCTGCTCCATCCAGTAAACCTATTTTTAAACAACTTTTTATTGAAACAGGCTTCTCATCAATAGCAAAATGCAGATGATCTGAATAAAATGTGCAAAAAATAGGCTAAAAATCTGAAAATTTGTTGATTAAACTTCAAAATACCAGGATTTATGTTGTATTTGGGTTTTGTCACTTCCTGTTGCCTTTACATGATAAAATCAATGTAAATTGTCTGTTAAGTGCAGATAGATCAGCTCATTTTATCCTTAGTAGAAATGCACGAAAGGACCACAGACTTTTTGAACAGACCTATGAGGAATGAAAGCAAGATGTTGTTCATGGGCTTTAATAAGGCTCTGTAGAAATTATGAAACCTTGACAAATCAAACAATTAGTCAGATCATGCCAGCTTTGAACAACATCCCACCAAACCTTCTGCCAAGGATCTCATTTCCTATGAAATTTGCCGCAGCAATGCCCACATGCAGGAAAGGTTATCGATTTCTCTGAGTGCTAAAACCTTTCTCAAATGAGAATCCGTAAGGGAATATGTTCTAAACTGAGGGAAAGCTATTTTTAGGGAGGGTAAAATTGCAAACTTACTGTACGACGTTTCAGAGCATCTTTGCAAATATCCTAAAGCCACAAGGGGCTGAGGGAACACTCGTGAGGGGTAGACAACACTCTGTCCTTATCTGATCTGCCAGCCCAGCTCCTGCTTCTCCAAGACCAAAGGGAAGAGTGCCAGAGAAAATCCGGACTGCAGGCAGCCTGCATGTTTGCCATCATTTTCATAAAGAAACCAGTCCAAATAAAATGCAAATCAAGGGATTCTGTGTAGAAATGTCTCCCAGGCACAGCAAAACCCCCAAAGACCTGAAGTATCAGGAAAGGAGATGCTGGTCCTACCTTTGCTGGCACCTTGTCCTGCGTAAAGAACATGAAGGTGCAAAGTCCAGAAATGTCATTCTGGGGCTTTATGGCAAATTATTAATTGGTTTGGTGAGTAATGCCAAACTTCTAATGTAGCAGAAAACCAAAGTATTTGTAAAAATGTATACATAAACTCCATTTCTCCCTTAAGGGTATAATGTGTGATTGTAAAGCATTTTTGCAAGTCCTCAGCAGCTCCCAGCTCTGTCCTACCTCCATCACTTATCCCAAGGAAAAGCACTGGGGTGAGTGCACAGGCCACAGACACACACACGGAGCAGGAATGGGCTCTGCCCCAGTTTTCCTCCCATTCCAGCAGCCAGGATGAGGCTCCACACAATCTGGCAGAGTGTGGGGCTGGGCACTGTGCTTGGCTGCACGGTGCCACCTGGGCTGGCCCACTGTGCACTGGGCTAGGAAAATAGCAGTATCACATTTTCCAGCTTCATTCCAGCTGATCCCAAGAGCAGCAAAGTTTCCACATAAAGCAAATGGCACTTTTTCTTTGTATCCTGCCAGTCCTTGCAAATGGTACAGTTGAGAGCAGGGGTGTTTAAGTGATGAGAGTCATTCTGAGAAGAAAGGAACCATTTGCTATAGACCTTTTGATGTTTTACCTCAGGCTGATGTCAGTCTCAGGATGAACAGATACATAAATAACAAGTAAATATACAAATAAATATACAAGTAATTTGCATGACTGTTTATAAAATAAGAGGCATTTTTCCTGTATATCTGAGAGAAATCAATAGGAAGAAATAAAGACCAGCCCCACAGTACCTAGTATTAACAGAATGTCTTATTCCTTCACTCTCTAAAGGTCATATTCCCAACAAACCTTGAACTTGCAGTTGACTGGTCTTGTGGACTTGACTGGAGCTGGGGAGGTTCAGGAAGCTTAGGGATTTTTATTTTAAACAGTGTTTAAACCAGCCATACATCCTGTGGAAGGGGAGGGGAGATGGCTGACCCAGGGTGAGATAACACTGCTTTTCATCACGTTTAATTGCCCAAGAACATCTTGCACTTATCAAATAGAGAGGGGAGGAAGAGGTCACCCCTGCGCTCTCCCATCTGCTTTTCCAGAAGATTCCTGCTTCCTCTCCCAAAGCACTGTGCAGTCCCACTTTCCTGCTGGGTTCCAGTCCCAACAACTGCACCAAAGAAGGGGTTGCTGAGGGTGGGCAGTACAAGGGGAAGTATCACCAGTCACATCATCCCTGCTGTGCCCATGAGGATGCCATCCCGGATGTACAGTCAGGAATATACCAGGTGGGAGCTTTTGGGGCTAAACCTGCTACACAAATGCACATTACCATGGCCAGCATTTCATTTCAAATGGAGCATATTTGTCTACCAAACAACTGAGGCACTGGGGAATGCTGGAATTAAGTCAAAACATGAGATTCATGGCCTGCTTGCCAATCCTAGTAGCAATCCGAGGGAGGGCCAGGTTTGGCATCTAAAAGGATTGTTTTTCACTCCGATAATAGCAATGAAAATGAAAATTGGTCCATCAAGTCCAAACGTGGCAATGGATCCCATGGCCCTGGGACTGAGACTTCTTCATGGTCTGTGAATGCAACACATGCTGGAAAAAGGCAAACAACTGAAGTTTGATCCCATCTCCAGGTCTGACAGAGAAAATTAGAGGCCTCCCATGTGGATCTTGTTTGGAAAGATAGAAGGGAAGGCAGAGGATTGAAAAACTAGGTACAAATAGCACCGGGCCCCATTTTGAGTGAGAGACATCTCCACTGAGCCACAGTCCAAATTTACAGTGGATTTACAGTTCCTGTTGAACACTGGTTGCACCACAAAACATGGAAAGAGAAGAACACAATAAGGGCCTTGGGTCCTGATGGACATCCTGCTACAGGTTAAATCGGGTTCCCTGGGTTTGGAAACTACAGAAAATAAAAACCACGAGTGAGAAATGGTATCTGTTTTCTATTGGAAAGCCAACCAATGCCTGTCACAGGAGTTTGTCAACATTGCCAGGAACTGAAATTAGGGCCGTTTGTAACTATTTATAAATCAGATATCTAAGGTTCATAGACACAAGTCTGAAGGGATTCCTGCACAGGGACAAGGAACTTTATGAGGACACCCCAAAAAGCTCTTGCCTGCAGGTGAGACATGATAACTGTTGATACGGACATTCTCATTCCATTACATCAATTTTAAAAAAAAGGTGAATACTTTACCCTGAAGGCCCACGGACGCTGCAGCCACATCGATGGACTGCGTTGAATTTCCAGGTTGGAGGCAGCCAGGCTTCTCTCTTCCATCTTTGATCTCCTTCGGACAGCTGGAACCTGCCTGTGAAGTGCAATGACATGTAAGATATGGTTGTCACCGACACTTCTCTCTTTTCATCTTGGTGACCTAAGGCAAGACTGAAGTGGGTGCTGCCAATGCTACAAACAATGTTTTGATCCTGTTTTTTCTCTTACAAAGTCAGGACAATGCTAGATTCCAAAGGCATGGGGCCTTGTCCAACCCTACATTCCCTGGGAGATAAGGAAGGCATTGACTTTGGCTGAGAATATACAGATGGAACTGCCCAGATGCTTCAGCCAACTGACCACAAACGAGACAGAACCGAGTTCTGTTTGTCCATTCACATTCCAGCACTGGAAAACTCCTACCCAGACAAACTGCCTAATAACCTGGACCAGACAACTGTGACCAGAGCATCATTTCAGCATTCAAACAGGGATACAGCACAAATGATTTACAATATGAGCTTAATGAAGATACTCATTGGGTCACAGCTGCTGCTTGGACTAGACTGGAAGGAATCCAAAAACCAGGAGGAAGGGAAAGCATTAGTTAATTAGAAGGGGAGATCAAGAGCTGGCTTCTGTAAAGAAATCTCAGCTTTGAAATCCAAAATATTTAATCCCAACTACCAGTGACTCTTCCAGACCAATGGAAGAACACCTGGAGTCTCTGTAGACCAACAAAGCCCCACCACAAGTTCTGTGTGTCCTTGAACTGAGCCAGCAAATAACAGGAGTGCTCATGCTCCTGGTGACTGCTCATGTTATCCACAAAATCAGAGACTTTTTGGAGTGAGGAGGAATATTGGTGACTGAAATTTGTACAGATGGAACATTGCCTGTCGTGTGGGGGGAAAATTGGGGTCAATCTTATTAGACATAATAGGACTTTATTCATTATGGATGAAAAGATTTGGCTCTTACCATTACATGAGAGGATCGGTGCAGCTGTGGTTTAACCAAACTCACAAGAGGGTGAATGAAGCTACCGAGACAAACTAGACAGCAAATTTCCAAAAGCTGCTGGAATATTTAAGATTCCACCTCGTCTGGTTGATGCCTGTAAAACATAAATGCAATTTCCATTATGAGAAGCAATAACTATCAAACTGCTGCTGGCTTATATAAGAATTATTGGGGCTATCAATCTATATCATCAAGGGATAAGCTGCTCACCAGCTGGGATCAGGAAGAAATCCCCTCTGCTCCAAGCCCACCATGGCTACAGTGTTGGATAATTAACAGGATATTGAGGAAAGGCAGATTAACACCTTGCTTTAAAGCATCCAGAAGTGGAATATTAGGCCAGATGGTCAATTATCTGTTCTACTAATGCAACTCTTCTTAAAAAAAAATACACCATTGCTCAACAGAAATTCCCAATTATTCCTGGGTTTGGTGCCATATGAATCACTAACCGCTTGAACCACTGACATTTCAGTGGTTTTACTACAATCTGTGGCTCCTGGGATGTCTCAAAGCCAGGATCTCTCCTGCCACCCTCACTAATCACCACTGCAAACCAGGGAAGAGCCACCTCTGATTGCCATGGCAAAGCCATAAACAGATTCCTGAGTCCCCAGGATGCACAGCCTTGGTTTCTTGTCCTTCTGAAATCCATCTGGATCACAGCACAGTGCTGCCATTCTGCTCCAAAGTGAGAGCCTGAACTGTCTAACAGAGAAGAGTCACCTTTTTTTTTGAGATGAGATGCTCATGTCAAAGAACTTAGAGAGAATAAGAGACAGCGAGTATTCAGCCCACATTAAATTATTTTGGCAACGAAACTGATGAAGAAAAACACAATAAAAATGCTGAAAAGAACTTTTCCAAATGTTTCTTTGAAAGAATTTGTACACAGACAAGAGCTGCTGGTCCCACACCAGACTCCTGGGCCAACCTTTTCTTCTTCCCTTTTCTTTTTCTAAAGATTTTATTGGCTCCCTTAAATTTTCAAGGTTTTTATAGGCAGAGAGAACGTCCTGCCAATTACTTTTCCTCTACAACTCTGCAAAGTTTGTTTTCAGTGTTTTACCGTTATTTTTTGGTATTCTAAGGTTTTGAATGGTACTAAAACTATAGATCATTAAGACTCTAGTTGGACTTTGGCCTAATAATATTTGCCTTTAATTCTGTATAAAATGGGACAAGAGTTTCCGAGCTATATTTGCTTCTAGAAAAATTATTTTCTTTTCCTTAGGACAGAAGAAATACCTGCTTACTGCTATTTTACTCAAAAAAAGTGTTTTCAGAAAAATGCTTGGGAAATATTCAAATCATGTCATGTAATGGAAAGCTTTACCAGGATATCCTGGAAGTTTTGGAAAGTTCCAAGCTGTTTTGGGTTACACAGCCTACAGTAGGCTGTGAAATATATACAATACTGGGAAAGAGATCACGTTAGCTTTTAACCACTGTGCTGGATGAGCACAGGACAAGCAAAACTCATGTCAGAAGCTGAAGAGATGAAGTCATGTCACACTTGAGCTGCACTGAACTTCCTCAGCACTTTTGGGAGCTGTCCTGACCGGTCCCTAAGCTGCGTGTGCCTTCCCCAAAGCAATTCAGAAGTTCTTTACAGGACCAAAGACATGCTCGGACATTCCCTCGGGACTGGCCTCAAAGCAGTGGAATTCTCCTCCCTCCCCATTAATCCCTGATGTACAACAAATGACATCTTGCAGGGTTAGGAAAAAATCTTTTTTACCAAACAAACCCTATTGTCTGTTTGATTCTTGTGGTTTCCTGATGCTGGTTGCAGTTTGGGGACAGCAATAATTCCGTAGGCTCTAAATCAGCCAGTGGGCTGGTTTGGAGGCTGCTCTTGTGAGGACACCAAGGAGCCTCTAACCACACTCTACAGCAGCAGCTCTTTCACACACACACAAAAAAAATCTTAAAAATCAAGAATGCTTTCATTAACATCCTGTGTGCCAGTCCCAATTCAAGCTCTCTCAAGGATTAGGAATGCCAGTATAATTCTATAGGAAATGCTGGAATCTACCCCAGAAAACTCCATGGTGCAAGTTAATACAGTAAACCTGTAAATTCAATACATCTAAATCCAAACTTTTAGTTATGCAATAATATAAACTGCAGGAACACTTTCCCTGGTAGTGTTCAAGGCCAGGCTGGATGAGGCTTGGAGCAACCTGGTCTAGTGGAAGGTGTCCCTGCCCCTGGCAGAGGGTTGGAATGAGATGACCTTCAAGGTCCCTTCCAGCCCAAACTATTCTGCGATTCCATGATAAAATTTACTGCTTACATTTCCTTGGAACTTGCTAAAGCCCATAAGAAGATGGTATATGTTTTATAATTGGAGCAGCACAAGAAATACTAATGAAATTAATGATGATCCTGTTATGCTAACATTAGACTAATAAATAGCTTGAGTCTGCTATTCCCCAGAACATGGTTATTTTTCTAAAGACTTGTTAGTTTTGGAAACACTTACCATGCACGTTGTGTATTTTTCAGGAACAGAACAACACTTCTTCTACCCTTTATTGGATGAGACATAAAATAACAAATGCTAAAGAGGTGTGGCCATCAAAAATCATGTGCTATCACTGGCGAGAGCTCCAGCAATTGAGCCAGCTCCCCAGGGTAGAAAGAAGAATTCTGTCTCTTATCCACTTCCCAGGTTATTCCAGATCCCGAGTTCAGGCAGATCTAATATAAAACTGCACTTGATGACACCTGCAGTTTTGAAGCCAAACCTTCTCTCTCTGCTACATCATAACTTTCCTTCCACAGCAAGGGGAAATTCCTGACTCTTCACTGACATCTGGCATTCACCTGTCACCCACAGTACTAAATCATCTCTATGGTCCCTTCCAACCCAAACCATTCTATGACCTTAAGAATTAGATTCTTTTCTATAAAAAATTATTGCTATTAGAAAGAATATTTATATGTAGAATATAAATATTTTTAAAAAAGAAAATCTCTTCCCGACATCTTCACTTGAGTAACGGGCTTACGCCTACCAGACAAAAATGCCTGAACTATTTCTAATTGAAGCTTAATAAAAGTCCAGAATAGGTTCTGAATTGGTGATGATAATTTTAAATCTTGAACTTTATTCTGAATAATTTTGAGACACGTAAATGGTTTAAGCTTGACACCATATTACATAGAGAGAACTGTAGAGCACCTTGTATCTATTCTTTCTCGTTTTAATGTATATCAAACTGTTATCCATTTCCAACTTTATCGCCCCTCTTTTTTTCCTCCTCTGGCCAGTGATTTTTTCCCCTACAGTATGTAAATCTAATCCTCAGGTAGATTCTTTGTCCTGCTGAACTGAAGTCAGAGAAATACACCGACTACGAAAAGGCCCCTTCCAAGTTTCTCTTTCCCCATTAGCTGCCATAGCTCTCCCCCCAGGATACTCATTTATTTACTAAGACCTGCGAATTACAGCCCTTGACAGTGAAGTATTGGTGCTTTAAATAATTGTTACTGGAGACACATCAGCCAGACAAAGAGGCAAAACCTTGGCTGGGATAGTTTTGCCTCCTCACAACAAGATTTAGTTGCTGTGTCCTTTCTGGAGAGTGGTAAAACCTTGGAGCTGGGGATGTAAATATCTTGTCTGGCTGAGCTAAGTGCTGCTGTAGAATACATTTACTAAATGTTCTAGCAGAGGTCAGAAAATTGCTTGGAATGGCTTGGAAGCTGCTCTTGAATTAGAGACAGTTGGTACAGAAAACAGTTTCATGATAATCAGAAAAATGTTAACATCCTGAATGCTTAAGAGTGTTACCTGGTGAGGGAAAAAAAAAGAGCAATTTAAAACTGATTTACTCACCTGACTGTAAGAGACAGTGCATTTTTATTGCATCATTCACAGCCAGGTGACATGCAGAAGAGAAGAGCCTGGATGTGCCAGCACTTCCCCCCCAGGTGTTTCTGTCATTCCTCGCCTCTTGCCTGCCTCCCTGTCATCTCCTCGCTCCCTCCCACCTGAGACAGCCTCGCCGTGGCCTTGTACTCCTTCTGCTGCACCTTCGAGTCCATCCCTTTTCCACCTGAACAAACACAGTTTATTTCCATTCTGCAAACTGTCAGAATATCTACTGATTTCTCTCTACTTGTCTAGTGTGACTCTAGCAGAAAGTTGATCTTGGATGCACCAGAATATCTCCAAAAACTATAAATCACGGTGCTCCTTTTCCAGCTACAGAGCAGACAGCACTGAAGCCTTGTGGAACAAGTCTGTTCTCTCCTCACCTCAACATGAAGGTTCAAGAGTTCTGGGTTATAATCTGGATAACTGGGTAAATTCTGGAAAATTCCACTGTAGCGTGAAATGGAATTTTCAGGTGGATCTTTTCTTTCTAAGTATTATACACACCTCTCTGCTCCTGCAGTGTCTGCCCCAAAATGGCGGGGACAGACCCAGGGCCTCGAGAGCCCCACAATGGCGGTGATTGACCCAGGGCTTCGATAGCCCCAAAATGGTGGGGACTGACCCAGGGGTTGCCCCAAAATGGCGGGGACTGACCCAGGGGCTGCCCCAAAATGGCAGGGACTGACCCATGGGCTCGCCCAGTAAATCAGGACTACCCAGCGGCTGCCCCAAATGAACGGGGAACTGAACCCAGGGGCTGCCCAAATGACGGGGGACTGATCCCACGGGGGGGCTGCTCAAAATGGGCAGAGGACTGGACCCAGGCAGCTGCCCCAAAACAGCCAGGGACTGCACCCTAGGCTGCCCCAAAATGGCGGGGGGGACTGACCCAGGGCTGCCCCCAAAATGGCGGGGACTGACCCAGGGGCTGCCCCAAAATGGCAAGGGGACTGACCCAGGGGCCTCGAGAGCCCCAAAGATGGCGGGGACTGACCCAGGGATTCGATTAGCCCCAAAATGGCGGGGGACTGACCCAGGGATCTGCCCCGTAAGAATGTGCGGGGACTGACCTGGCGTGCGCGCAAGAAAGGCGGGGGACTACCAGAGGGCTGCCCGAGAATGGTTGGGGACTTGACCAGAAGGGCTGCCCCCAAAATTGCGCGGGGACTGACCCGTGTGGGCTGTCCCCAAAATGGTGGGGGACTGACCCGGGCCTGCCGCAAAATGGCGGCTGACCCATGGTCTGGTCCAAAATGGCGGACTTCATGGATAAAATGGATTTAAAAAGCAGCTAAGCCCACGTTGGATCCCAAGGGGGTGAATATATATCTTTCTCTCTCATTTTTCTTTCTGTGTTTCTTTCCTCTCATAACTTCTTCCCAAAATATATTGTAAGCCAGGCCAAAAAATTCCAGTCAATGCCTCAGTAAGGGCCTTGTTGTGTCTGGATAAATTCAAGTTTATGAAGTGCCCCTATTTTGTCGGGATGTTGTTTTAAAATTTGCCAAGTACCTTATTCTACCTTAATGTTCTAAAGTTTGCAAGTAAAAGTGTGTTACCGAATCTCCTGAGAATTCTGTTGTTTCTTCCACGCCTCCCCCTAAGCTTGCTGAGGAGCCCGGGGTTTAACGATCTTTAATTCTAAATTAGTTCTTTAAAAAAACCAACCAACCAATGAACCAACCAAACCAAACCCAGGTCTCCCCGAAAGGAGATCTCATCTTGCAAATGGCTCTTGATAAAAAACCCTGCCTTTTATCCCACTCTGGTGTTCCCAGGTGCACCATTCCTGGCTCCCCTGTGGCGCGAGGTACTTAAAACAAAGCCGTGTGGCTGTGGCACCTGGGGGACACGGGTTAGTGGTGGCCTTGGCAGTGCTGATCCTGGAGGGCTTCTCCAACCTTAAAGGCTCTATTTCCATGACAAAAGAAACTTGCGATGTATTCCTTGGGACCGCACCTTCAGGCTCCTTAGGGCAGGGGTGCCCTCTCCTGGGCACTGACTCTGCGCTTCCCACTCAGCTCTCCTCTACTCCGAAACTTCCCAAAACTGAGCTTGAAAAAAAAACAAAAAGGCCAATTATTTGCAGCTGGCTCAGAAAAGTCTGCGAAACAGTAGAAGGCACTTCATTCTATCAGTGTTTGTGAAGGGAAAAAAAAAAATAAATCAGTGTTTTTGAGAAAAAACAGTTAGAAAACACTGATAGAAGGAAAATGTGGTTTTGGGGTACCATAAAATATTTGGAAAGTTGCTAACTCCTGGATAACCCATCCCTTACCAAATACTCTGCTCCGGCTGGGTTCAATTTCAGCTAAGAACTGTCTGAAATTTGGAAGTCAAGCACAGAAGAGTCTTAGCTAGAAACCACGTTTTTTTCTAGAGCATTATATTAGGGCCTAAAATCAAAAAGGACCACGAGGACTGCATTTTTCCCCAGTACAGCAGCAGTATGGAAAATCTGGGAAAAAAAATAATTCAGGACTGCTCTTTGATTATTGAAAACCTTGAAAAAAAGATTTGTTTGTTCTAGACAGTGAAATACTTGGATCAAGTGTTGCTTACAAGATGAGCATCCTGCAAATAAATCTGAGAAGCCACTTCATAGTCATTACAAGAAAGCCCCAAGAAAAAGGTTCAGAGTAACTATCAAAAAAGCTACAATTTACCTTCTCTACAATAGAGTTTTCCCTTGGAATTCTGGATAAAATAATTCTGAATAAAAACACGAGTTTCTACTACAGCCCAATTAAAAATCTCATTTTTTCCTGTTACAGACAGGAAATCACTAACTAGATCAGCAGCAGAACTGCAGATCATGTTAAAGCTCACACGTACAGACCCAGACTGAGTGGTGTGTATATATTTAGGCACTAGAATATACCTATTACACCAGTGTTTTCCAACTTCATTTAAAGCCCAGCCATGTCTCTCTCAGCAGGGGGAAGCTTTAGCCACCCCCGGGATGTTCTATTAGAAGTGGTGACACCTCTTTGCATAAAAACAATGCTGGAATGCTCAGCGCTGAGGGATCCATTTCCCTGAGCACTCAGACGTGGCTAACGAAGGGATTAATTCACCCCAGGTATAACTGCAACCACCGCAATAAGAGAAAAAGAGGCCAAACACGTTTCAAGGTCAACGCAAGTTTGTTCAGAGTTTGCACTTTTTCCACCACCCATTCTCTCACACGTCTTTTTACTGGTTTGTGTTGGTTTTTTTTGTTTGTTCCCTCCACCCAACAACTGCAAAATGCAGCAAGTTTCAGCAGTTAATTCTCCCGGGATAAAGGATATTTTCTGGCTATATCAAATACATATCACTGTTTCTCAACCCACCTTGCTGCATCTGGCAGAAGTCTGTCTGTTTGTCTTTCTAGGGAACGAAATCATTACAAATGTTTCCTAACCTGATGCTTTCAATCTGGACTTTACCAAAAAGTGGAGGTTTTTATGGATTTGAGAGAAGACAAATGCTTTTGAGCATTTCTTCACCTAGCAAGTATGAGGGAAACACAGAAAACCCTAAAATACTGCGGATTTTTCAGTAAAGAGTACACATAGAATACAGGGTCTTCTCTCACATCTGGCATCTCCAGGATGTTTGGATGCTTGAAAAATCCTAAGAGCAGAAAGCTGGAGTATGGAAGCTTAGCTAAATCTTGCCTTTTTCTCCCTGAAAACTCTGTGTGCTGAGGTTTGGGTTAACCCTCATTAACAGGAAGATGGGAGAATCAATGGAAACTAATCCATAATTCCTGTCTCTGTCTTTACATGATGCTGTATCCATATTTTTAAAGCAATTTCACCCTTTGGATAGAAGTCAAAAGGATCCATGCAAAAAATTTAATACTCCAAGGAGGAGAAAAAATTGGTGCTGTGCTTTTTCAACTTGCCAAGTTAAAGGAATGTTATTGAGGACTCTCTTACATAAATGTTCCTCGACCTCTGAATGAACCAACAGGTCTTAAAAACTGCATTAGCCAAAGCAAATTCCCACAGCAAATGAAACATTTAGCCGAGTGCATCGGGTTTTTCTCGGAGCAGCACAAAGGAAACTCCAAATGGCAAGTTAGTGTTTCCTGTTTGGGTCTAAATGAGCTCAATAAACTCGTGGTGAGCAGCTGCCAGCATCTAGATAGTAAAACTGGAATACACCACACTAATCCTCCAGGACGACACAGCTAAAGCTGATGGGAGTAGTTTAAGGCAAGTGTGGAATGCCTGAAGTCCAGATTGCTGCTAAACTACCTATTGCTCCTCAAGGAAGGCAGAGAGCATTAGGAAAACCTTCCTCATTCAAACCTGGCATCTCATTCCAACTTCATTCCCCACAGCATGTCCCAGAGCCTCGTGCAGTCCATAACCCCTGAACATCCATTATTCTGTACACTGAGGTAGAGCTGCCAGGAGTGACACAGTCTGTGGCCATTTAACACTGCACTGTGACACATTTCCTCTTTGGGTCTGGAGTAAAATATATATCAACATACAGTCTATTACATAAAAACTAAAATTCAGTACAAACCAACCTCTGTGTGGATGTTACAAAAGAATTTTGCAGTCATCCAGATGCACCGATCCAGGGTGATGAATACACACCTCAAGAGGTGAATTCATGTCACATGTAACATTAATGAAGTTCCCTGAGTAAATTCCTCAGAGCAAAACTGTCTTCTGCACTCAGGAAAACAGCTCTTAGAAGTCAGGTCCTGTTTCCAGGGTTCAGTGAACTACTATGATATGCAGCAGAAAAACCTGTCTTATGGCTGTGCTCATGGTGTGAAGGAGCAAAAAACTACAAATACAACTTGCATTTCAAAATTCCTTCATTAGTTTTGATTATGCTCCCCTACACAAAGCTTTTACGGCATCGGAATCAGGCCTCTCCCGTGGCTTTGGGGTGGTTACACCCTCGGGTTTACAAAGATACTTAGCATCCCAACAGTACATTTCAGCAATAAAAGGTAACACAGGCTGCAAGCCTGGAACAGCAATTAAGTTTGTTCCCAAAACAAAATAGAGTCTTTGGGGATTTAATCAGTGATAAACTTCAGACAGCTCACACAGTTGACCTCTCAGAGCTTTTGTTCTGCAGCTTGAAGGATATTCTAAACTTTGAGAGAGCAACTGTGAGGAGCGGTTTATTTGCATAACTTCCTTCCATAAACCAGAAATATTTAGATGGAAACAGGAAGAAAGGATTCTACCAAGCATGCTGGAATGCTTATCCATAAATCTTAAGGTACGGGGAAAAACAACTGTTTGTTGTTAAATCATGTCAGTATTTCTGGCAATCATTTTACACAGGGAGCAGGAGAAATGCTTCTTTGCCCTATAGCTTCCAAATTGTGGCATCTTCAAAGGGATAAAAAAGAAACAATATTATTCTACTCTTTGGAGGGAGAAAATGGAGAAAAAGGAGAAAAGATAAATGAAATCTTTATCCCACTGAAATCAGTCACAGAATTCCTGCTGGCAGTAGCAGGTTCAAGATTTCAGATTCTCTGGGAGGATGAATTTAGATTAATTCAATCAAATGAAGCATAAAAATAAACACACTTGGCCAAAATTTGGAAAAACTTTGGCCCATAACAGGTCCAAGTGATGCTCATCCAAAGGGCAATGAGGAAAAACAAAACCCCATTCCAAACCCAGGGATTCTGACAGCACAAGAACACAACAACTTCTTTGGTCAGCCCCCAAATCTGTGTTCGCACTATTTAACTGTGTAAGAACATCCTCTTGCCTCACAGGATGTGGAGGAGAAAGATTCTAAAAGCCTAAAGCACCAAAGAGATTTCATTTGGCCAGAATATGGGAGTTAGTTTTCCCTATATCCAATATTTCCCTATCTTTAGGATTTCTAAAGCCTATATTGTGGTCAAGGCCTCCCCGCTGCATTTCAGCGCCTCCCCGTTTTCAGCCTGATCTTCCACCCACATCTTCAATCCAAACTTTGAATTGCCACAAGAGCAAACAGCTTCTGACAGCAAATAACATGCTCTAGAGTCGCTCCTGAGCCAGCCTGTTCTTCTTTGGGATCCAATCCCTGGGGAGCTGGCAGCACTGGAAAAGCAAACACACTTGGAGCTTCGCTCCACGCTCTCGCAGTCTGTCAGCTACACTCTGGTCTGGTGTGACGCGCTCATGTCAACATCCCCATCCTGCAGCACTGGGAAACATTGGGAAACAACACAAACACAGCCCTGGGAATGGGAATTACCTGCAGCACCAGCTGCTATGCTGCATTAACCAACTCAAAGCATCACTGCTCCTATTTTCTCCCGACTTCTAGAATTAGTTCACTCCAAACAATCTGCATCAGAAAGGGGAAAGGCCACAGTATATATTTTTAAAAATTGCAGTCGTGTGCACAGTCAGTCTCTGGGGACTTATTGCAGAAACCATTACTCTAAAGATCTCCAAACAAAGCTTATCTCTCAGCCTTCCAGCAACAGCATTTAAAGTGGAAAAATGCAAGCCTAGCAAAGCTTTTATTAGCAAATTAATCTGAGTTTGTTTATGTTGTAAAATACAAGAGAATTATTGGTTGCACTCTGGAGCAAGCACTTAAACAGGCAGTAATGAAATAAAACCCATGAAATGCACAGCAATTACAGAGGAGAATCAGGGATTCTTGGCAAATGCCCCCACTTGGGAATCAATGGACCCACTTCCAGTCCCTCCCTTCCCATTTTCTTTCTGACAAAGCTGCACCTTCTCCGCTTACAAAAGTTGATAAGGACCTAGTGCTCAACTGTAATTCTGGCCATGCATTAAAGAAATTCCTAAAAATAAGGAACAGAAATATTTCCAAACAGTTGAGTGAGTATTAAGTACCTCTACTTTACAGAACCTTCAAAAAAAGTATCTTGTTTCATTACATGGCCAGCTGGACTTTAACAAAATGCACAAAGAACCCGAGTTCTAAACTAAATCTAAACTAAAATCCCTTTAGTTTAGTACCCACAAGATTTAGGCTACATTGATATGGAACCTCTAAAAAGTTGCTCTTTGCCAACTTCCAATTTCCAACTCCTCCTCAAAGCAGAAATAACATGCCTAGAGTACTGCCACTATTTGTATTTTATTAGATACATTTCTAAGCAACTGATTTCCCCCCAGTAAGAGACTTTATTGTTTATTTTCTAGACAGAAGGGGCTCGAGGTCAGGAATTCATCCAGAAGAACATGTTCTCTGCCTGCAGCAGTTCCCATTAAGGTATGTTTGAAAAGCCTCTGTCAGCCACCCCAGCAGGACAGGGGTCAGTTTTCTGTTCAAACCGAGGTGCTGAAAGAAAATCATTGCACTTAAGTGCTCTGGTACCTCCACTAGACCTCTCAAATCCAGCCCAGCCTTTCAAAATTTCCAGGAAATCCATATTTAAAATGTTATCCTATCAGAGAAAGTTCAGGGTTCACTGTTTTCTAAGACACGCTCCCAAAGTGAAACACAACACACAGGGACAAATGGGAATCCAGCACAGCCCTCAAACAGGGAGGAGAACTAGAGCCAGGCAGATGATCTCCCCTGCTAAAGTTTAAGTGTTTCCAAATTGACCAAGTCTCTGCCTGAAGATTCCTGGCCCATCTCAGGCCATCTTAAAACACGAGAGCGGAAAAGCAACTTCTTGGCTGGCTTTACTTGGCTGCAGAAGCACATTTCAACAACTTGTGACAGCACCCCAAGTTCTCAGCTGGACTCAGTAACAAGTACTTTTTTACTGCTCAGGTGTGCGTACAAAAGTGTGGGTTCCCTGCAGGAAGACAGGGTACTTGGCACAGGGAAATGTGTTTTCCTTCCCTACCCTCCAAGCCTAAAAGGACCAGGTATTATTAAGCCTCAGAGCACACAGTACAATACCCCACATTTTCATAGGGATTTGAGTACCAGGGGTTCTGAGGGCTGGAAGATTTCATTCCAAAGCCAAATCCCTATAAATAAGGCAGCAGCAGTCTTTTTCTTTCTTCCTTGAAACAGAACTAGGGGATTATATTAAGTAAAGCAGGTTAAAAAATGTTATTTACCACTACTCTAATTGCAAAGTTAATTAGGCAGTCAGATTATGAGCTGGCGGCTTAACAAATGAGTCCACAAAGCTCAGCTCCTTAAATAAAGGAACATATGGATGTGTGCACTCACCTTAACCATGAACCAGGTTTACACAGGCTTCTTACCCAGACCCAAAGCCCACGGCCCAGAGGATAGATGTGTGCACCAAAAATTGATCAAAACCATTACAATGCCACTGATGAAAAGCTGCAATCCCTTATTCTCAATTTTCTGTGATCCCTCAAACTTGAAAAACAGAGCAAAACCCCTCACTCAGGAGAGCAGCAGCTGCTGTTGCTGAGTGCTACACTGAGCTTCAAAGGAACAAGGTATTTTATTTACTGCTAGAAATCAGATCAATTAAGTGCAGGTAGATATATAGATATAGATATAATATATATCAAGAGAATCAAGGAGGAGTCCTGCTGCCAGCTGGCCACATGGCTGCACAAAGGGAGGGCTTTGCAAAGACAACCAGGGATTGTCCTGACACCTGCCTGCTTCCCTTGGGCGTCCTCAGCCACAAAGAGGGAGCAGTGAGCAAGTTCTGTCCATTATTTTCAAGCTCAGCAGTGTTCAACACTGGGCTACTTCAAAGGGGCACGGCGGCGAGGTGGAAAAGCAGTGTACACTGCGAAGGACAGGCTGATTAAGTTCTGAAACAGCACCAGGATGAAAGACAGAGGAAGAAAAATGTTTTAATCCCATGCCTGCTTGCCCTGGATTTCAGAACCTGGCAGCCCCACAGCTGACAGGGGTTGGAGCACCCCCCTGTGTACAGCAGCACGTTCAACAGTACTTCAGCCCTTTTTTCTTTCCAGAAACCATGGAACCGTGCCAAAACCCACACTTTGCCCTTGAAAAAAATTCTTGCACCTCAAGGAATCCACCCTAGTAACTCGGCTTTGGGTGAAGAGTTTGGATTCCCCACTAAAACACCTCCACAGAACAAGCAGGTGGACTGGCAAGGTGCCAAGTTCCCTGGCAGACAGCAGCACTCCCCTCCAGCACCCTGGAAGAGGTGTTGGATCACAGTGACATCTCACTCCTCAATGGGACACAGACCAACTCCTCTCTCCTGCAGTATTTCAGGTTAATAAGCAGAGGGAAGTTAGGACCTCCTTTCTAAAACCTCAATTCTTTTATTACTACTGGCTTTGTATCATTTTCTTACCATTCCTTTGTTTTTAGCAAAGCCAGAACAGGAAGCAAACAGAAGAGGTGGTGACACAGTTAAGCCAAACAGAGTTCTAGATCACGTTACTTCAGTGATACGGTGCCATTCACAAAGAATCCTGCACGGGCTTTCTCAAGAGCGTGTTTCTCAGACAACACAGCAACAGGTTTTTCTGATTTCTCCTCCAGAAACCCTCCTCAGCCCTTCCACAGCCAACCTCATTCGACCTGAGACAGCTCGTTACATTTTTCTTTGATCATTAATCCCAAATTAAGAAGTGTGCAGTGTGTGCTCTCCCAGCTATATAAACAGAAAGGGATCCCAGCCAGGATATTTCAGCAATTTGGAGTTCTGTCACAACAGAACCCATTCAGGGAACTTGTACTTCACTCATTTCCCTCCTAAGTACCTGCAGTATTCCAACAACCCTCTTCTAGAGTCAGGGTTCACCTCAAATAATGCTGTAAGAAATCCACCTCCAAAATACACTTGCTAGAGGAACCTTATTCCCTTTTAACTGGCACTGGCAGATCTCAGGTTTGGTTTTGTAAGATAAAAAGGGTGCAAAACGAACATAAATAAATGGAGAACTGCAAATCTAACACAGCCAAGTTCCTGCACTGAACATTCCCTCAGAGCTGTACGGAGCACCAGCTCCCTCTACTGACACTCTCCCAGATAAAAATTCACTCCACCTTTGCACCGACTTTTTCCAACACCTTCAGCGGAAGCAAAATGACAATATGACATTCAGAGAAACCCGTAACACCCTTTAAAAATCTAGAAAGCATTTCCTACCTATGATGCAGACCTGGAAAGGGCTTTATCACATCAATTCTGACCTCCTTGCCTGTGGGTTTTGAATTTTTAAGACACCATTAGATGAGACGCATTTTTCTGCTTGCTTTGACTCGCAGTTTCACATATGTTTTTCTTTTTGGTACAAGAATATCCTGCCAGCATCCAGATGTAACTCTAACACTGATGTTCTGAGATTCATAACCAGACAGTGAAAACATGCCCACAGGTAAAGGGCAGCATTATTAGTACCATGATATCTGCACTTTTTCTCCAAAACTGCTGCTTTTCGTCAGAAACTCTATCTCAGCCCTACCTGTTGAGTTTCACTAAGCTATCACCACAATTCAAATAAATGCTTCCAAATCTGCATTAAAAATTCCAATCCCAATTTTTTGTTAGTTTACATCAAAATATTAACTTGGAATATTAAAAAACTTAAACAAGTATTTAATGAGCACTTTAACAAAAAAACCCCAAACAACCTCTTTACCTTTAGGACTTACAGTAAAAAAGAGGCAGGCTTATATGAGTCACGTTTTATTTAACACTCACCTGCACAGCTCCTTACAGTAATTCAGGAGACAAACCTGGAGTATTGGACTGCTGTAGTTGCAAAACAACCACCCTTGAAACAAAGCTTCCCAATGAGGACACATCTGTGCAGACCAGTACCCTCCCTATGGCCTTCAGTGCTTTATTTGGAAAATAAATACACAGCAAATAAGTACATCTCAGTAAAACAGCACTGCTTCACTCCTGAGACAGCTCTTCCTGCAGCTCAGGGATGTCATTTCTTAAAGCTGTACTTGGCAGCCAAGGCAGCCACAATGTCCCTGTAAGGAGTATCCGAGTCGGATTTGGTCCTTGGAATGCAGCAGAGCCGTCGGAAGGCGGGCGAGCGCAGCAGGAGGTTGTGGGAGAGCCCCACGAGGCTCGAGGACAGCCAGTACAGCGCCATGGACTGCAAGGAGACAAACAGAGCTCGCTCAGCGCCCTGGACTGAGGAGAACACCAGCTTTAGGCAGCTCTTCCCCAAGCACAGCCATGGGCTACCCCCAGTTACTGACAGGAATAACTCACCTAAACCACTCCTCCTCTCAACAACAACAATGGCTTCTGTGTCAAATGTAACTGTCTGTGCCTCTGAACTCTTCTGGGCAAAAGTGTCATCTACACTGAGGCTTGCAGTTCATAAATTAAGGCATGTTAAACTTGTTTCAACTTCTGTATTCCAGACTATAAACTGATGAGAAAACAACCAGACACTTTGTTTTTGCTAAGAATATTCTGCAGTAGAACACCTGGTAAAAATGAGAAGTGTTTGAAGAAAACTCTGAAACATGTCTCCATTTAAAACTAGCCTGGTTTCCTCTTTCACTTAACAAACTCTTGCCTATATGACTTTATACATAGAGTTTTCCTCTCGGTTTTGAGACCACACAAAGGACATTAACTTGCTCTGAACATCCTTCCAACTTTGCAAATTCTTCCCTCTTGGACAAAAATATTCCAGAGGCATGATGAATTTAAACACGCTTGTAGACAAAACATCTGATGTGTTTTTAGGCAAACAGCAGCAGAAATAGAAACCCGTGAGGCACTCGGGCTGCCCTTTAGGCACCACAACACACCAGTCATGGGTGAAGAGTCATGAAAGTCACATCAGTACTTACAGAGGGGACTGTGGCAGCCACAGGGATCATCGCCACGGACACCACGCGGAACAAATTCGTCACAAGCTTCTGGAACCTGGACACTTGCATTTTTTTTTGCGAAGAAAAGATCTGAAAGAGGAGACACTCACAGTTATAAACGGGTTCTTTTTGAAACGACCAAGCTGAGGGTTAACACCCAGAAAGCTCATTAGAACATCATTCTAAGAGAAATTTCAGTCAAAACTAAATTTTACCATGGCTCAAGTAAATCTGAGACGTGTCACATCACAGTTTGTCATCTCTGAACAAGACGCCGACACATTCAAATGCACAGAACAAAGAGGTTATTTTTCAGTTCTGCCCAGTGCATTTAAAGCAGTGATAATCTTATGTTTTAGAACTGGGTAATATTGTCTAAAAATTCCGTGAAAAGAATTATCCCTTTGCAATCACTGTGTTTATTCCACTAACGTACCTCCACTATCAGCAGATTCACCAGCCCCAGGGAAACGGGCAAAATCCACGTGGAATCAGGTGCCGTGAGGTCTGTAAACCACAGTGCTCCTCCTGATGAAAACTGCTCTTGAACTACAAGAACAATTTAAGGCAAGTACAGAATTGAGTAGGATTTGCTGCCTCAAGCGAGCCAGAACCGTCCCACGCATTACAATCCAACCACACAACTTTCTAGGTACATTTTAGCTACGGGATAAATGTTGTTAAAGCAGAAATCTGTGGTTCAACAGATTTTAACAGTCTGCTATCAATATAAGTAAAAACAGGTAGGAGATAAAAGCTGAGAGCCAGCTTAGCTCTCAACAGCCACTGAGAGGTAAACCCGCAGTAAAAACTACTTTGATCTCAACCACCACTTTACAAGTCAATGAGGAAAATAAGAATGCAGTAACCTACAGTGTCTATTTCATGTTTTTGAAATAATTATATATAATATACATATACTTATATATATAAATATAACAATTATATTTTTATTACTAACTGCATAACTAGCTACATTTTTGTTTAGAAGAACAAATTATAAACTCATCTCTAAAGAAAATATATATTTTTTTTTTATTTAAAAGCCATCACACATTCACCTTGTCTATAGTATTTCACAAGGAAGAAAAATAATACAGATTAATAGTGAGTGTGCCGTGGCATGGGTAATATTACTTGCTAAATTGGATTATCAGGCTATATTAAGTTTAAAACTAAGTTCAAACTATATTAAGTTTAAAAACTCAGTAGCTGACTTTTTATATCAGCTGATACACCCAGTTCAAGAGGTCGTGTTCTGTAACCAACAGAGGGTCTGTGAAAACAGTAAATGAGTAAAACATGACAATGAAAGAAGCCACCTGTGCACGTTAATCACCTTCTGAGCCCGCGGCACCGACGCTGCAGTTGCGCAGGGCCAGGGACACGCAGACCCACATGGGGATCTGCACCCACACCAGCAAGGTGGCTTTGAAGGGGTGGCAGTTGTCCCGAACGTACAGCTCTGTAACAATCCTCCGCAGGTTCTTCTTGAAGTGGAACCTTCGAGAGAGAAAAACAACAGCTCAGAGCTTTAAAACAGATAAAGGCTGAAAGGGAAAAGAGCAAATGAATCATAGGAGGGGAAAGGAAATCTAAGCTTTGGGCACAGTGGCAGAATCTTTGTGGGCTGTTCCCTCCTGCCACCCCTCGCTCTGGAATGGGTTTGTGAGCTGGGTACAATCCCCCTCGTACCTGGCCACCTTTTCAGACCAGCCCCGCTGCTTTCCTCGCACTGAAACCTCATAGCGAAGGCGCTCGGCGAGTCCTTTAATCTCAGGCTGCAAGTTTTCCAGCTAGCTAAAGAAAACGAGAAATGTTTGGGCAAAGTTGCAGGCAACAGCCACTTCCTCTTCCCTCCTCTGTTATTAATTATCCCTATGTAATTAAAAACCTGTACAGACATTAACCGTATTCATTGTCACTCTATACTATAACTTAACAACTGTACAGATGTTAAACATGTGAATTACCACTGTGTAATTTAATACCTGTACAGGTATTAAACATGCCTGTGAACGACAGGGCATCTTGTGAATGTCTCGGAGACAAGGCAAGTGAACACCTTTTATCTTTAAACAATATAACCATGTGAAGATAAGAGTGGCAAGTGTAACAGTGACAAGTATTTACAGTAACAATCCAAGATACTGCTACATGAAGCGAAGACAGAATTTTATTAGATTTTATACGTTTTTAAGAAGAAAATTGTTTCTATCCCAACTGAAATCAGAGCAATTCTTAACAAGCATCTTTTTGCCTTCATTCAGGACTTGTGACCAGCTACTTTACTTACAAAGACCCACCAACTTCAATGCCACCTCAATGGTAATCAACAAAAGTACTTAAAACCCTCCGAAAACCGGCGGAAGAATTGTTACGTTTATTCCTCGCCCCCCTCACCCTCTCCCTCACAGCCCCTCCCGACCCTCAGAGACCCCTCAGCCCACCCCTCATAGCTTCCTCTGCCCCTCTGAGCCCCCAAAAAGCAAAACTCCCCAAAATCACAAGACCCGCTGCAGTAAATGAATTGTTATTAAGAATTGTTTAAAAGACGCTTATCCCACGCCCCCTCGCTTCCCCCGCCTCAGCGCCCCGGACCTTGGCGAGCAGCCGCCCCTGCGTGCGCGGCCAGCGGCGGAGGGTGACGGCGGTGCGTCAGCCAGGGCGGCCCCCCGGCGGATTGGCGGCACCAACCAGTGGCAGCACCGGTGGCCCGCCTGCCAGCCGGCCGCCAGGCCCGCCCTCGGCCAGTGCACGGGCTCGGAGCTCGCCCCCGCCCACTCATACCAGCCGCCCGTCCCCTCCGGGCCGCCCGGCCCCGCTCCGCCGCGCCGCCGCCGCCGCCCACGGGGCCCGCGCGAGCCGCCACAGGCCAACGGCGACCCAAACACCCAGAGTTGTGCGCATGCGCGGCCCGCCCAAGGGCGGAGCGTCCAACGCCGCGGCCGCCATGGCGGGTAAGGGCAAAGGGAAGGGCAGCCAGCGCCGCTGTGCCGCCACCCTCACGGGAAAGAATGTCTGCCCCTCCTTCACTTCGTACCCATCACTCCTTGTACAATTCCCCAGGAGTCCCGCGCCGGCTTCCCTGCAGGCCCCTTCAGGTACTGGAAGGTGCTGCCACGTTCTCCAGGCTGAACAGCCCCAGCTTTCTCAGCCTGAAAACTATATTCATTAATGAGCAATTACTCATTCCACATCAGCGGTGTTCTCCTGCCCAGCCAGGTTCTGAACTGTGTCTCCTCACCTCTTGTGTATCAAGGAAAGGTCTAAATACCCCTTAAAACCACACACTCCATACCATGTTCTCCTCTCCATGTTCATCATAACCCTGGTTGTTCCCTTTTCTCAAATAAAGAGCACCTACCAGCTCCCAAAAGAGCATGTTCCTTGGTTTATTGGACAAATAAAAAGCATTATATTGTGTAAGAATTAAAAAAAAAATAAAAATCTATCTGAGAAAAAAAAAAAAAAGGTCCAATTCCCTCCACCCAGGATTTCCCACTGTCCAGCCACAGTGGTGGCATCAAGCCTGTGCTGCCCCAAACATGGATTGAGCTATCAGGTCAACAAATACTCTGGAATTCAGTCTTAATCAATACTGAGTACTGTTTCTCAGCAGGATTAACAATTGGTAACCTCAAACAGCACTAAAGCCTTAAGCAAATGATGCAGCAGAGAGCTGCTGGTCACACAGCAGAGGGGAAGGACGCAGTACCACCACAGTAAGGTGTGAGATGGAGTTGCGATCCTTTTTCTGAGCAGTTCTTCATTTCAGGATCCACGCTGTTCCCACCACATCTTCACAGGACGTACTTGCAGCTGAAAAAGGAGCTTGCTTTTATTTAGAGCACCACCTAAGGGCAGGTATATGGACACGGGTATGTACAAGGCTTGTGCCCACCTCAAATACCACAGGATGTAAAAGGCAAGTGGGGAATTTTTTCTGGCTTTCAAAGGAGCACCATAATAAAAACAAGTAGTGCTTCTTAAATCTGAGTTGTACATTTCCTTTAAACACTATGCACAGGAACTGCAGGGGGATCTTGACTGGATCAGTGCCACTGCTCACCCAGTCTGGCCTCAAAGGACCCCCCAGACTTTACCTCCTGGTACTGCTGTTCACACGTGACAGCTCCTGGCTGTAAGGGAATTCCCACCTGAACTTCTCCAAATAAACCTTCACAGGGCTTTTTCTGGAATAAACTTGCCTTTGGAGCTTTCAGCAGGGAAGCTCTCATTTCAAGCAGAGAATGTATGTATTCTCAAAAAAATCCAACACATATTTATTTGGGAAAAGCCCTCTGATAATGCCTAGGGTTTTTGTATTTTTATAACGTACTTAAATTACACAAGTAGAAAAGTTATGCTTATTAATAGTTTAATGTATGAAGGAAACATCCAGATTTCTGAATATGAAGGTACATATCTCACATTAATTTAAGTCTACATAAAGTAGAGCCTCTATAACTGACATATTGAAATTTACTTTCTGCTTAGCCATTTGTTATGTAAACAATTGTACATTTATTTGCCATTCTAAAACTTCAGGATCAAGTTTACATAATTTTGCTAAATTTCTGTGTTTGCTCAGAAGCAGTTTACAGTACTAAAACCAACCAGCCAAAGAACAGCTTCAACAGAAAGTTATGTCAGAAAAAAAAAAAAAGAGGAGGAAAGGAAAGAAGAAAGTCTAACTAAGTTGAAACATATGATGGTGGGGAATGGGTGGTCACAATGTTCACAGAAAAAGGTCAGTTAGTAAGTTCTTCTGCAAAAAGCCTACACACTTCAGTCAAGCACATCAGTAGAATGATCTGGGAGCACATAAACTGTTTCTGCCATTTGTGGTTTCCTCTGCAAAACAAGGAATCTCAAGGCCAGCACGTTGATCCCACTCAGCCCAGTTGGTTCATATGCACACTGTTCATGTGAGGTGTCCAAGTTCCAGTCCACACCTGCAAGAGAGACCTGTGTTAACCCTTTGCTTGGGGCTGCTCAGAGCAGGGCACAAGTCACAGGGACACTGCGGGGCCCAGGAGAACTAACAGGACTCTGTGCATGTGCCAAAGCACTTGCAAGGCCTGAATCCCTCCAGCTCCCAGAGCAAGAGACTCATCCTCCTTTTCGAGTTTAGATCTGATATCAATCAATAACTTGATTTCTGGCACCTTATCTCCCTCCAGCACCCTCAGCTCTGAGGAAAGCCAAGTCTAACCAAGTGAAGCTTTCTCTGGGGGACAAAGTTTCCTCATTAAATCAGAAACCACCTCACTGTGGTCAGGAGCCACTTCAGAGCAATACCTGAACTGTGGCCAAACCCCCTCTTCCACACACCTATGGTCTGCCAGAGCTGGGAGCTGTTCCCTGGAGCTTGGATCATTCCCAAGCAAATTAAGCCTAGAAACATCTTTATTTAGTAACAGTGTAACAGAGCTCACTGTCTAATTAAAAATAAACACAGGATACAATCTAACAAGAGCCACTGATGTTCCATTAGAGTATTAGTTGCTGAGTAGGAACAAGAGGTTTAGGGGAATTAAACGCGCTGCCTAAATTATATTTAGTGGACAAGCCAGGCAAGATCAGAGCAGCAAAGAGCTACTTACTCCCTTCCTATTAGCACTCCTAACACAGTCAGGAGTCCAGCAACAACCCCCTGCTGTTTTCCATTTCTGGGAAGGGAAAGCTTCACTAACAGCAAAAATAAATGGCTTTTCCTACCAAATTTTGCCCCAAAATTTGTTTTCCCAAATGCACAACCGCACAGACAGGAATCACGATGGTTTTGGGTAAAATACACAGTGTAAAAAAAGGGAACAAGTACCGTCTGAGGCCCGTTGTTCTCTGTGGAATTTGAAACCATCTTTATCAGCGAGTTCCAAGATGGGTCAGCAGCATGAGGCCCGTTAAAGATGGGGCCTCCAGTACCATCTGTGATGGGGGCTACGGGAGGAATCATGGCGTTCCCATACACAGAAAAAGGCATTCCCTGAGGGCAAGGAAAAGCAACAGTCAGGATGTTTTTGTGGACGCTGCTATCCCTGCACAGACAGAAGGGTTAAGAGGGCTTTGTGCTGCCTATCAGGCCCAAGGTCATTACCCCGACTTTTGGGAAGTCCATGTATCCTGCAGGAACGGGCTGATGGAATGTACCGGAAGGCGTGACGATTCCCGTGCTGTCCCTCTCCATGGCTTGGTGGGAGAACACGCCCGGGTCGGACATGGGCCGGTGGATCATGTGGCTTCCCATCCCGCTGTGACACCAGTCCACTTTATCTGACAGCACAGAGACACAGCATTACCCACACGACACCCCCCCCTCCTGCATCCCCCAGCCTCAGCTGTGCCCCCTGCTCAGCCTGCAGCTCCTGCACCCACGAAAACTCTGGCACGTGTGGGATGGCGAGCACCACACCGTGCCCCTGCAGCCCCCCAGCCAGAGCCCTGAGGCGGTGCCAGGAGCTGGGAACAGTTACCTGTGACCAGGGCGCTGCCCCTGCCATTCTCCTCCACCTCAACAGCAAAGCTGGCATCTGGGCTAACTCTCCCTCCTCCAAAAACCTCAATTCTTTGCGCCTTTGGTGCTGTGAAAAGGGTATGTATGCTACGAAGACTGTTTGCTCCACTTCATTACCATTCTTCCATTTATTATTTAATATTCTAAGAGACAGAGAAGTACTTTTGCAAAGCAAAACCAGAGAATGACCAGCTCCAGACACGTGCTCGTGTACTAATTACATGAATTCACCAGGGGGAGCTTGGTATTGGTGCTACAGTTCAAACCTCAGACATTCATAAAGCCAATTTTCAAAACAAAACATAAGGAAATTGTATTTGGAGAACGGATACAAAAACATTTCTGAGACACCTCATTAGTCAAGAAAAGCCAATCCTGTTGTGAACTGAAAATCAAAATATTCAAGTAATTGAAAAAAGTAGAAAGCAAGAAGCATTCTGAAGGCCAAGACAGGCACAAAGGACAACTTTTACAGCCAGACAATATAAACAAATATTACATTTCTAAAGCCTTACCTGGGAGAAGACCACTAGTGAAGTAAAATGAGGTTTGTATTTGGGGATAAACCCCAGGGCAGTCAGTCAGTTAAAACCTTAAGCTGCCTGGACTCAGTCAAGCAGCAGAACAGGTTACTTAGAGGGGCTGAGCAGTTTCCATTCCCGTTCCTGCAGGTTTTCCCAGGCAGACTGGATAAAGCCCTGAGCAACCTTGTCCAGCCTCATGGCAAACCCCATTTTGTGTGGGAGGCCAAGAGGACCTCCAGAGGTCCAATCCAACATGGTCTTATGATTCACACCTCCCATCCCAAGAAAAAACCCCCACAGAAACTAACAATCAAACCCAAACCCCCCCCATCAATATGACAAAAATTCATCAGTCTCCTCTAAGTTGCGTCCGAGATTCCAGGCGAGTTTGCTGAAGTTATTAATAAATTATGAAATACTGAATTCTATGTGACTCCAGGAGAGCCAAGAGCTTGTGTTGGTAAAATGCAAATGGCTGGAAAAAACAAAAAAAACCCAAACGTAGAACATTACCACTTAAGAGAAGCACCATCCTCAGCACAAAAAGCTCTATCTTGGCTACAAATTAAATATTATCTCCTACTGTACAAACCATCTCTTTCATCAACAGAAAACCCCCAGACAGTTATCTTGAGAAACCTTAATTTCCCCTCTTCCTAAATCAAATGATCCTCACCCAGTTCACCCCTGTAAACCCTGTGGTTTTATTTTTCCTGTTACTTCTTACTTGGAGTACCAGATCTTCACAGCCAGGGCGTTTCAGAACTGTTTTCTGAGACCTCAGTAAAACACAAATAACTGGACAGCAGGGCAAACAGAAGTCCCCGCTCCAAATCCCTCGGGAAGAGCACTCCTGTATTTTGAGGCACTCACTTCTGCATCATCCTCCAGCACTGGAGTGAGTTTGGGAAACACAACACTGTGATCAACTCAAGTGCACCTATGAACACCACATACCTTGACTGCCACCTATACCTTCGAAGGACCAGATCCCACTATGTCCCACTGGAGCAGCCAAGTTGCTCCCAATAACAGAAGGAGTAGACGTTCCAGTTTGTCTAATACGTGCAGACCGTTCAGTCCCGATGGGAACAGGAACTTTTCTGTCCTGAGAAACATTACTGGGCTTTTCTGATCCCAAGGACACTGCTGAAGGGGTGGGAGAGGGTGCTCGTACTCCAGAGGACACGGACTGAGCAGGAGATTCTGCAAGGAGAGCAACAGGAGCACTTAGTGGTGGCAGCTAGATCCCAAAAACCCACCCCTGGACGTCCAGCAACTGACAGTGGGGAGCTGGTCAATGCCTGGTTCATCCAGCACACATTTCAGGATAAATTCAAGTCTTACTTTCAGATCAGAGAGACATTTACCATTGATTCAGTCCCTTATATCAAGTGCTTATCATGCCCTGGCAGCCCAGCCACTGGACACACAAGACAAAACTTTAAATGAGCATCACTCTTTATCAGAAGCAGAGGATTTGAGCATTACAGCCAGAACCAGAGTTGAAAGAAACCCAAAGAAATCCATGCTGCCGTTGGGTTTATTTTTTCCTCTTTTTTTTTTAATCTCCTTTTTTAAATCCTGATTTGTTCCCTGTGGGCTTTTTGTCATTATTTTTGCCAATAAATCAGACTAACTCATTCCCTGAATAAGCCAACACTCAACAGCTTCTTATTTTTTTGCCCACAAAACTGCCCCGCACAGGCAGAGCTGGAGGAAGGCACCAGAACCTGCCCCAAGGATTTTCTCTCGGAATTCCTTACACGGATCTGTGAGATCACTGTATTTACACGGCAGCTTCTCACCCGCTGCCCGCTGAGCAGAACTCACCGTTGGATGCTGATGAACACGGGGGCAACAAACTAAGAGGGGAAAAATGCTGTCTGTTAAAATTAGCAGCTGCAGGTGCTCCGCCGAGAGGTGCCCCGGGCGCGTAGATCTGCCCTCCCGAAAGGTTTGAGGCAAAGTTCCCCAGGTGTGTAGAAGAAGGTGTTACAGAAGCATAGGGGGAATCCATACTGACAATACCTAAGAGAGAAACGGGCACAAATGACTCCCAGGACTCCAGTACCTCCCTCAAGACCTTGCCATACTATGGAAATAAGAAGGAAAGAAGGAAAACTTTTATCCCGTGCATTTTTGGGGGGGTGCGTTACTATTTTCCAAAGAAAACTGGGAGTCTCAAGCTTTCCACTTTGCAAGTCTGGACTGCACGTGGCAATTGTGCTGTACATAAAAACCAAGAATGATTCCTATTTTATTAACACCAAATGGCACCAATTAGCCAAGATATTTGAAATACAAGATTTACTGCTCCCTTCAGTCCTTTTCAAGGAAGAAAGGGGAAAATCAAATCGTAGGGGTCTAAGATTTATATATCTGTATATCTTACGGTTATTGTCATATATCAAAATGCTGAGAAGTATATTAAACTGACAAAACTCCACACCATCACATTCACAAAACAGGAAAAAGCCTGCTCTTGTATTGATTCATAAACAACTCAGAGGTCCTACAAAAACAGGCAAAGATGGCCCAAACCATATCTGTACTTTCTGAAAGCTACAGAACAGGTTCCATGACAACCCCCTGGCCTCTGCTTTGGGCAGAGGGCTCAGTGTTTCCCTACAAATTTCAGGTAGTGAAGGAAATAACATTTTTTGCTCAAATTTAGTAATTAAGAGAACACATCTCTTTTAAGTTATAAGTTCGCACCTAGAAGACACTGCATATTTTTTTACAGCCTCAGGACATGTTACCACAAACCAGAGCAGGCATTAGGTGGTAGTAGGGAAGAGAGGTGGAAACAACAGTGAAGTGTTTTATTATCTCACCTATCAGAGCAGAGCAGACTGCAATGGCAAAAAGTGACTTTTATCAAGCTCATCAGTTGCCACCCAGTTATTAGATTTGAGAGGGGGTACTTAAAAAGGAAAATGAGCTCTACTTGGCTTGAAAAATCCAGAATAAATTGCGTTATTAAGGTGTGGACACAAAACACACTTACCTGAGGGACTTGGAGCTGGCCTCTGTAACGGTGGCCTAAAACCTGGGGCTTTGGAAGTGTCAGACTGATGTAACGGATCTGAATTTGGCAAAAATGAGGACTTAGTGGAGAGCATGGATTCTGGTGGCGTCTGAGATGAAACGACAGACCCACCCCAGAAGGCATGAGCAGACGTGGGGCTGTTCTCAAACAACGTACTAAAGGGCCCGAAAGGCAGAGTAGCACTGAAGTTGTTCCCCATGGGCTTGTTCGCCGGGTGGGCCGAATTCTGAGAAGCACTTTGTGTACTTAAGGTAGAAGGAAGCTGCACTGAAGAAGGAACGCTGTGGGGCCTTTTGATGTGGTTCACGTTGAGGACTGCGACGGAGGAGTTTTGCACAGGAGCTGGATTCTTGTGGACGCTGCCGGTTGCATGGACAGGCGGTCTGATGGCCGGGGTTTCCATCTTGGCTGTGGGCTGGGCAGACCCCATGGACGTCTGGGACACGGGGTAGGTCATCGGGGTGTTGGTCGGACCCGCCACGGGAGCAGATGAGCTCGTCGCCGCTAAATTTGGAGGCACAACCAGCCGAGGATCTGGAGCAGGAACCTGAGGTTGCTGGAGAGGGGGCCTGGCCTCTGGCAGAGGAGCTCCCGGAGGCTGCTGATGAGCAGGATGCACGGAGGAGCTGCCGGTGCCGGGGTTGGGCTGCCTGCTGCCGGTCGAGCCGCTCGCTTCCACCGCGGGCGGGCTGCCCGCGTCCGCGTCAGACGAAGGTGCACCTTTGTTGGGAGAGGCCGCGGCCACGCAGTCGGAAGGACTGCTCCTGGCGACGCCCGCGGGCTGCGCGGGAGGAGAGGGAGACGAGGGGGAAGAGGCGGGGTAGTGTTCTTTGGCAGTAGGAGTTGGATACGTGGCGTTGGTGGGCGCCGTGCTCGTGTTGCTCGCCGTGGTGGTCACAGTGGTCGTCGTGGCGTTGGACGTCTTCACGACCGTGACGAAGAGCTGTCTCCTGACCGAGGGGGAACTCGGGCTGCCGCTCGCGGAAGAACCAGGCACAGTGGAGGCCACCGAAGTCGTGGTCGCCGTGGGACTCGTCGTCAGAGAACTCGCCGGGTTCCCCTGAGCACCGCTGCTGTTCTGGCTGTTGTGGCGAGGCACCATGTGAGGTTTCGGCGAGTTCGTGGCTCTCGCGGGGCTCAGCGGCCGAACGGGAAACGGGCCCCACGTGGACTGGGCTGGTGGGAAAGTACCTCCAAAGTGTGTCATGGGCAACCGAGGCGGACGGATCTGCTGGAAGGTCTGAGCGGCGAGCAAAGCGTGTGCAAACTGCGGAGGAGGATACGCCAGCGGGAGGGAGACTTGGAAACCAGGCCGCACATTGTTCACGGGGTTCTTAATGCTCTTGTGAGTGGAGGCTGAGGAGATGGCAGGCACGGAGAGCGCGGAGGCAGGCTGGGACGCCGACGAAGCAGCTACGGTGGTCACTTTGATGCCCACGAGAGAACTGTTAGCAGCTGTGGTGGTGGCAGGCGCCGAGGACCCCATTTTGGAGTTTGCGGTCGAACTTTTCAAACGGTTCTTTGGAATAAGTTCATCGATTTCCTTATCCGGATCCTTAATCAGAGCGTTGATCAACTGCGTGGCCTGCCTGGTTGATTCTGTGCCACCCCTACGGAAAGGAAGGAAGGGGAAAGCACATCTAAGCATTTACATACATTATAGCCAAGAACCTCCAACACACGATCCACCATCCAGCCTGCCTTCTGTCATGCTAACACAGACAGGAAAATAACTCTCCACCTGTAAACTGAGCTTGGCAGGTTCCTGCTGCTGACAATTGCTCAAGAAGCTCAAGTTGAAAACTCTGACTCTCCCCAAAACGCCAAATGGTTAAAATATTTACTTCCCTAAACAAGTCTACCTATTTAACCATGTCCCAGCGTTTATGCTTTGCCTCATCTCACAACTTGTATTTAGTACCAACACACGGTGGTTGTACTCGTGCTTCCCCATTCACCTCCCCTGCCTCAAAGTGATCTTCCAAGGAGCAACCAGATCAAGCCTTTTCATTTTTCTATACAGGCACGTGTTCTACAATGAGAAGATCCCCGCAGGAAGGAGCAAATGAAGGCTCCTGCTCACCTAATGGTGATTATCCGATCTCCAGTTTTATCCTTCTGTTTGTCAATGTCTATGTGCGCTCCTGTGCACTCCCGGATCGCGTTGATGTTACATCCTCCTCTGCCAATGACTCTGGAAATTACAGTTGATGGAACAGAAACCTTCTTGGATCTGTAGAAAAAGAAACAATATTTAGTGGGAAACGCTTCCAAGGCAAGAAGTTGTGGGCAGGTTGGTCAAAATAATCTTCCATTTCCTGATTCAAGCTACGTAGCAGCAGTTTTGTGAAATCTCAGCCCCCCTAAGAAGGTCATTCAGTAACTCCAGGGAGGGCTACACAAAGGACAGCAACAAGGGGAAATAGGGGAGAATGTTGTTTACCTTCTCACAACTTCCTTCCACCCTTCTTCTCTTTTCTGACCACGTTTGGGACTAGCAATGGTTAGCTTTCCGTTTGGAGAAGAAAGGGGAGAAGGAGCAGATTTTGTGCAAGTAGACAAGGAATTATTTGTCACTTCATTAATAACTTCAGACAACCTGTAAAAGAAATGAAATGCTGTTATTATGTGGGGAAGAAAAAAAAAAAAAGGATGACTTCTACTTTGCATGCAGGGTCCCAGGGACTTACTTGATGGACGACTTGCCAGGAGCTGCTTTCCTCTCATCCTTTGGACAAGTGACAAGCACCGATGGTTGCTTTTTGTTACTCTGAGTGTTAGTGCTGGCCGTGGAAGAATGATTGTCACTCTTGTGGCTGCTGTTGCTATTGCTGCTCTCATCGCTACAGCTGGAGATCCTCATGTTGTCACTGTCGCCACTCTCACTGGTGCTGCTGCTCTTGGATTCCCCGTTCACCTTCTCGGGCTGGCTATAGGAAATTGGGAGCTGATCATCAAATATAATCTGAACGTTATCAGGGGTTACTTTGTTTTTCCTGTTTTTCCTCTTGGAGCTTGTTGTGGTGATGGTGTTATTCCTCTTCCCATGGGATCCTGCTAGTGTTGTCCAGGTGGCAGATATACCTATGGTGGTGGTGGTGGTAGCACTGGGAGGCTCCATTGGGACTTCAGGATCATCTGATGGAAGAATAAAAAAAAGCAGAAGTTAGCTTGTGTGGTTTAGCTTTCCAAATCACACCTGTCCTATCAAACAACTCAGGAATAACTTCACAAGGCTCCAAACACCACCCAAACCCAGTAACTGTGCAGACATGCCTAAAGCTATAGGATGTCATAACATGGAGCTTCTCCCCTTTTTCTATCAACTCATACAGAATTTCATTTTTTTCTTGGAATAAATGCAGTAGCAATTTAACAAATCACCTTCAGCTTTTAACTTCTCTTTCTCCTGAGCAGCTTGAAGTTCAAAATTCTCTTTATTTTTTGCTTCTATTTCTTCTAGTTTTCGCCTTTGTTCTTCTTTTTTCTTCCTCCTCTTCTCCTTTCTTTTCTCTCTTTTGGCAGCCAAAGCCAGTCTCCTGCTTTCTTCCCTCAGCTACAAGTCAAGCACATGGAACAGCATTACAAGATTGCCCATGCATTTCAAGAAATCCAAATGCTTTCTATTTCCTAGGATGTTACACTTGGATTTTTCTTTTAACTTCCTACTACAGTATTACGGTTTCTAGTAAATCAGTGTATTTTATTTAAGACACAAAACAGGGTTTAGGACTAAAATCCATATGACTGGAAAATGCCCATCTGTCTTGCACTTGACAAAAACACATTCAGAAATCCTTCTTTTGGGTACAATATTATTCCAGAGGAAACAGTTATACTGACGTTTCCTGATACTATTTCTCTGAATCATAGCAAAGATGAAAGATTACCTGAACAACAAGATGCTCATCTGTAGACACTCCAATTATGGTAATTACACAAACCCCTATACACTCAATACCTACTTTCACTGACCTCATCATCCTGAAGGAACGTGAAACTGGAATTTTACCAAAGAAGTATTCCCAGCTCCAAACTCTTCCCACTTGCCTTCTCCAAGTCCAGTTCCTCCAGCAGAATGCTTGCATTTTTGTTGGCTTCTGCAGCCTGTCTATCTTTGGCTTGAACAATTGACTCCATACACAGGTGGCACTTCTTCAGCATCTCCTGAATGAGAAAGTACACCAACCCTCAGTTTTCCAAAGTGTTTGGATGCATGGTGTCCAGCCTACACTAATAATTTACTAACCATTTTTTTGCTATCTTTCTTCTCAAGAATCCCCATGGGACTCATCCTCTGGCTGAAAGCTGGTGGCCAGCAAGCTGACGAGAACTCACAACGTGGCCTCTAAAGCTGAGGCACAGCACTATTCCCCCTCCCATCTTCCCTCCCATCTTACCTTGTCAGTGATGGTTGCTATGTATCGCATGCACTCCGAGTCAGATGGGAACTGGTTCACCTCCTTCACCAGGTAACGCACCACCTTCACGTGCCCCTGCAAACACAGTGCAAGGATGACTCTTTCAGCCCAGCTGCCTCTGGTTTGCTGACAAACACTGCAGTCCCAGTGCTCTCAACCCTTCTTTTTTACACCCTTCTCACCTCCTCAACTAGTGGGGCATGCTTCTGCACACTTCTGACAGCAGAGAAGGCATGGAATTGCAGTACCTGTCATCAGATTGCCCTTGCTCCAGCTGTACTTCCACAAACTTCTGCTTCTGGGGTTTTTTTGGGTGGCTTTCAGATGCCCAGCTCTCACAGCTGCAGGCTCCTACACTCATCTGCGATCCTCCCAGTACTGCAGCACCTCAACTCCACTCCCTGGCTAACAACAATCATCTCTAGACTCAAACTGGGCTAAACTGCACTTTTTTAGACCAAAGTCCTCATCCTCTCTTGCATAAAGAACCAATCCAATTTCCCCCCAGTTCTACCACACACAAACGCCCTGCAATTCTCACCCCTCACACACTCCAGAACCAGCCTCAGTAAACTGCCTATAAAGCAAATTCCTACTAGAATTTAACACAGATATTACACAGGTGACACACACACCTATTTTGGAATATTCAAGGCCAAGTACTAAAATGAACTGACATAGTGTCTGACAGCTACATTCTACTTCTAACAACTGTGTAGGGATGATCAAGACAAGCCCAGACGAGAGCCAAGCTGAACTTCACGTCCTACCTTTCGGAAGGCTGCCATGAGAGGAGTTATTTTCCTGTTATCAGCTGCATCCACGTCAGCTCCAGCCTGAACGAGCAGCTGGACGACATCGAGATGCCCCCCGTTGGCTGCCAGCCAGAGCGGAGTATTGCCCTTCTTGTTCCGCACGTCGATGTGAGCTCCCCTACAACACCAAGCACACCCCTTCAAACCCCTGCTTCTGGGCAAAAGGAAGCACTCTGACACCAAAGAGAACTTCATCTGAGCACCTGTGATAAATGCAAATTCACAGGAATGGTCCCAGACACAGAAACTTTCCCATTTCCTACCCTGGCATATATTAGGAAATATTATTGCATATTGGGAAAATTAGTCTAAGTAAGGCCATATTTCTCTTTAAGCTGTTCATTTACAAATCCAGTACCTGCTAATGAGGAGCTCACAGAACTTGTAGTGCCCTTTGTCTGCTGCAATGGTTAAAGCTGTGTCTCTGGAGGAAGGTACCGGGGGAGCGTTTACATCTGCACCTTTGTCCAGCAGGACCCTGCCCACTTCTGCGTATCCCCCCGAGGCTGCTTCCATCAAAGGAGTGAGACCAGTCTGGGACAAGCAGGCAGGAAAAAGAAGCAATTATTCAGGGGGGAAAGGGGGTTCACTTGACAGCAAGGATTTATTTCAACTTCCAGGAACATAATGGTTTATTATTCTTATGCTTATAAGCACCTTAAGATGAATTAAGGCTTCAGAAGAAACACACTTTTTGATGAACCGTGTAACGACAAAAACCCTCACCCCTAAGTGCAGCCATTTTTTTCTATACAAATTTTTTTTCTATACAGAATTTCTATACAATATACATTTTGTGTAGAACTGTAGAACTGTAGAGAACTGTTGTGTAGAACTGAACTAGAAAAGTTAACTTGCACAAAAAGGCAAGAAAATCAGGTAACAACAGCCAAGTGAAGACTTACAAAGCAGCACTTTTTGGAGACTTCTGCAGTGTTTGGTCCTTACCTTGGCTCTGTGTTCCACATTGGCTTTTCTGTCGAGCAGCAGGCTGACCACCTCAGTTCTCCCCTGGAAACAGGCCAGAGTCAGAGCTGTATTCCTGTTGGTCTCGATCTGGGCATTTATGTCGGAGCCCATGTCCAGTAACAGCTTGACAGCAGCAGTGTGCCCGTTCATGGCTGCCAGCATCAAGGGGGAAATGCCCAATTTGCTACCAGTTCTGAAAGAGAACGAAGAAAAAAAATCCCAAAACTCTTTAAAAAAAAGTCATTTCATAAACGTGATTATGATTAACTAGTGAAGGTAGAGTACTTATCCAAGACTGAAAAAATCAGCTACACACCAATTACTACTGAAGAACCTACAAGAGGTTCTCCACAGTAGCATCACATAGGACTAGTATTTCCACTTAGAAACACCACGCACGTCCCTTTTTAATTGCTTTAAATTTATGGGCATCTCTTATGAGGAGCACGACTTGTGCTTGGCCCTTCCCTTTGACCTGTGCAGTGCACACCTGAGCTGCTTTCTACCTCCCAATGGATGCAAAAGCATCACCTACACGCCCACACAGAGTAAACTATGCAGGGAAAACAAAGGGATAACACATGCTTTCTTCACATAACTCACAGCTAAAATCAGGAGAGGAGGGGTGCAAAGGGAACTTGCCTGGAATTGATTTCTGCCCCAGCATTCAGCAGAATCTTGATAATGTTCACGTAGCCACCCGAGGCGGCGAGGCTCAAAGGTGTGTAATCAGAAACATTCCTGTGCTCCTTGTTTGCTCCTCGAGCGAGCAGCAACTCCACCACCTGCAGGGTGTCAAGAAAGAACATCTGGTTTTCTCCAGAACTTACAAATCTATCCAGGACAAATGGCTTTCAAGCCTGAATATCCTGTTGGAAGATGTCAGTGGTAAGAAAGCCATTTCAGTCACTTGCTTCCCTACACTCCTCGCCTCCACGAACAGATGAGGCTGCAACCATGTTCCTAAAGCCCCTGGAAAACTTCCTGTAAAAAAATCAATTGCTCATTGGCATGCTTCAACCATTCACACCAAATTGCACAACATAGCAAGAGAACCCTTTTTATGATTATTTCAGCAGTCTTTAAAGACTGCCAAAGCCACAGATTCAATGTGAACGCAGCCTACAAAGTACTCCTGCTTTTTGTCCTCCCCTGCAGAGGACTTCACAAGAAACTCAACTGTCTGGCAACTTAAAATAACAATGTACACCGAGGTGAAAACCCCTTGTGTTATCTCTCATGCAATGTTTAATTTGCTCCACTTTCAGTTCTTAGGCATAAAAAATGTTTAGATTAGACCTGCACAATTCTCAATCAGAATGTTTTCCCATGAAATCACAGGACAAATATAATGTCAAACACTAAAACTGGGGCAGGAGGGCATCCTGACATCACCTCTACTGCCCTAAGCCCAGTGTCTTCCCATTTTCTTTCCCAAAAGCCATGATGTGCCTCATATATGGAACCCACTTGTGTCTAACCCCTGCTTCTAAACAACACTCCTCACATTCACTTTCACACCTAATTATGCTGGCAAAAGGCCCATAATGAGGCACTAATGATGGCAGTCATGAGGACACCTGCATAGTTATCAAAGGAGAGAAAGCAATCTATAGAAGACTTGGTTTAAAGTATAAATTGGAAAATGGGAAAAATGTGAACATCTTAGCATCCTTCTAAACCACACCATCCTGAAATAAGAGTGCTGAATTAAGTGACTGTAACTTTTCTGGAAGGTTGCCTTGCTCTACTGACACAATATATAATTCACACTCTGCTTTTGAAGACTAAAGTTTTACTTCACCTCTTGTCTCCCTCCGGAACAAGCCAAAGACAAGGGAGTGTCCTTGGTTCTCTCAGACTGGGCTTCAATATCAGCTCCATTATCCAGTAAGATTTCCACAACTCCCACATGACCAGCTGTAGCAGCCAAAATAAGCGGAGTAAACCCTGAAATGGAAAAGGATGTTTGAAGAGTCCATGTTCATATCTCAAGTGATGTGAGTTAAACCACCCGAAAATCAAGCCTAAATAGGCTTCACAAAAGGACTGGGTTTACTGGGGATTTATTTGGGATGAGAGGGTGGAAAAGCAGAGAGGGTCTGTACTGCCATGGTGAGACACCCACCTTTCTTGTCCCTGTGCTCGATGTTGGCTCCTCTCTCCAGCAGGGTCTGCACCAGCTCCTCATGGCCTCCAGCACAAGCCAGTGTCAGGGCTGTGTCATGGTTACTTTCAGTCTAAAACAGACACCACGTACACAAGATAAAGACTTGCTTTTTCAAGGACAGCCCATGTTATACTGCACATTAGCCAAAACAATAAAAAAAATTTATAAGCTAAAGATGTGTTTATTGATTCCCCTACAACTATCTTCTGTGTGCTAGTTCCTAACAGGATTCTACCTCCCCAGTCAGCTCTGCTGGGAGATTTAAGAAAAATCCTGACAAGAACTGAGATTCTTCAGGAACTAAGTTGTCATCTGTGTTCTCCTAACCAGATTAACTTCTTTACCACTGCTTGACTGTGACCTTTAGATGGTATAATGAAGGTAAGAATTCTATCTTTAATCTTAACACTCCAGTTCAACCAAAGGCTTGGTCACAGCAGAAACCAAGCCAAGTGCCACAGGCAGCTGAGGTACCCAGGACTGGCTTTCCAGAGGTTTCTCTCCCTTCCTCCACAAAGATCCCATGCCTTTCCTCTACTGCATGCTGCCCAAACCTCAGCCATGTTATGTACAGCCCAGAGCTCTGCACACATGGATGCCCAAGCAGTATGTGCATGCTTTTTGGTGACGGTCAGCTAGCTCTAAGTCAAGACGAAGTCGCCCTTTTAACAATTATTTTCAGTGCAAAAAAGCCCTTTCTTTAGTGGAAATGAGAGCTTGAATTATTTCCTCTTGTAAAAAAAAAATTCACAGAAATTATTAGTTTCAAGACTTCCATATGTCTGTGATCACTGGCCAACAACTTCAAGCACAACCAGAAAAATCAGTGTGCAACATTCTAAGGCTTATTTTTGTCTTAGTGTATTAGGCCAGAAACATATTTAATTTGTCAGTAGACAACTTTGCTGTTTTTCATAAGCCTGACAACAAAGGAATAAAAAATACAAGTGTTCAGTCATTCAGAGACCTTCTCTTTTGTTTGGTGAGAGCACAGAGCAGAGTGAGTTGCAACTCTCCAGGGAGTTGTTTGGGCTTTCCAAAAGCAGCAAATCCAGTCCCCAGACCCCAATCCATTATGCAAGAGAGCTGTTTACCACTGCTGAATTATTCAGGGTGCAGAGAAAAACAGCTCTGTAGCTCTGTGAGAGCAGCAGGCTCACCTGGGCATCGATATCTATAGCAGGGTAGATGGGCAGCATGGCTGAAGGAGAAATGATGGGACTCGGAGTCGGCGTCTGAGGTTGGGACACTGAGGTTGCAATGCTGTGGGTAGGAGTGTTTGACATTGCAGATGCTCTTCCACTCACTGCTGTTGGACAGAAGAACCACACTTAGTCAAAGCAAAACACCTCCAAGTTTGACGTGACAATAAAGGGAACTCCCACCGACAGACAGAGCTCCCTGAAAACTCTATTTTCCACCAACATATATATTCCACGCATTTAACCCAGTCTTTGAGCATTTAACTCTTTGAATTTAACTATGAAAAAGGTTTACTGTATTCAATCAAAGAAAGAGTTAAGTATCAGCTTGACATGTTTTCTAGAAGCCCACCACAAGAAAAAAATTATTATTATTATTTTTTTTTTAACCCGATGATCTTTCCTCCAACAAATCAGCCATTATTTGGACCAGAGTTCCATACCTTTAGAAGCAGGGCTGTAGAACAACTCCAATCAACGGGTATCTACACATTTCTCTTAAAACAGTTTAAATATTTTCATATAAAGGTCTGGCCAACCTTCACCCTCCACCCCCCCATAAACACAAAGAAAAAGCAACAGGGTCAGGATGCTCACATGGCAGAATTTGCTGAAACCAGAGAAGTGGAAGCTTCCGAACAGCCAGTTTGCAGAGACTTTGGCCAAGGTGTTAGGTAAGCAAAGGTAACACCATTTACAGGGATGACAGTGTGTGGACATGACACAGAGAGCACTGACTGCCACACTCCCCGAAACTCATTCCATACACAGCAGGTTTCCAAGTACAGAGAGAACTTGAATCTAAAACAGCCTTTGGGGAAAAACTCCCATTTTCCTACTTCTCCTCAAAAGAACTCAGTGGGTTGTTTTCTCCCTGTCACTTCTCCAGGTGTTTCTCAGGTGTGACAGCAAAGGAGCAAACGAAGCACTGCTCACTTCTGTCCAGTTGACAAAAGTACCTTGAACTGCAAAATGAAACAAAGTTTTCCAACAGATGCCCCAGAACCTGTACCCTAATATTCCAAGTTGTGTGCTCCCATCTCTGCAAAGCACCTGTGTTTTACACTTATTATTAATTTCTGTACTTCCTACACAAAATCCCAGCAAAGCAGCTAATAAATGTCACTGTGAGAAACAAAGAACCCCCAACTTCTAAGGCAAAAAGTATCATTAACCTTATATTTAAGGGTAAATCAGAATTCAGGATTCAAACTCCCTTGATCTTTACATTCAAGTGCCTTTTGCAAACTTATCTCACCTTAGAAATCCCACTGGTATGGATTAAAAGAGACATAAAGAAGCTATGATGAAATATTTTGATGTAAGGTCAAAAACAGCACATGTGTTTTAAAGAGTTGCTAAAAATTCCTGTTCCTGTCCCAGTATGGGGACTGAGGAACATCTGCTATGTTACAAGAGACACTATTAAAGTTCTTAGACTTAAAAAAAAAAAAAAAAGTTAGTTAAGAAGGCCTTAATTCAGGTAAAGTCTATTCTTCACTTTTGCAGTGAAGGGGAAGAAAAAAACCCAACCCCTCCTTCCCCCCCAAAAAAGAGAGAGACACGTATGATTCATCAATAATCCACAAATATACTTTATATTCCTACAGCACATTTCACTAGGACACAACGTTTATTTTTATGGGTAATGATTTGATGATATTTATTTCAACATTACCTGTGCAGAGCTGTAATTTATAATAACTGTGCCAAGGGTGACGAACAGAACCTTTACAGTGCCCAAACTCAAACATTCCAAGTTTTCAATAAGCCAGATTTTCACGACATCCCTGAGAACTGGGAAGAGTAGCCAACTAGCCTGGTCTAAATACACTGATAGTCCGTATTTATCTTTTCCCTCTGCTCCTCCACCCACTCTAATGGACTAGTGGCAAAATGGAACCCCAAGCCTGTACTCCACCATGAAAACATCATTACTTCATGCCTGGGCTAACCAAGTCTGCAAAGTTAGTTCACTAGCAGAGTGTTTCAGACTATCAGTTTTGTGCTAACTGATACTAGAGCTGCTGTTTATCTTGATTTCTTTCTGGGCACATCTCAACTTTCTCATAATTTAAATGAAAAAAGGTCACCTCACAGCAGCTCCCTTCTCCCCCTCCCGAGAAGCATTTGTCTTACACCTTTAGACTCCCCTTTCCTCTTCTGGAGGACCATTCCATGTCTCACTAGTGCTGTCTGACTGTGGGCACAGTGCTGTCCTTATGCACTCATTCCTTATCTCCTGGAAGGTCAGCAGTGCACGGATAAAGGTTGTTCCACACTGCACTGCAATAAGCCAAGATGAGGAACTGAATACAAAAACACCTTACAAGAAATGCACTGCACACCTCAGCTTTTTCCAACTGGTTTCAGGCCAACTCTCCAGGCCTGTTCCACACCAGCTCCTCCCATGCCCTCAGTTCTTACAAGCCGTGTTCCTGTCACACAGGCTCACCATCACTCCAGAGCACTTGAGATGCAGAACATGCCTCGGATTACAACAGCCCAAGCTCTGTTCCGAATTCCAGTGCAAACCCAGCCTTGCTCCTGGGACTGAGGGCTCCAGGGGTGGTTATTAGTTCCAGCGTGCAAGGTGCCCTGGGGCAGGGCAGTCCCACACCAAACCAGCTCCTGCTCGGGTCCCAGCTGGCACACAGCCTGATTTTCCTGGGATGCTGGCACTCCACAGTTATAAGGACCTACAGTCAATGCAGACTCTTTGTCATGTATTTAGACAGGTTCATCCCACAAGGTCGCTTCCAGGAATTCATCTTATCAAGTGCTTCAAGATTCCTGAAGTTCTTTGTGAGGCTCTGGGACTCAACCCTTTCAATAGTTTCTACTTGGAAAAAAGTTCACTATTAAAAACAGGGCCTTTTTTTTTTCTTCTATATCTTTACCATACCACTCAACAGATTAAATGTTTTCATTCAAGACTTACATAACTAATACTAAAAAATACTACTTCTTACAAGCCTCACAGCAAACAAGAACACCTGAAGCTCAAGAGTAAACTTTTTGCATGCCCTCAATTCCAGCAGGATCAGAAAAGTAAAAATGAAAGATTATTTACTACTTACTCATTGTTTGCAACTAATTAGGCACAGAGATGCACATTAAATCAAGTTTGCACAGTCAAGGTGAAGCTTTGTTTCCTGTAACTGGTGCTGTAATCACAGCTCTGCCACGGAACTAAACTCAAGGCATCTCAGAAACAGGAATTTAAATCCATGGCAACACTCTAGAAGCTTCTATTAAAGCCACACACAGAGCTACCTATCAAACATTCAGGTGCTGTTTAAATGTTCTGTGTTACACAGAGCCCATTTCAGCTCCATGCTGAATTCTGATGTGTGTATTCAGGCTGGCACTGACTTTCTGTACTCAGGTCTGTGTCTGCTCTCACTTAAAACCCCCTGAAAATCAGCCCCTTCCAGAAAGTGAGCTGAGCCCTCGTTCCCAGGTGCATGTGTGCACACACATGCTAATGAGTGGGGCTGAGCAGTACAAAAACATTCACTCCAAGTCACAGGGCAAATACCTGCCATGCTCCAAAAGGCACGCACAGCAATTTGGGTACGTGGCAGGTGACCCGAAATCACGCCCTCTCAACATGTTACATGCAGTTAAACACATGGCAAATGTCCTAACTCCGGGTTTAAGTTATATTTAAACACAACTGAAGAGCATTGCAAAGATTCTTTATAAGTTACCAGGAACTGTAATTATCCCAACTCTTGAATTGCTATTGCCCTGTATCCCAGCATCTCCACAGGAAAGAAATTTTCACTATCAGAGCACGATAAATGTAGTTTTATATACTTTTTCATGCATCCATTTATTTTTATTCACTCCCAGTCTATGTCTAGGCTTCACTTCAAACAAGAGAATTCCAGTAAAGAATCTCCGCAGCTCCTCTAACTTTCTGTCATCTGTAATGAGGCTTTGCCTGGATACCAGGTCACTCATTAGGTGCCTAATTTAAAAAGTGTTGTTCCTCGTGTTTTAAACAATCCCCAGCTGGTAGTTTAGCCATTTACCATACCTTCCATTCACTCTGCTCCATTATACTCCAACTTCTGCAGTACACCAGGACCAGGTCTGGGCTAAAACCTTTTCGGAGACCTGCTGCCCCTGGCACACATCCCTCATCCTAACATGCTTTGCAAAGCTGACTTGTTCAAACAGACAGCACTCGGGAAAACAGAAGTGTATCAGCTTAAGCAAGAGCACCTTGGTACATTTTCATCAAGTGACATCATTTTTCAAGACTGTCCTGCCAGTTCCTCTGTGTTCAGCTGAGGAGTCACAGCGAGCACCACAGCCACTGCTTTAGTGTGGAAAGGGGATTAAGTGCAACAAACTGAAGGTGTCAAGTAAGCAACGCTAACAACTCACATATAAAACCCGTTTCATTCTTTTATTTTACTACTCAAAGCCTTAAAGCACTGATGTCACTGGGCAAAGAATTCTCACAAGTGACGACAAGCCTCTGGTCAGGCTAAACATGGTTCTTGCTGGCAAAGCAGCCATTTTTATGAGGAGTTATTTTTACAAGTCATAGGATTATCATCTTTTTTTCCAAATAGGAGTAAAAACTTTGCCTAGATAGACTATTTAAGGCCTACTAGTGCAGCTCTTATTCAGAAGATAAGCTCCTCACACATTCTAGGTTTAATGTGGTGCTGCAGTTGCTCACAGCCTCCTCCCAGTCAGCTCTCCGCTAGTCCAAAGTACTAACCAGTACTGTCAATGTGTTGTTTCTGAGCTACAATCAGATCAAAATACAACTGTTTGTACCTGGCACTGGCCCCCAGAAGTTACGAAGAGTTAAAACTGCCACCTCCACCATACCAACCTGACCATCTGGCACCATTAGCTCGGCCCTGCAAATTGAAAGGTTAAAGCTAGTTTTCCCAACTCCTCAAGACAGGGATCAGAGGGCGAGTGGTACTTGCTGTAGAACTCATGGGAATACACAAACACACACACACACACACACACATAAAAAGAAGTGGACATACCCTCAACTGGTCAAGCAAATATTATACCTGCTCATAACAACGTAAACCCACCTGCCATGATGTCATCCAGCGTGTCATTGAGCGTCTGAGCAGGGCTGGCTACCATTAACCCTTGCTGTGTTTCTGTGAGTATTCCTTGCCCCAGCCCTGCTAGTTGTGCTTGGCCCAGCACTGGCTGTCCAACTATAACACCTTGCAGTTCTGTAAGGTTTGCGATGGACCCTGGAGGTAAGGAACCTGCTGCCAGAGGCAAAGCTTGTGGCATGGCCAGAGGCTGAATTGGTGCAAAACCCGTCTGCGCAGCAGCTTGCTGGGGGTCATCTTTAAGCAAGATGGGGTCCACTTGCTGCAATCGTGCATAGTCTCCCTCTGAGAGTTGTTCTCCTACCCCAACAGGAGTCAGTAGTCCCAGATGCTGGCAAGACTGTTGCTGCTGCTGCTGCTGGAGCTGAATTCTTTGCGCTTTTACCTCTAGATATTGCTTTTTTAGCTGCTGCTGAGTTTTCAGCTGTAACTCTCGCTCCACTTTCTGCAGTTCCTCCAAAATCTTTTGTTTCTTCTGAATTTGTTCCTCTCTCGTTTTGTTCAGCTCCTCAATCTTCTCTTTGGTGAGCTGGTCAGCGTGTGCCAATTCCAGGGACTGCAGCTGAGCGTTCTTCTCTATGGCTTCTTTTATCCTCTGCTCCAGCTCTGTCAACTTGCCCTGAGCCTCTTCTACAATGCTCTCTGGAGACTGATTGGTGATGTAACCCTGTACATCCTGGTTGTTTGCTGGCAAATGACTGCTGGACTTTTGTTTAGAAGCAGCTGTGTGAAAAAGAAACCCCCTCAGAACCAATGGAAGTGCATACGAATGGCATCCTCATTACAGAGCTACTGTTGGGCCCTGCCCGGCCGGGTCCGCACCAAGGCACAGCACCCACAGGAGCTCAGCGTGCACTGAAGGCCCTCCAGGAACACCTACCCACTGGAACCCGGCAGCCGGACTGCAATTTAACAGGACCCACTTCTGCACATACAGCCCAGGTATCCCTGTGCTACGGTGACAGGTCTACTCCAACAATCGTTATGCTTTTGCCAAAGGAAGCGATTGTCTCGAGCCGCTGTTACCGAGTGCTGCTACAAGAAAACTGGGAGCAAAAAAGCAAAGGGATGCTGTCTCTTTACTTGGTGTTCTGTGTCTGGTGTGCTGTTAGGTCATGAACATATGCTTAGGGATGAACACAGCCCAAGGGATGCAAAAACATCTTGGGGACTGGTCTAGGCCACTGGTTTTGCGACTGACTCGGTACATTTTAGTACTCGGTACATTTATACTTTCTAGGACTAGGAATCCTTTTGCTCCAGGTATCCAGCTTTGCTCAGGTGACAAACAGCGCCAGAACCCAGGATAGTCATTTAGATTTAGCAGGATCTAACAGGGTGTGTTTAGCCACTACATTTTATCCACAGCAGACATGATTTTGCCTGTGTCAAAACTCAGCTCTCTGCCCAAGCAAGGCAAATATTTCAGCCTTCCTGCAAGAACGAGCGATGGACTAATCCAACTGGTCTTTTATGCAGAAGTCCCCAGTAACACAGCTGACATGCTCTGCCATACCAGGTGGAGAAGCAACAATCGGTTAATTTTGAAGGGCGAAAGGCAAATCAAAACCCAGGATCTGAGGCAGTGGAGGTGCCCGGCTTCTTCCAGCCATCCTCGCTGTATCTCCAGAACAATACAAGTGTACACACAGGATTAATTTTAGGACATGCACGCCTGTATTTCCTACTGCTGATCCTTGATAAAAATTGGTTTTGAAAGAGAATTCTTACGTACAGAAAGCGTTAAGTGTCAAAATGGCGACAGCAAAATAGATGCAAATTTAGTCCTGGGAGGACCTGAGCCACATCAGACTAAAGATTTTATAGCACAAGAAATTCCGCCTTCAATCCAATTAGTCAAACCCACTCCGAGACTGCTAGCCTAAGGAAACACAAGTTATCAAATCAACTACAATGTGGAGATTAACATGATTTTTGCAACTTCCATTATCCAATTTCTATAGGCTTCTGGGTGACATTTTGCATTAGTCCAGTATGTCAGACTAATAGAGATTTTAACGTATTTACTTAGGCAGATTTCTTGACGCTTTGTGATTACAGGGTTAGATGACTGATACTTGGTGGATAAGCAAATCCTTACAAAAATAAATAAATAAATAAAAAATTCAAAATTGCAGTTTCCTTGACTGAATCCATAAACACTCTTCATAGGAACTACTCTGCTACAAGTGCAAGTCTCTACCTTCTGCCTCGGAAGGATATGTAGAAAATAAGCTGCAGAACTACGACTGACCTTTATTTCTGATGGGAAGGGTTGTGGCGACATTAGCAGGGGGTTTGTCAGGCTCCTGGGGTGGGACGACCATGGGCAGCGCCTGCACTGGTACTCGAGGAGCCTAAAACGTCGGAGACTAACAGATTACTTTTCTCATACTCTATGCTAGTTATAATGCAACAGAAGGTAAACAAAACCTGTTAGAAAAGCAGACTTCAATGGTCACTAAGAACAGTTCATACGGTTTTTAATATGCTGAGTTCAATAATTAACAACTGGAGATCATCTGATCTCGATACACTTTGCATTTTTAACCTAAAAAATTACTTGCCAAACCACACTCAGCATGGCACAGTGCTATACTGTGGTACAGCAAATACAAGCCACAATGGGTCACAAATTAAATTCTGAAGAGCCTCATTAATGCAGACCTTTACTCTTGCTGTTTTTCCCCCCCCTCAACACTTTTTCTAATAATATCTAGAGACTAATAATAATTATGAAAGCACTATATGATAATGCTCAAAAGCCTTCCCCATTTTCATGACAGCTCAAAGTAATTTTCGGTGTGTTCATGAAATGACATGACTGACTCTTCTCTCATCTTTAAACTCCTGAGTAAGCTGCAAAAAGAACTGCAAAAAAGCCCAGAGCCCACCGGCCCTGAAATCTTACCCTGTTTAGATCATGGGATGGTGGGGTCAGCTGAGTGGCATCGGGTGGAGGAGCAGAAAGCAAGTTGTTTGGGTAATCTAAAAGGTAACAAACCACGCTGGTGTGACCACCTTTGGCTGCCTCGATGAGCATAGTGGATCCATCCTGGAGAGGGGAAGATCACGGAGTTAGAGAAGAGCTCCAGCAAAACAACACCGACATCACCAAAACAACACCACAGCATTTTGGGAGACACAGTGCAGTACCTAGTGCCTGCTGTCTGCCTTAATAAATGTTCACTCCATCTGCAGCAAGTTCACATCTAAACCTAAGGCCTCGATGAACTATTTAAAAAAAAAAATTAGTACTTTTAAAATGTTTCCTTCCTCTTCCACAATTGCAACCTTGCAACTGGAGATCAACCTTTACATTCATGGTGATCAATGGACCTGCACTCCTAACCCCGACTTCTATAAATATATTCATGAGCACAACACCTGCTTGTGGAAACACCGGCTCTTGCATCTTATTTCCATTTAAATCATGACATGCTGCATCAGTTGCAGAGAATACAAAAGGAGAGAATTCGCTTGGGTATCCTTAGTTTTAAGATGGATGATAAATTATCTAAGAGGAGAATGAGGGAGTTGAAGGACAAACCTTCAGTCTGTGTGTGGGATCAGCACCATGAGCCAGCAGTAACTCCACAACTGCCAAGTGACCTCCAGCACAGGCCAGTGACAACACTGTGTGATCATTGTTAGCTGTGGTCCTGTTCACATTTGCTCCTGAAAAAACACAGGGGGAAAAGATCAGGTAAAAAAAAAAGACTTCAACAGTTCCATCAAAACAACTCTACCAAAAGCAACAGAATTTAACTACTCTGCAATCTACACGGGGAAAATTCCATCTTGGTGGCTTGTCCTGCTCCATACAGGGCAGAGACAAGAAAAAACCATCAGAATCAGCTCAAGAGAGAGTAAGAAAGAATTCCAGGCTCTGTATTAAAGCATCAAGCAAGTTACAGTCCAAACCTGGAAACCTACAGGCACCTGAAGCTAAAACTCCTCAAAACAGTGCTCCAAGGCTGCACCGGGGGCATGGAGACCCCAGTAACCTCTAGTACTGATGCTTTTACCAGGAATTAAAGACTGGAATACACTACTTTTATCACTAGTTGCATTTGCACTAATCTCAGCAGAAACAGAGGTGATCATTACATGCCTCATTTGAGAATCAATGACCTACTTAAGACATTTGAAACAAATCCAAGGAAGTTACACTAGTTCTGACATGTTCTTAACTCAGTATTTCTAACATCAGGGGAACCCAAACCTTTCCACGCTCTTACCTTTGCTAATCAAGAACTGAACAGTGCAAACATGACCTGCCCTGGCAGCTTTCATGAGAGGGGTTCTTCCACCTTCCGATTCATGCTCCTAGAGCAGACAAAGAAAAGCTTCAAAATCCAAAGTACTGCATGTGAAAGGAGGCCAGTGAGTCCCGGGGTTTTTTGAATGGAAAGGTCTCAGACATGGAACATCATTTTTTTAGTGTTTCACAAACTCAGACGTAAATGTCCAGCTAACATTTGAACTGAGGGTATCTTGAAGGCAAGTGAGCCATCTACCACCTGTCTCTGCACAGGTGTGAGACTCTTGGACAAGCAGCACTGAGGCACATGGTGGGGATTTCAGTTAAACAGGATGTCTTCTGCCACATTTAACTGCGCTTTCTGGCAACACACTGACGTACAAGCCTACTGAAATGTATAAATCAATTTACCTCCACCATTGTAACTCTGTTACATTACACCAAATAGACCATATCCAAACAGAGCTGTCTATTGCATAAGGAACAGAACAAATTTGCAGGTAAAAGGACTAACCCAGAATCAGCTCAACAATTCGAAGCTGAATACCGTGACAAAAGAACAAAATCCCCTATTTGCCTGTCCAGGCAACCTTGAATGGCTTGGAAATGCTTTAGACATCAGTCATCAGAGTAACTGGGTAGTGCAACTGACCTCAGCACTTTAAGGTAATTAAACAGCCTAAAATACATTAGAGAACCATCACCATTTCTCAGTTAGAAGAAAAGGCTAAAAGATAATTGCTATAACTGTATTCAAATGTATTGCAAACGTGTAAATCTTAAGCAGTGAACACAAAAACAACAACAAAAAAATTAACAAATCATCAGACGTCGATCATTTTATTTCCTAATTCGATTTTTTTACAAAGGTAATGACTTACCAGATCTGCACCTGCCTGAAGTAAGACATCTGCTACATCAGTGTGGCCATTTTCACAGGCATATGTCAGTGCCGTGTCACCTGTTGCTGTCGTGGCGTGCACGTTAGCCCCTGAAAAAGTGGTGGCAAAACCATGTAAGCTTTATGAAGTTCAGTACAGAAAATATGCAAGTCTGCATAATCTTTACAAGATCAGACAGCAAATTAAACTTCCCCCTTCCAATCCAACAGCTATTAAACTGTTAATTTCATCGTACTCCACAGGAATAAAGAAATAAACTGTAAGTCCAGTCCCAAGCAAGTTTACATCAATTCAATCTTCAAAAGCTAAATTAAGAGTTCATCCAGTAAATTATTTAGGGCTTCACAGACCCTTGCAGTCAACTTCAAGAAGCTGCTAATGAAAATGTAATGAATACTGAAAAAGATATTTTTCTCTTAGAGTCAGATTAAGCCTTTACAAAACTGTTAACAAATTGACTCCATACCTGCAGCTAATAAATATTTAACGAGCTCCAAATGTCCCTCTTGAGCAGCCTCCATCAAAGGTGTGGAACACCCAAGTTCTATATCAGCTCCTGCTTTAATGAGGAAATCTGCCACTTCCAAAAACCCTCCGCAGCAAGCCAGAGTTAAGGCGGTTTCTTGCGTCTCCTCTGTCTGAGCATTGATGTTTGCTCCTAAAAACAACAAAACCCCCCAGTTAGAATAAGCAGGATCAGCAGACAAACCATTTCGTAGTTCACGAGGCACCCTGTCACCAAAGCAAACGAAAATCCCATAACTTAGTGCTTTTCCCCCCAGAGCTGTACAGCTGCCTGGGGAATTCCAGCCCCCAGCAGGCCCCCCAGTAGTTACCTTGGCCCAGTAACAGTGCCACCATCTCCTCGTGGCCTTCTCGAGCTGCCTCCATGAGTGGTGTGTAGCCCTCGTCGTTGACCTCCTCCAGGTTGGCCCCCCGCTCGATCAGCAGAGCCGCCAGCTCGACGTGCCCGCCACAGGCTGCCAGAGGCAGCGGGGACTCGAACGAGTCCGCGGGCATGTTCACCTGGGCACCGCTGTCCAGCAGCAACCTCGCCACTTCCACATGGCCGTCCTGGGGAGTCCAGAAACCAAGGTCAACACACTGGCCAACAGAACAACTGCTTTTCTCCACAGCTTTGTCACAGGCTCAACTTCCCTCCGCAGACACAGAAGGCAAGGGGTGAGTAAAACGAGTCCAAAAATGTAATTCAACTTGCTTAACAGTTTTCCTGTTTTCTCTAAGCATTTGGATAAAGGCTAAAGATCTCCTCTTAAACGAGCACCTGAGGAAACCTCGAGCACGTTTTTACTGAATATGGTTCAATTCAAAACTAAAATGCCATGAACCTCATATCAAAACTGCCTGTCGATGGTGCAAGTGACAAGCTGGACAACTTCTTCATATCAGATTCAAGTTCAAGTGTTTGGGATCAACTTACTTGAGGGGGGAGACCCCAAAATAAAGCCCAGAAAGTCGAGAGGGAGCTCACCACTATTTTAGAAGCTGGCCTCCTCCAGAAGAACAACACTGCAATCTTTCTGCTTCCCTCCTTTCTCAGGAAGCAGCCGTGTACACTGACCTGGCCTGCCTCTTGACTCCTGCAAAACTATTTCACTGTTCAATTTAACAGCAGAGTCAGGACCTACTTTCTCCCTCTAAGAGAAAGCCAAACCAAAACTATTTGTCACAGGTTTCTCACACATCCCAGGAGCCACCAGAGCAACAGCCTTCCCTTGGCAGGATCCTGGCAGGGTTTTCCAGGTACCGTGACCACGCTATCAAACTCGTTCTACCAAAAGGTAGCTCCTAAGTTCTTTCTTCCTTCAGAAATATTTGAGCATAGGATCTCAGTCATGTTTTCAGTATGCCATAAATTCAGGAGCTATTTGAAGTGGCTTTTCAGCTCTGTGTTTACACTGGAGGCCTGACAGTGACACATCCAACTGCCATTCCATTCTGCTTCTGTTCAGACAGAAGCAGAGACCAGCCTGGTCGCTGTGCTCCAACAACAGCACAAACCCTCCAAGCTGGTTTTCTCCATGAGGAAATTGCCATCATTCCAACTTGGAGTAACCACAACCTGACACACCAAACAGGGGAGGGCTGCAGAGAATAAACAGCTGCTCCCAGGAACCAAGGTTGTCTCTGAACAAGGTTAAGTACACCTTGATCTCAGATTAAGTCCTAAGAGGCAGCAAATCGCAGCCACTGCCGTCCTTGCCAAGCTGGAAACCACAACTCCAAAAAGCTCTTTTCCAGACAAAATACCAAACTGCATCTGACATTTTTCCGCTTCATTTTCCCAAGTGTTTTATACCTTCTTCTGATATCCAGGGAGCAAAACACGATTTCCTCTTGGAAAAATATCTAGGACATTAACTAGGACATATTCACCTTTTACATGAAATGACAGTACTATTTTAGGGAGAAACTCCAAGACTCCATAAAGAATCTTTCCTCAGGGAATTGCAGAGACGGCGCCTCAGCCATCAGGCTCTGGCAAGACAGCTCAGTGCTCACCCCGACCCAGGAGGAGAACGGCACACAGCAGCACCAAGGTTGGCTTCAAAGCTTCCTATGTGGGCCAAGCAGCCTGGAGGAGAACTGCTGGTGCTTCACCACACAAGGGAATTGGATCCATGCTTTCATAGACCTTGCCATGGGGTGGGGCCGTTCAGCTCTCCTACAACAGCCAGGAAAAGCCTCCCAGCTGCTAAAAGAGCAGAAGAAGTCCCTGAGCGAGCTGCACAAGAGCACCAGGTGGATTTTAGAGACGAAGCTCTGTGGGCATCGGTGCTTTGGCGAGAGGAAACGCAAACCAGACCAACCTGCTTCTGGCTCCCACAAGGCAAGTGCCATTGCCCAACACCTCATTTGCATTAAATCAATATTAGCTGCAGTCTGTAAAAACTCTCTTCCTGAACGCCCTGTAGGACAAGGTTTAAACCCTCCCTCGCTACGCCACAGATAAACAGTTCTGCAACACACAGCCATGTTCAATGCTGTCCTAGAGAAGGAGGTTTTCTTGTGCTATTGGACAGCAGTAACCGTTTCTGCTTAAAAAACATGCGGAGATGGGAGTCCCTGCTCTGCTTGATTTCACACTGCAAGCTCCTTAAATACTGGTGGAGAAAGCTGCCTCCTCTCTGCAGCAGAACTGAAGGTATGAGACTCTCAACTGTCTGCCAGCTCTGAGCAGCAGCGTGGAAATGCCTCCCTAGGAACAGCTTCCTGCAGAAATGAGAGAACAATTTTTTCCTGTTGCTCAGTAATTCTTAATAAAAATTAGGTCTCAATGTTTTCGTGAGTCTTATGGCCTTTTCTTGGTCTGTTGGTGGAGGTAAAAGGGGGGGAAACAGTGGCAAGGAAAGGAAGGCTTGATCCATAGCTGTGCCAAAAAGATGTCCTGATGAGAATAGGACTGACACATCAAACAAGGTAATTTTATCATCACCTGCCAGGCCAGTGCCCAGGATATTTATGTGGCTGCTCTAGTAAGATTTCAGGGTGAGATAAAGGACAGCTGGAGTCCTGTTTATCTACGTGACTTTCTTTCCAACAAGTTTGAGAAGTATAATCGTTTCTGTTAATGATTCCCCCATCCAAAGCCATTACCTTCCCTGAATAGACACAACTGGCTGATTTTAGAACCGCTGCAGTTGTTTCAGGGAAGGGCAGGCTAAACAGGGATTTACTGCCCTCTTCCATGGCCACGGGTTCACAATGTGACACTACACAAGGCTAATGGCATGAAAAACCCAACCCATGAGCAATCTCTTTGGAGAGAAGGAGAAGAAGGAAGTTTAAGAGACGAATTCTCAGTTTAACAGTGAAATTACATATTCAGATGAATACAATTGCCTCAGATGGACAAAGCAGCAACATCAAAGTACTGATTAGTAAGAAGTTAAAAATTTCCCCTTCCACTTCCCAGTTGCTTCCCAAACAGCTTCTGATTGTATGTTTTCAAGGAGCACGTGGCTATATGAACCACATTGAAACATGTTACATGGGTAACCACCTACACTGACAGACAACTCAGCTTACATATTCCTTCCACATCATCTAGGTATGTGAAATGCCTTCAACAGCACATCCTGTTTAGCACATTAGAATTCTTAAAAGTATTTCAACAAATACTGACAAAAGCTCCCACTTGAAGTTCTGTAATTTGTAAATTCCACGGTCTCTTACCATGCAAGCCTCCATGAGAGCAGTGTGCATCTCGTCTGTCTTGTGCTCCTGGTCTGCACCAGCTTCCAGCAGAAACCTCACCATTTCCAGGTGGCCTGTGTGGAGAAAATAGTTCACAGAGAGAAACTGCTTGAGAAAGTGCGTTTCACAACATACAGAAAGCGTCTAAAGCACATAACGAAGGTAATGGATGGCCACACTGTAACACAAAATACCCACTTCCTCTGGAAAGGCGTGTTTGTATCTCTGCAATCGATATGTAGAGGGGTTTAACAGTGTAGTTACTATAAATGTGATCCAATTCACTGCACACACACAGTCTTAACTTTTCACCTCTGCTTTCCAGCCTCACTTCAGGCTTCGGAGGCCAAGAACACTTCCGCAGGGAGGAAGGGTTTTGGGGTCTCACTTCTCTCTTTCGAACACTGGTTGTCTTTGCTCTGATAGCCACCACAGAAAAAATCCCCCCCCCCTTTATGACAGCCTCCAGCAACAGTGAACCAAGAATTTATCAAGGCAGACAAAAAACATGAATGAAATGCTAAGACCCAGCTTCTACACAGGTGCCACACAGGTATCTCTGCTACCAACATCAACTACTCTGTGATGCCATGGGCCACCCTAATGGCTCCAATAAAACATGTCCTAAGTGACTATAACAGCAGTTGCTGAGCTGAGGGAACGTATTTGGTCTCTTAATTAAACATCTTCATCCCTTCACTGGGTGATGCAAGATTGCTGCCTAAGGGAGACAACAAAGGGCCGTTGCCTAAGCATTGACACCTAAAAGGCAAGCTCTTTGATTCTGCATGTTTTTCACGTCCTAAGTCCTATAAAATTAAAAAATTTCTGTATCTCAGCAGAGCTTTCTTTATAATACAGCTACAATACAGAAGGTCTAGCATGCTTATTCTATAGTACTAGTTCCCTGTCTCCTAATTCATTTCACAGAGCATCTTTAAGCATCATAACTCAGACCAAAGGTTTATATCCTGACACTTCAACTCTCCACACGGACCATTTTATACATGGCACACACACGCTGTGGGATGTCACCGCCAGGGTAAAAGCATCACAAAGTGTCTGTTCACAGCCTTCAAATGCACTTGGTCCTAGACAGCGGGGCTGAAGGACCGCTGTTGGAGACGAGCTCTCGGGCCGTGCCCCCGTACCTTTGTAGCAGGCCAGGGTGAGCGCGCTCTCCTTGAACTCGTTGGAATGCGTGTTGATGCCCGCGCCGTTCTCCAGCAGCACCCTGGCCACCTCCACGTGCCCGGCGCTGCCCGCCTCCATCAGCGGCGTGTGGCCGTTCTCGTTGTGGTCCTCGATGCTCGCGCCCGACTCCAGCAGCACCTTCACGACGTCCACGTAGCCCCCGGCACAGGCGTAGGTCAGGGCCGTGTTGCCTAAAGCCGGACAGGAGGAGAGTTGGAAACACAATCTCAGGGTGTTCCTACAGTGGGAACTTCACCTGATGCTCCGTTCTGTTTTTACCTAGATATCTGATGGAACAGGGTTTTCCAAGCTACAGGGAGGGGAAAATAAATAATGGCACCAAGCAGCTCAGTGCTGACAGACTGAGGATCTCCTTGTGCCTCTGCTGATGCACCTCTCTTCGCTTTGCCAGCCCAGCTTCCATCACAAAATCCCATCCTTTTTCCTGTTAATCAGCAGGGACACACTGTGCTCTAAGAATGAAAGCTCAAAACAGGGAGCAGAATGAACTGCTGCTTCTAAATCAAGTTTTAAACACCTCTGAAGGGCTGGCTCCAAAATGCCCATCATCTTCACATCTCCCTAGACAAACCACAGCAACGTCAATCTGAACAGAAACAGTCCAAGAATCTGCCTTTATGAAAGATACCCTGAAAAAAGTTAAAGGTCAAGGTAGTATTGTTACTGAGACTACTTCACTGAAAAAAATACAACAGAAGTAAATAAGGTGTCTTCTGGTACCCCTCTCCTCCTCACTCAGGGCCATCTCTCCCTTCGTCAGTCACTGCTGACTCCACACCAGCTCTCCACTTCCAGGCTGCAGAAACTTAAAACAACTTCCCAATTTGGTCACTTCAATACAAATGCCTACCAAATTCTCACAGGAAGAGGGGGAAGGGGGCCATTTTCTCACGTTTCCTATTTTCCCCTTGGTTTCCCAGACCTGTCATCAAATAATTTTTACGTGTATACACAAACTTACCAAACTGTGCTTAAAACGTGACAACAAATCCTACATACTCAAACACTCGTCAGTTACTAAGTGACCCGATCCACCTTTGTATGCCTGCATCCAATAGTATTTTTTCTGCATCCAAGAACATTTTAGAGTTTCATTAAAAAAAAAAAGAGAAGAATTTAAACAGTAAAACCACAAGGAAGCATTCTGCCTTGCCTGGCTGAGAGCCACTCCTCCCAAATTTCCAGGCCAAGCTCCCCAGCAAGCACAAATCCCAGTTTTCCAGGGGTTCCCAGCACGCTGCTCACCTGTGGATGACTGTGCGTTCACATCAGCACCATGAGCTAGCAGCAGCTTGACAATTTTGACGTGCCCACCGTTGGCAGCGGCCATGAGAGGCGTGATGTCTCCCTTGATTCCCCGGTCCTCCACATTGGCATGCATTGCCAGGAGAACCTGCCAGCACACAGGGATCAACAACACCCGAGGGACAAACCGGAGTGCCTCAAACACCACCCTGAGCCCCCACTTTCCCCACGGTGTTGTGTGAGAAACCCCTACAGAAAGTAAGTACCCAGAACGCATCAGCAACATCCAGTTTATGTGTGAGACTCGTCTGCCAGCAAACTGACATTTCCCGCTCCATTAACACCCCCTTCCAGGTGCCCAAGCCTGGAATAAATTCATTTCACACTTCTTCTTGTACGACACACACGTACTACAAAGAGCCTGGAAACCAACCTGCGCAAGCTCATAATATCCTGCTGAGCAGGCCAGACAAAGGAGGCTTTCCCCTTCTTCCGTGTGCTCATTCACACTCCGGCCCTCAATGAGCAGCTTCCGCACGGCATTTACATCTCCTTCGGAACAAGCCTCGGCCAAGCTGCGGCTAAAGACAGAGAGCATTCAGCAGTGAGAGTGGACTGGGCTTGAAATGCCTGGAATCCAACCTGCCGTGAGGACACAGTCAGCAAAAAAAGGAAACATGAGCTAAAAACCTGCCAACTGCTAATTAAAGAGGTGCCAGTTTTACACTTGAGGTTTCCCAGCTAACTCGGCTGAAAACTGTCATGTCCACATCCACTCCTGTGATTAATTTTTAACAGAAGCTTCCAGGAGAAACACTTCCAGGAGACCCCAGGACCAGAGGACATGGAAATCACCTGTCCATTTTAGGAAAGCTTTATTTGTTCAGCACTGTAACTGGTAATGAAAATAAAACGAATCATCCGCATCACTCTTGTCCTGGAAAAAAATAAGCTACTTCCCCTCTGTGCTGTGCTGAAAACACCAGAATCTTGTAACCAGACACAATTTTAATATATGGAGAATTAGTTCTCAAATACGTCTGTGCACAGCGTGTCGATGTTTATTTTTATTTCTCAGATCCTCTGTCCTGGTAAAAACTTTGGCAACAGCCACTGCTCCCAAGAAAGAAGAGGTTGGGGAGAAGGAGGGATGCACATAGAACAGAAGCAGCCACAGCCCAAAATAATTCTGCTTTTCATGTGTCATGTCCCCTCATCAAGGAATGTTCCTTTGGAGTTACTCGGTGTAGATGGAACAAATGTCCAGCCAGCACAGCAGCACTTGTTCTTCCTACTAACTATGTTTCCACTTTACTTAAGCTTAATGAAAGCCCAGAAGCAAATAAATTTTTTATTTCCCCCCTAAACAACCCAGTAAGACAAAATCCAACTACTAAAGCCAAGGAGTCCAGCATAGGAGTAGCAAATCCCTGTCTGAGCCTCTGTCCAGGGTCCTAAGTGATGCTGATCACCACGAAGCCCCAGTTCCTCAAGACTGTTTTCCTCCCTCAATTAAAAAGGTATTTTTTGAAGTTCCCTAAAAGGTGTTTTTTGATCGTAAAGCTACTCTCATGCTGCCACTGAATGACTCATTCTAGGATCTGCAACTTTTTGGTACAGTTCTAAGGCCCGTACTATTGAAGAGCTTAGAAATGCTTTTATAGCTGGTCACAATAAATTCCCCGGAGCGTGATTCCTGAATTCAAAGTGGCTTTAATTGCTGCTTCACTCTCCACTGCAAGACCTGCCAGTCCAGAAACGTTTAACAGGAGAATCCCAGGGGATAACCTGGCACCCATTCTGCTTGAGTAAGAGTTCCATCCCCCCGTGAGCAGCAGCGACGCGAGCGCGGCGCGGGACCCGCGCGGTTCCCGCCCCGGGGCTGCCTTGGCTGCCTTACTTGTCGGTCTGGCCGGCGTTGGCCGTGCTCTCCGCCCTCATGCGGGTCAGCGCCGCGGCAGCTTCATCCAGCGCACAGCTCACCGACGAGGTCAGCCTGCGCAGCACCTCGGGGTCTGCGAAGGCCTTGCCGTCCGCTGTCGACAGCTTCCCGATTCCTGCCGTTGCAATTCCAGTGCCAGGCAGGGAGAGGGAGAGAACAGACAAGTTCAAATTGAGCCCGTGAGATCCCTCGGCAGAAACATTCCAAGCACAGTCAACTCCAGCTTCCACCACGACAGGATTAACCATTTACAACAGTAGTTTAAAAGCTGCACAAGATTAAAGCCCTCCAATCCACACAAGGCAACACTTTTCAACTAATGACAACTACTTAATAGAAGCAACTACTAAAGCTTTTCATACAGCAACTGTTACAAAATAAACCCTCGCTCAGCAATTTAGGGTTTGATACAAGGGTGCAAGCAGAGGTCAGGTGTTCATTTTGACACAGGCTTTTAGCAATCCCACACTGGAGCAATGTGACGCGAAGCACCTTCGCACGATTGTCCAAACCTGGAAATGCTCTCTGTGAACTCCTTTCCCCTCTCTGACACCCCTGCCGAGCCCCCCCCGTGGTACAGCTGCAGCTGTATCATGCTCCCGTGGATTAGCCTTATGCAAGCGATTCCAGGATGGACTCGGGTAAGGGCTCCGGGGTTAAACCCGTACGGGACACGAGGACTTACCCGCAGCTTCAAGTAAAGCTTCTAATCTTGCCTGGGTTTCGGGATCTACTGTTCTCAGGTCAGCACCATCAGCAGTACTCGACAACAGCAATTTGGAAGCTGTTTCCAACATGGGGTTTTCGAGGTCATCCTGATCCAAGATAAATGATTCCACCTGGAAAGTAACAGATTTGGTTTAAGAATGATATAACTGACCAAAATAGACCTAATTATCCTTTAAGCATTTGCTTTTTAAGTACTTTGTTGGCTTCAGCTATCTCACTTCAAGTCTGATGCCTCCTAAAGCAACATCCAAAGAAAACAACCAAAAGGAGCAGCAGCACTTTCCACATACCATCAGCTCCAACACAACACACACGAGCTTCGCAGACTCTTGCTCAAGAAAACCCTGATTTAAAACTTTGTCTACAGAACATGCAACCCATCATATCTGCCTTTTTCAGAAAACAGACGCTGAGTGGTCCAAGTTCTTCTCAAGATTCCACTTCCCTGTGCCCTCCATTTGTTTTGCTGTGAAAGATGTAGAAATTAAGGAAGAGAAGGGTATATTTAGAGAGGGAAACCCCTAATATCCAGTTGTGCTAGCCTGCCTGTCAGAAGGGGCAAGCAGTTTAGAGAAGACTCTTCTCTAAGCGTTCCACAAACACACTCTAAAGCCTGTGAAGTAGTCATTGTAACATTTATTAAATTATAAAGACCTATCTTAATCACCCCTCTATAAAATCAACAGCTTCCAAAATTCCCTGTTTCAAACCCCAAAGGAATTAAAAAATAAAAGCCAATTCCAATCCAAAATCACAATCAATCCAAACCCCACTCTGCCTGACAGACAAACCACATGTCCCAGCCACCCTACAACTGATTACACTTCAGTACCTCTGCATAAAAGCAGCACTGTCTGTAGTACAGCAGCCATCTATTTCCACACAGAATACTGCTCATCGAGACAGAAATACAATTTATTTTATTTCTTCAGCTTCATGTGTGTCTCTAAAGTTTCAAAGCAGTCCCATGAGCATCACAAGTTGAGATTCCTGCAGATAAATGCCCCAAGAATCCATCTGTGTGGGCAGATGAACCAGAGAAGCGAGCGGTTCATCTCAGGCCTCCCGGAAGGTCTCTCCAGCCTCCCATCCATTCTCTTGTCACAAGGGCAGAGTTCAGACAACTTTGCCTTCTGTCTCCTGCTCAGCACTTCCTAGGATATGTTCAGCTTCAACCTTTTTCATTAAAGAAGGCAGGCTGAGAACTACTTCCCAAATTTCTTTTTTATCTCTTCAACAGCATCACTGAGAAACAAAACCTCTGGTCAGCTCTTGGCAATACACAAATACTCATCTCAAGGGCACCTCTGAAACCTCCCTCTGCTGCTCTGCAGCCTCTCTGCCCTCCTCCTCCTCCAAACCTGGGAACATGGAGCTGAAGGGGAGGACTTCCAGCTTCAGATTCAAGTGGCTCTGATGCCAACAGTGGGACAGTCCTGCAGCATTCCTTGTTGCTCCTCAGCACTACTTTTTCCAAGTGATACCCACACAGGCTGCTCTTTCCAGTTTGGCAAACTGATGAGGGCAATTCCTCGTTTCCTGCCCGGTCCTAAGAACTTTCCATTGCTGCCTAACCAGGGTCCTTTGCCCATCACTGCTCCCTGCACCTACACCACCAATTTGAGGCCAGTTTTGGTTCATCTGAGGACTTGCCATTTGTCTCCTTCCAGAGGACAGGCTGCTGCAGCAAGGGAGAGGAACCGCTGTGCTGCTCGGGAGCCAAGTGACAGATTTTCACCACTGGAAAGGCGAATCCGGAGCCGTCGGAAGGATTCTTGGCTCACCCAACTCATGCAAAATCCCAACTGCTCAGACTAACTGAAAAAAACCTCCTCCCAGGGAGATAGTGAACAGCTGGTCGTGGTTCTTCCTAACACTATGAAATATTTGCTAAGAACGAAGTCAAAATAGGAAAATGTCTCTCCCCCACTCACATCCTCTCCCCAAAATTAGGTCTTTTATGCAGTTTAAGTTTCGAACGGAAAAATCTTCCAGTCCTCCTTCCAGCTAAGAATATGAGCGTGGTGTGATCAAAAATAAACAACCCAAGGAGAACGGGGAGAAGCAGCAATCCACCCACAAACAACACAGCACCAAGACACCCACGAGGGACCAGGAGAAAACTTCCTTCCAGGAAAGTTTTGAGAATGTTTGTATTATGTGCTGCCATTTAAACCATTTCAGAACAACATCAAGCCATTCATTTACTGAAAAAAAACATTTTAGACTATTTTATAGTATTAAATATAGATTAAAAATCTTTCCTTTTCCAAGGTAGAAGAGATCCTCCTTCAACCTGCAGCTTGCAGACTTCTCACCCAGTGGTCCAGTTACACTCCCCTGTAGTCTCAAAGTTGCCATTTAGATTCAGAGTTTTCTTACAGTTACAGTTTTGCCTTTTCACCTTTTCAACATGACACCAAATACCATACAGGGGATAGAGATAAAAGACACAGTGTCTAACAGAAGGGGAAAACAACTGTGTTTTGGTAGAAAACTCCTCTTTGGTTTCTCAGAAAATCCTGCCTTCTCCACAGAAGCTACAGACTGAAGACAAAGCATTTCCATGTACCAAGCCAAGTAAACAGACATTTCCTTTAAAGGGCTTCAGATGTATTTTATTTCCCCTAACAAAAAAAAAAAAAAGTGTAGAATAGCACACAAATGCTCCACCTCACATATCACAATGTTTCATCTGCGTTCTCCGTCAGTATTCCTCCGATCCAACAATGCTCTGACATAACCCAATTGTTCAGACAGGCCCCAACACAGAAGTCTTTTACAAGACTTCTCCTCTCTCATCCTGCAAAAAAAAAAAAATCTTGTGTTCTGTACTTGCATAAGTTTACTTGGTTCATAATCACTTCTAGTGTACTTGATGCTTCCACAATCAAACAGAACAAATTTCCCAAGTACCTGAGATGCTCTCAAGCAGGACTCACATCTGTACACCCTGAAGACAGCCCTGTAAGATGTCAGTAATTTTACACTTTGGCTGCCAAACACAAAATACTGAACATGCCTTTTAAGAAATGCCAGTTAGGACACAAAGACAAAGCACACCTGAGCTGCTCTGACATGGCTCTTGCCACCACGCAATGCTCAATCCAACAGAGACAGAACTGAGTTCTTGATGGGAACTCCACCTTCAGCCATCTCTCTCATCAAGCCAGTCAGAAAAAACTGCCATCAGCACAGATCCCACCTTGGACACAAGTCCTTACAGAAGCTTCCACATCATCTCACAGAGATGTGAATTAAGGTCAAACAAGAATCTTCCTTCCATAGTTTCCCTCACAATATAAAACCCAACAAACCCCCGAATAACTACACACACAGAAAAAAACCAACCAAACAACAGAAACAAACCCAAAAATAAAAACACCCATGCATTAAGGGCTTGAAGAAAAGCTTTGAGCTACCTATTGATTCCAAATTTATTACTTATAAGGCTAAACATGGATTAGCATTTTCCCAATTTTACATCACGCCAGGGAGGGAGGAGGGAAGAAACATTTCACCTACAAACAACTCTCTCTTCACATGGGAGATAGAAACCCAGTACCTGACACCAAGCAGCTCCTCTAGGACCACACCATCAACTAAGCTATCCAGCTAGGCACGTCTCCTAAACACCAAAACGGGTATACAATGCCTAAATTAACATAACAAGCTTAAAATGACAGCAACTCTAATCTTATTATCAGGAGAAGAACCTGCCACCATTACCACAGAGCTTTATGATGAGCTGAACCTTATCGATAGGACAGAACAATAAAATCAACTCTTTCAAATGTCCTGTATGACTAATGGCAGAAAACACTTGGTTTCCAGCACCCACCACCCTCACTTCAAATGCCACAAGCCCATTATTTATCCACCTAATAAACACATGGCTCTGCTCATTAATTTACAGAGCATCTCTAGTATCAGGTTATCCTCGATTTACAGTTTTGCTCAATCACAGCTGTGCTGTAAGGACAACCCAGAGCCATTAAGAAAAGGCTGGAAAAAGTCATTTTCTGCTTCTTATCTCAGGTCCCCTGCCTGATTCCAAGTGCCCATTTTGCCAATCCCATTTCCTGCTCCTTCTCCTTCAGGTCATCCTGCAGTCACACAGTATTGCTGTGCTCCTGCTCTCCAGCATTTAGCCAGGAATGAACACAGAGCAATCACTCAAGACCCCACATCACATACAAACTACGTACAGACTCCAAAACCTAAAATAACATGGCTGTAACATGTGCAGAGGAGCAAAGAGTTGCTTAAATGGTACACCTGGGCACACAGTGTCATGACCCAGGCCAAACACTTGCTCAGGAGACCCTGAAAGGCACCTCTGGCCAAACATCCAGTGACATCTCCCTGGATTTTGGCCATGTGTAATAAGAAAAGAGACAATATAATATTTCTCTGTCTGGAAGACACGCTCCAAAGCAGCACTAAGCAGTTCTTGAGGCAGCACCACGGCAGCAGAGCACTGCAGTGAGGTGTCTGGCAGTCAGGCTCACAACAGCTCTCCACAGGCTGGGAAATAGCAACTCGGGTTCATTAACATAACAGGATTTATTTTTTAACCTTCAGTGTTTTTAAGCACTGTGTTTTTAACACAACAACAGCAAATGAAACCCGATTTGGATGAACCACACTAGCCCAGACAAGTATTTTAAAACACAAAAAACCCTACCTTTCATGAATTTTTTTTTTTCCTGCAGGATTTGTCCTTATTCCCAGGGCTGGTCCCTATTTTTCAGGTTTACAATCCAACACAGTTTTTCTCAGATGACTCCCATAACTTCTGCCTTATATTAGGCACTGAATACAAGGTAGAATTTGCTAAATTTTTACCTTGGCACTCAGGCCTTTGGTGTTTTGACACCCACAGGGTGCCAAATGGATCCTATAAGCACCAGTACAAAGCCCTTCCAAAGAACCTTGTGGACAAGAAACAGCCAGTGGCTATTGCCAGGTAGCAAACTGCACCTCCTCAAACAAACCTTACTTGACACTGCTTTTGGATTAGTTCTTCAGGAGGTACTCACTCACTGCCAATCAGCAAGGGCTGCAACAGTCGATTTTTCCCAGCTCCCAAATTTTTGTAGAGCGGCAAAAAGTTTCTGAAGACATGAAATTTAGTAAGGATTTTTGAGGCCATCAGGTGTTGCAAAGCCACCTTCAGACCAAAAGCACCACCAGGTCAGCTAATAAACTTCAGTCCTACTATGCTGACTTTAGTCCCACACTCCAGATTCTACCCTTACTCAGCTAAAAGTGACTCCCTTCGGGTAAGCAGCTTTAATCCTGATTTCCATGAGGAACTCCTCATGCCTGACCCCCAGCCACACTGCTTCCCCTGGCGCTCCAGCAGCTCCTGTCCAAGATAATCTCAGCTTTCACTCCGGAACAGTTTTAGCTCTCACACCTCCAAGACACTGCACCGAAAAAAAAAAAAGTACGTATCTCTCTCTCTCAGCCTTTCATACAACTTTGATGAGCATTTCTTTACAACAACATTTTTTGCTGTTCACTCCAGGAATGCACCCTATGACTGTTTCCCCCAGAAATAGCAACGTTTATACCATTATCCTGCAACTGGAACACACAGGAGGAAATAAAACCCCTTTCCCAGTGCAAGAACAAAGTCCAGCTCTGGCTGGTAACTAAGCTCCTTTTGCACAACACTGGTAGGTATTTTTAATGTCTTATATCTAATAATTTGATGCACATCAAGGGATTCCTGAGGCAAGAATGGATTAAAACAGAGAGATGATATATTTGGAACGTGGCAAACCGGGCCAAGTATTTTTCACCTCAGGATCCAAAACCCAACAGGAAGATGGGCAACCCAAAACCTGCAAACTGTGATGTATAATACACCATACTAAAGCAAGAACTTCATGCCTGCTCTCCCTCACCCTGCTACCTCTAAGCCCCCAGAACATCACCTCTGATGCTTTCAAAATACATGAACCTATCTCAGTCTCAAGACAGCTCAGCAGAAAAAAATACTCTGATTTGAAACATCAACACAGAGAAACCAACTTAACATGTCTTCAAATAAAACAGTGGGGATGTATTTGGGCTTTCCCATACTAAATATTAAGGCCAAGCCTATGGCTCTGCCTTTTCACCTCCATGTTTCCAGGTGAAATTACCACTTAGCTACACAGGTTTCAAGGTGTTTTAAGATGCAGATCTTTACAGCATTATTAATGTATTATAGAAAAAATTCTATCCAAGCTTTACTGAAGCCAAGGCTCTGGCAGTGCCTGCTATTTCTGTGGATCAAACCAGAGCGTCCCCCCCAGCCACTTTAGATGACATAGCTCTGAAGTGAAAGTGATGGTTTCCTGGCTCCTTAAGACACCATTTTCTTTATCTAAAGACCAGCTCCCTGGTCACTGCAAGGGAAAGGAGACAGGGAAGCCAAGTGCAGCAGATGATCCTGCCCACTCTATTTCAGCCTTGCAGATTTGGTGGGTTTTCCTCCAATCTATTTTCCATGAGGAACAAGCTGTGTGGTTCTCACTTGCCCTTCCCCGCTACTACAGCAGCACTGTCGGCACAGACTCCGTCTGACAGCACCATCTCTTCCCTGCACAGTGAGGATCACTCCCATTTATCTGGGATGCACAATCACAGCTGTTGTCTTCCCAACGTGGACTGACCCTCCCCAAACCAAAATGCCTCGTTCAGCAGAAATCTGAAGTCTGGCAGCTGGAACATCTCGACAGTATCTTCTTTCATTTTATTCCTTCAACTATACACTCCATTTCTCTCACTGCTGCCAAAAAAAATACCAAGGGGGAGGGAGGTGAGAGGAGTAACAGTCCTTGCTGCTGAAATGGCATAACAGAGTCCCCAGACTGGCACCAGCCGAGTCTCTGCTGCAGGGACACCTGCATTAGGACTGCAGTGTGCTTCTGATGACGAGACAGGTGCTGAGGTATTCACAGGAAAATTCCCTCTCTCCTCCGCACGCTGCATCCCCAGCAGCACACACAGCAAGGAAAACAGAGGCAGGCAGGCTGAAAGCTGTGGTTGTGAGAAGGCTGTGAAACTACAAGGAATAATATTCTTTTTTTTCCGTCTCGAATCCTAATTCCAAGCACTTGGCACACTTCCACATTAAGCAAATTCGTGCATTAGCTGGTATTCAGCTGCAACCATTCGTGCGAGAAAAATTTCATGCCAGTGTAAAAATAACAACACCTCGTCTCACCATTGTTTCAAGTTCCCTGCCCCAATTTCACATTCATGGAGGGGGGGGGAACATACACGTTTTAGTCTCTGACATGAATAATGAGACATAAAAATCACAATTAAAAAAACCCATTTGAACACGTCCTCATGCTTCTGAAAGCTCAGCTTCAGATAACACTGTTAACTCAAAAATAAAAAGCTGCCACATTTCTGATCCAACCCCCTGAACACAGGTTTGCACCTTCACTCTGCCTCCAAACCCCACAAAAGCTGAACTTTTGAGAGAAACCATCTCTTCTGGAGGGGGCTTGGAAAGAAGTGACCACAAAGCAAAGCTCAGACAGTGTATAAATAACTCCTACACAACTATATATATATATATATTTCAGCCAAGACGTGGTGTTGTACCTCAGAGCCACAGACAAACAGGTAACACCTTTATTAAAGGCTGTTCCCACGCTGGTGCAGAACCAAAATGGAAACTGCTCTCTGCAAAATACCCCTGACAACTGAGGGATGCTAAAGGGACAGCCTGAGCCTGTGCAGGCAGTTTTTGCCACCCTTAGCAAGTCACCTGTCACATCTTCCTCACTGCTGAGTCTCTTTAGCAGAGACAAAGCAAAGGGAGCACAGAACCACGAAGGAGGAGATGGTCCAACGGAGTTTCCCAGAATCACCCCCTCCCTTCGTTGCCAAAATCCTCCAATGTCACACCTGAACAGCAATGGCAGCCCCTCAAGACTCTCTCTCAAGTACCTGAGTTAAGCATCACTTAAGCTACTTACCAAGTTACTTATAGGGCCACTAAACTGGAGTCTCCTCACCACAGGTGTGAAAAGCTTAGGGGGGTTACACTCCCTCTGACCCCCCAGACTGTGCCATGGGCTTGGTAATAAGAGCTACAGAAATGGCATTTTAGAGTTTTCCTCAAGGACAGCTCAAGGACTCTCAACCTTCCCGGATAAACACATCCCAAGGACCCACCACCACAGACTCAGACAGATCCTCACTCGTGACACAGCCAGCTCTGACGGATCCAGTAGTAAGAACTAAGGACTGTAAAGAACACAAGGAGTACAGAACAGTGCTGCTGTATGAAGTTGTTCCAGTTTTGTCACTCAATATGTAAAAATTGGGAAGCATATCAAGCATGACTCTGCTCCTAACAGAAGATTCTGGGCATCCACCCGGAGCACACCTCATTCACAGCAACACCAGCATCTCCAGACGGCGAGTGCACTGCTAAAAAGGGACTGAGGAGTCCTGCTGTGCACTGTTACATCCTATTCCTCACTGCCCTACTTTCAAGGGACTAATTATTCTCTTAAGCCTTGTTTAAGGAAGGTGAGCTCCCAAGAAAGAGAAAATCCTTCTCTAACAGTTGGTCACGTTCCTTTTCCACCGGACTCACCTTTTGCCTTGACTGTATATTCCAAGGCTAGATTTAATTAATTCTCAGTACAAGCACTCCTAAGCCTGCAGTGAAGCACCTTGCTGCACTGACAGATCCACAGTGACTGACTTGGATCCTTGGAGCATCTTCCTGTAAAGTGACAACTAAGCCAAGGGTGAAGACCTAAAAGAAACTCCCCAAAACCCTGCACTGTTAAAAGCACAAATGCATTGTTTCTGTGCTATCTCTACAGGAGCCAAAGTTGAAATACCAATGATAATCTATTATCTTTATGTGCTGGTTTAAAGATAAACCAGCAGGGGAAATGAACTCAACTCAAAAGAGAGATTATAAGTCAGAATAACAATTTAATAAAATAATACAATAAGTACAATTATACAGACAAACAATTGGTTTTAACCCACAAACCCCAAATGTATAACCCAGCACCCTGGGGCATGAACAGAGTGGTGTTCTTTGGGCCCCCTGAGTCCAAAGTGAAAAGGTGAG